>NC_137895.1:34663344-35272848 GCF_963455335.1 Martes martes
AGAAACAGAAGGAAAACTTCCAGACTGTTTTTATGAAACCAGCATTACCCTGATCCCCAAACCAGGCAAAGACCCCACCAAAAAGAAGAACTTCAGACCAATATCCCTGATGAATATGGATGCCAAAATTCTCAACAAGATCCTAGCTAATAGGATCCAACAGTACATTAAAAAGATTATCTACCATGACCAGGTGGGATTTATCAATGGGATGCAAGTATGGTTCAACATTTGCAAATCAATCAATGGGAGAGAACAAATCAATAAGAGAAGAGAGAAGAACCACATGGTCCTCTTAATTGATGCAGAGAAAGCATTTGACAAGATACAGCATCCATTCCTGATTAAAATGTTCCAAAGTATAGGGATTGAGGGAACATTCCTCAACTTCCTAAAATCCAAAAACCCACAGTGAATATCATCCTCAATGGGGAAAAGCTGACAGCCTTCCCATTGAGATCAGTAATACGACAAGGATGTGCACTCTCCCACTCTTGTTCAACATAGTACTAGAACTCCCAGCTACAGCAATCAGACAACAAAAAGAAATAAAAGGTATTCAAATTGGCAAAAAAGAAGTCAAACTCTCTCTCTTCACAGATGACATAATACTTTATATGGAACACCCAAAAGACTCCACACCCAAACTACTGGAAGTCATACAGCAATTTAGTAATGTGACAGAATACAAAATCAATGTATACATAGATAGTAGTTGCTTTCTTATACACTAACAATGAAAATATAGAAAGGGAAAGTAGAGAATCGATTCCATTTATTATAGCACCAGGAACCATAAGATATCTGGGAATAAACCTAACCAAAGAGGTAAAGGATCTGTACTCAAGGAACTACAGAACACTTATGAAAGAAATTGAAGACACAAAAAGATGGAAGACCATTCCATGCTCATGGATCAGAAGAATAAACATTGTTAAAATGTCTATACTGCCTAGAGCAACCTGTACTTTCAATGCCATCCTGATCAAAATTCCACTGGTATTTTTCAAAGAGCTGGAACAAACAATCCTGAAATGCGTATGGAACCAGAAAAGACCCCGCATTGCTAAGGAAATGTTGAAAAAGAAAAACAAAACTGTGGGCACCACGTTGCCTGATTTCAAGCTTTCCTACAAAGCTGTGATCACCAAGACAGCATGGTACTGGCATAAAAATAGACACATAGACCAGTGGAACAGAGTAGAGAGCCCATATATGTACCCTCAACTCAACGGTCGAATAATCTTCGACAACACAGGAAAAAATATACAATGGAAAAAAGACAGTCTCTTTAATAAACGATGCTGGGAAAATTGGACTGCTATGTATAGAAGAATGAAACTCGACCATTCTCTTACACCATACAGAAAGAAAAACTTGAAATGGATGAAAGACCTCAACATGAGGCAGGAATCCATCAAAATGCTAGAGGAAAACATAGGCAGTAACCTCTTTGACATCAGCCACAGCAACTTCTTTCAAGACACGTCTCCAAAGGCAAAGGAAACAAAAACGAAAATGAACTTTTTGGACTTCATCAAGAACAAAAGCTTCTGCACAACAAAGGAAACAGCCAATAAAACCAAATGGCAACCCATGGAATGGGAGAAGATATTTACAAATGGCACTATGGACACAAAGCTGATATCCAAGATCTATAAAGAACTCTTCAAACTCAATGCACACAAAACAGATAATCAAGTCAAAAAATGTACAGAAGACATGAACAGACATTTCTCCAAAGAAGATATACAAATGGCTAACAGACACATGAAAAATGTTCATCATCATTAGCCGTCAGGGAGATTCAAATCAAAACCACATTGAGATACCACCTTACACCAGTTAGAATAGCCAAAATCAACAAGACAGTAAACAACAAGTGTTGGAGAGGATGTGGAGAAAGGGGAACCCTCTTAGACTGTTGGCGGGGATGCAAGTTGGTGCAGCCACTTTGGAAAACAGCGTGGAGATTCCTTAAGGAATTAAAAATAAAGCTACCCAGTAATGCAATTGCATTAGCATTTGCAATTGCATTACTGGGTATTTACCTCAAAGATACAGATGTAGTGAAAAGAAGGGTCATCTGTACCCCAATGTTCATAGCAGCAATGGCCACAGTTGCCAAACTGTGGAAAGAACCAAGATGTCCTTCAATGGATGAATGGATAAGGAAGATGTGGTCCATATACACTATGGAGTATTATGCCTCCATCAGAAAGGATGAATACCCAACTTTTGTATCAACATGGACAGGACTGGAAGAGATTATGCTGAGTGAAATAAATCAAGCAGAGAGAGTCAATTATCATATGTTTTCACTTACTTGTGGAGCATAAGGAATAACACAGAGGACATTGGGAGATGGCGGGGTGTGGGACAAACCATGAGAGACTGTGGGCTCTGAGAAACAAACTGAGGGTTTTGGAGGGGAGGGGGCTGGGGGGTTAGGTGAGCCCTGTGGTGGGTATCAAGGAGGGCACAACTTGCATGGAGCACTGGGTGTGGTGTATAAACAATGAATTTTGGATCACTGAAAAAAAATTATTAAAAAAATTTGAAAATAATAATATAAGCTCCACAATGGGCAAGTGAAGAAGTTAAATCTGCCTAGGGATTTAAAGAGATCTATTTAGTGACTAACCCTTATTTTAGCTGTATAACCTAGTCCATGAAGGACTAAAATATTTTACTTGGACTGTGGATGTCAGCCACAGAGAGGGTATAATCTTTCTGGGAGTATGATTTGCCTGAATAATAAACTATTGGAAATGATGCAAAAGTGAAACTTGTAATATTGTGTTACTTCTCCTTCTACCTCCCCTGTGATTTTTATAGTGTCCCTATAATTGGTGTTCACTTTTTTTAGTGTATCAACTTAGTCTGAACATATTATATCAAATCTCTCAGGTTGGCAGTAATTTTGAATATTTAGACTGGACAGTGAGCCAAGCTGCTATGCCTAGTTTCACATAAATTTAAGATTTTACACTACAAAATATAAGGGGAAATGTGTTTCACATTCATGGAATCTTTATTCCATACCCAATTTTCAAATTTAGAGTCAAATGACACCTTTGGTAAGCACTGTGTTAACTTCTGCTTAACCAAATTTTCTTCTATTCTTAAATTTTATAAATGCTATTTTTGGAGTATTACAGATTTTGAAGACTTAGCTTGGATTCTGGGTTTCTTGAATGTATCTATGCTTTTTTCTTTTAAAAATATGAAAAATAACATTTATCACAATAATACATGAAATTTTATCATGCAGCATATCAAATAACTATGTACATGTCACCACCATGTAGGTTGGAAAGAAACTTGCCACCTGACAAAAAGTCCCTCATGTGTTTTTGTTTGATTTTACCTTCCATCTTCAAGAGTAACTACTATGCAAGACTTTATGGTAAGTAGCTTCACACTTTGTATGTTTATCACCTACTAAGTATCCCAACAGGATCTTACAAGTAACACATAGGCTGACTTTGATAATTCTTCTTTGTTTTCATGTTTTTACAACTGCTATAGATTGAATGTTTGTGTGTCTCCCTCCACCTCACTGCATTCATATGTTGAAATCCTAACCCCCAACGTGACAGTACTATGGAGCAGAGCTTGGGATAGATGATCAGTCATGAAGACAGAACCATCTTGAATGGGACTTGTGCCCTTTCCTAAAAGACCCCGAAGAGCTCTCTTGCCCCTTCCTCAATAGCATCACACAGTAAGACTGTATGAAGCTGGAAGCAGGCACCCACCACACACAGTCTGACCAACACCTTAACTGTGGCCTTGCCAGCCTCTGGAACCATGAGAAATAAATGTTTATTGTTTAAGTCACCGAGTCTAAAGTATTTTTGTTATAACAGCCCAGTGGGCACTACTTATGCATACAAACTTAAAAGGTTTAGTAACCGTATTTTTATCTTTTTATGAACATAATCAGATGGCATATTTTAACTTGTGTTTGCATCTTGCACTCAATATTGTTTTTATGATATACATATATACGTGTGGTTGGAATTCAGTAAATTTATTTGCTGTATATTTGTTAATTTGGTGTATGATTTTATAATAATTTATCCATTTGATTACTCCTGAGCATTTTAACTATTTTGGAATTTGGGTTAATGCTAAAACAATGCTATATATATTCTTGACATTTATTTTGGTGTACATGTGCATGAGTCTCCCTAGAGTATCCATCCACCTCAGAGTGTAGTTATTAAGTCATGGATATGTATATTCTGAGATTTACTACATAAAGCCAAGTGATTTTCCAAAGAAGTCATACTTATTTATACTTCTACCAGGAGTATTTCAGAAAACTCATTCTATACTTTAGCCAATATTTATTACTTCCAGCGTCTTCAGTTTCATGTCAATCTGTGGTGTGTGTGTTGGAGAATTTCATTAAATTTTCCTGATTACTAATGAATCTGATTGTCATTTCCTGTTAATTGATCATTTGGACTTCACCTTTTTTATTTTAAAATAACATTAGAATTTTAGAGGGCAGAGTTCTCATATAATCTTTACCCTATGTTCCCATAATGTTAGTTTTTTAAATAACTATATAAAAATTAGAAAATAAGAAATTCATATTGGTATAACATACTAACAAATTCTAGACCTTATATGAATTTTAACAATATTTCGACTAATGCCATTTTTCCACCCTAGGATCAAAATCCAGGATACTGCATTGCATCTAGTCATTAAGTTTACTCAATCTGTGACAGTTTCTGTCTTTCTTTCTTTTTTTTAATGACTTTTACACAAAAATTCTGATAAGGTAGTTTATGGAATTCCTTCAATTAAGGTTTGTCTAATATTTTCTTGTGATTAGTATTTGGATTTGGGGGAAGAATAGAATAGAGGTGAAATGTCCTCTTAATTGAATCTTTTTAAAGGATACATAATATCAACATGGATTGTGTCTGGTAACATTTCCCTAAATCATTCCATTAAGTTGTCTTTTTCCAAGGTTTTCTATTGCAAATTAGTATCTTCCACCTTCCATACTCTATTCCTTTTTTTTTTTTTTTAAAGATTTTATTTATTTATTTGACAGACAGAGATCACAAGTAGGCAGAGAGGCAGACAGAGAGAGAGGAGAAAGCAGGCTCCCTGCTGAGCAGAGAGCCTGATGTGGGGCTCCATCCCAGTACTCTGGGATCATGACCTGAGCCAAAGGCAGAGGCTTAATCCACTGAGCTACCCAGGCGCCCCAATACTCTATTCCTTTAAAAAATCACTAAGTGTAGTCCACACTTAAAGGGAAAGGAATTAAACTCCACCACAATGGTTAAAACCACTGCAGTGATTAATAATAACATATTGGGAGCGCCTGTGTGTCTCAGTCTATTAAGTGTCTGACTCTTGAGTTCTGCTTAGGTCATGATCTCAGGGTCCTGGAATGAGCCCTGAGTGGGGCATATGCTCAGCAGGGAATCTACTTAAGGATTCTCTCACTCCTGCTGCCCTTCTTTCCCCCCTGCTTGCATACATGCACATATAATCTCTCTCTCTCAAATAAACAAACAAATCTTTAAATAATGACACATTGAGGCTATAAAATTATTGATTCTTTTTTAAGTTTCTTCCACTAATTTTAGCATTCAACAATAGATTTTTTGCATACAATTTTAACTGTGATTGTTTAACAATGATCTCCTATTTGTATTTTTATTTTTTTCTGTTTTTATTATTTGGAATTGTTCTGTACAGAAAATATATCTGTTCTCCTCTGACTTATTTAATCATAAACTTATATCAATATGAATTTAGATACTTATTTTATTCTTTGATTTGTAACCTGATATTATAATTATTAATAAATAATTATAATTTTGCTCAAATTTTATTATTATATTATAATTATATTATATATAATAGATAATTATATTATTTATTATATTATAAATATAATAAATATTATAAATATACTATAAATACTTTATATAATTATAAATATAATATAATATATAATTGTATTATATATTATGTATAATAATTATATTATTATATTATATATAATAATTATATTATTATTATATTATAGTTATATCAAATTATTAATAAATAATTATAATTTTGCTCCAATTTTTCCAGCTTTGATCTTTGGGAGTTCTTTCAGCTTGCTCCTGTATCCCTCTGACATGCTCTCATCCTTTTGTTCCTTTTTCAGCTTTTCTCAGAACAGAGAAATAAGAGAATAAAAAATACCCAGAGAATAAAAAATACCCAGAACTGTTTTGTATTTTTCTTACTTCAGTCCTAGAATCGAGTATATCATCAAGAAACTTTGGTTCTCTTTATTGGCTAATGATATTTAGAAACTAAAGCCTTAGTACTTGATGCACTTGTTGGTACCGTGGTGCTTCTAAGTTCTCTCAGAGATAGCAATATATGTATATATACTAACCCGTGTATAATATAACCACATATTTACAATTGTTTATCTATCCATCCATGTATCTATTTAGCTAAAAACAATGTCAGATGAAACAATTTTTAAATGTTTGGGTAAAGCAAACCTCTGCAGGAGATTTAACAGCTAGTTTTAAGGCAAATAATAGGTAAAATAACAAACATTATAAGAAATTATCTCACCACTCACTATTTACTATTTAATTTACTAAACATTTAGCATAATAGCAAGTAGAGAAGCACTATTAATACAGTTTTTGAAAGAGTGAATTTTTTGTTATAACCATAAATTTAAGAGTAGTGATATTGAGATATAAATTGAAAGTAGTATTATAATTGGGCACTTTGAATGAGAAGGATATATAATTATTTAACATTTTTAGTAATTGATCTTTCTTTACTTAATCAAACTTTGCTTCTTCAGTGGCAAAACAAGAAAAAAACCAGAAGTTGATCTGAATTAAAAACACAAGTGTTTAGTACATTGAAAATGTACTCTTGCTCACAGTTGTTTATAATTATGTTTTTACAAACATTGTGACAGTAATAGCTGGCAGAGTTTCTGTACAGCAAAAATGTATTTAAGAACTCAGAGTATTTTAAAAGATATCCCTCTGAAGTAGAGTGACAATTATAAACTACTGCTAAACTAAACTTAGATTTAATTTTATAATAATTTTTTAAAAATCCAGGGGTGTTGCCCATATTTCTTTTATCTTAGAAGGCCCTGAATAAACCCAAGTGTCCATCAATAGATGAATGGATAAAGAAGATGTGGTATCTACAATGGAATATTACTCATCCATAAAAGAATGAGATCTTGTCATTTGCAAAAACATGGATGGACTTAGAAGGTATATTGCTAAGTGAAATAATTCAGACAGAGAAAGACAAATATCATATGATTTCATTCACATGTGGAATTTAAGAAACGAAGTAAATGAACAAACAAAAAGAGACAAAAAATAGACACAAATATGAGAACAAACTGGTGGTTGCCAAAGGGGAAGTAGATGGGAAGGGTGAAATAGACAAAGGGGAGTAAGAGAAGACTTATCGTGATGAGCACTGAAATATGTATGGAGTAGGGTGAATCATTATATTGTACACCTGAAACTAGAAGAACACTATATTAATTATACTTTGATAAATAAATAACAAAATTGAAAAAAATTGATAAAGGATGTTAATGACATTTGATTGAAAAATAGTTGTTAATTTTAAATTAAATAATGTTTATTAATTATTATTAATTTTTAAAATTTATTTTAAATAGATATTTTATATCCTCGCAAATGAGGAAAGGAGTAGAGATAAGTGGAAAGTGGGAGGTGAGTAGATTGTGATGGTAGTCATAGCCTACCATGCACTGGATTTTGGTCTTAGTTAGGAAGCTCAGACCAGAGCTATGAATAGATTATTTGGAAGAAACTGAACAAAGGCAGACGTACTTCAGTGTAAGCACTGAGTTGAAGAGGGTCTTCTCCCAAACTATGGAACCCATTCATATTTTTTTAATTAATATTCAGTAAAATTTATTATTTAAATTATAATAAGTCATAGAAAAATATGAAATGTCAAAATTTATTTTATAATGCCAAGTGCAACCATCCCCTGTGGAGAAACCTTGTTGACCACATGTAATTCAATAAATACCCCCAAATATCAGGCCTTTATAGAAGGGATAAATTGGTTACAATAGACACAAGCCTCAAAAAATCAAGTTGACTCACAACTAACTTATGTAACATTCGTAGAAAAATCACAATCCAACATAAACAAAATTTTTACTAAAGATGAAGAAAGTAGAAAATGCAGTGTATAACTTAAGATAAAATTAATATAATTTAGAAATGACATAAGGAAAGGTCATTGTAACCTTTAAAATATAGGAATATAAATGATCAATACTGAAGCCCAGAGAAATAAAACACTGAAAAAGTAATATGTGAGATTCAGCGACCTGTGGAACTATATCAAACACTCTCAGAAATGTATCTGTAGACCCAGAAGTAGGGTTACTGAAAAATATTTGAAAAACTAATTGCTGGAGGGACCCCCTTTAACTATCATTCTTCATAACTCCAGGATCTATGTGTGGTTAACAATGTCTTGCTTTCCTTTCTTCCTTTCCTCTAAGTTTAATTTGAGTCTTCAGCTTTCCAAGGTGGACAAGGGGAATGTTATATTCTCAGTCAACTTGGATCCTAAGCCACAGTCAGAAAGCCTTGTTTAGTGAAGTTATGACCTTACCTTTCTTCTTTTAGAGAAGTTGCCATTATACTGATTATCTCTCTGTGTTTGGAAACTTACTGACTGCTTGAAGTAGACAATACAGGTAATCTGTATTTTTCCTCTGTACATATTTATATTCATAATTACCTTTTTTAAAAAAATCAGTATATGTGCCTCAACATGCAGTAGGCAAGAATTTATCAAAAAGAAAACAACCAAAATGAAGCGGGCACACTTTCAGTTCACTAGAAAAGAGTTCTGAAAAATCACTGAGTACATGAAAATATTTTCACCATCATTATTCTTCAAGGAAATAAAAATCAAAACCATAATAAAAAGTCTGAAAACACTTAATGATGGAAGACTGTAGAGTAATGGGAAGTCATATTATTGGCAGCAGTGTAAAATGTTATAACCATTTGAGAAAATGTCTGGAAGTTTCTTAAAAAATTAAAACTATGACCTAGCCATTCTAACCCTAAGTATATGCCCAAGGGAAAGAAAAACATGTGTCTACAAAATATTATACAAGAATGTTCATAGTGGTTTTATTCATAATGGCCCTTAACTGGAAAACATTCTTTATATGTATCAACAGGAAGATGTATAAATAATAAAATGGAACACTACATAGAAATGACAAACTACTAGCACATGCAACACCATGAGTTAAACTCCAAAATCTTATGAGTGAAAGAAACCTTAAAAAGCATATTGTTTGATTCCATTTTTATGACCTTATAGAACAAGCAAACCTTATCTATGGTGGAAAAAATTCAGAATAGCCATCGCTTCCATGCAGGTGAGGCAGGAGTTGATTGTAAAGGGTATTAGGAAAACTCTGGATAAAACTTCTGGCAAAACATGATGGTAAGATTCTAAATCTTGGTAACATTATGGGTTAGACAAGTATTTGCATTTCTCAAAACTAACCAAACCACACTGAGTATTGTATCTTTATTTAGAACATAAAGAGTTCATATGATTAACTTTATTCCTTTTTAGCTTTAGGTGTTTGTGAAATATACAAAGTCTGGTTTCTCCCAAGCTTCTACAGTTATAGGAATCACTTAGTTTATATATTAAAAATATGGATTCCTTATCTTGTTTTTAGAATATTCTCATTCACTAGATCTGAATTGTAATACATCATTTTTATAAGTCTCTTAGATAATTATTTTAATTTGAGAAATTTGGGAAATTCTGCTTTAAGAAAAACAATATATTTGCCTCTAGGCTATAAGCCAATATTTTGAGGCACACTGACCTCTACCAAATCACCACCACAATATACCTTAGCTGTTTTTATTTTTTTCCCTTCATCACTGATTTTCAAAATCAATTTTCACAATAATGTTGATATTTAGAAAATACGTGGCTTATCATGGTCTCTTTTTCAAAGAGCTAACCTCTATTTATAGAAAATTATGGCACTATAAGACAGATGATAAACTATGATTATTAGAATTATAGAGATTAAATCTCCAGGAAGATTTATTTTTCAACATTACTATGCAATTAGGAAAAAAAAAATCATGTTGTTAATTCCAGATTTTGGGAACAGCCAGTGAACAACTGGTCACCGTAATCCACTTGAACATTTTCTCTTAACCATAAAAAGGATATAGTAATAATATTTGCCTATCTGTTGAGCATTGATTGAGAAATTATGTGAAAAGATGATTTTTTAAAATTATTAACGATTCATAAGTGTTAGTTGAGCAGTTTTGGAATTTAAAAATATATAACTTTGGAGAATAATGCAATAGAGTTAAAAAAAAAAGTGCATTTAGTATATACACATTGTAAGGAGGTATGGTTAGTTAGGGGGATTTCCTGACAGGCTTGAAAATAAAGGTCTTACCTTTGGTATTTCTCTCCCAAAAATGTATGTGTGTGTGTGTGTGCGCGCGCGCGTGTGTGTGTATCAATTAGTTATTTCTTATAGTCTAAATTAGTACTTCAAAGTGGGAAGTTCCTTCAAAGTGGGAGGGAGATGGGAATCCCTTTGTTAAAATTACCTATGCCATAATGTATATGCTCTGCTGTTTTTCACATTTACACTCAGGATTGCTCCAGTATGTTTTGATTGAACTTGCTTGAACTTTAAAACTCCAAGTGCCCTGTGACTTTTCATCCAGACACATGAAAGCTGAGGGTTGTCAGGAACACCTATATTTATGTGTAGCTTTCACAAGTAACTTCAAGTGGTCAGGTGAGAGCAGAGATTAGTTTATTTAATATTTTCCATCGTATATACATAAAAATACTCTTTGGATGTAGGCAGAATTGAACAAGCTATTATTGTTACTAGAAAGAATTAACTGCTGCCATTAAGAAGAAGATACATTTTGTGACTATAGATATATCGCAAAAACCAGGACATACTGTATTTTTAGAGCAAATGAAATGTTTCCTACATATTTAGTTTCTGCTCTTTTGGTGTTTATAAGCATCTCATTCTTAATTTAACATCAGTGATTTTATTCTACAATAAAAATTTATTAGCAAAAAACTTTCAATGAAATCACTTATTTTTGGTCAAAGCTGTCAAATAGCCAGCTGGATATTTTCTATTTTGACACCAATTAGTGTATTCTCAAAAGCAATAGTTTTTTAGAAGTTCAGATGACTCATTTCACCATGTTCATTGAAAAACATTAATTAATGAAAGACATATTATAAAGGAAATTTTCTTTTAATTTCAATTTGATTGGTCTTTTACCAATGAATAATTATGTTGATGTTCTATATACTTCATGCTTTACAGTAATTGTGAATTATATTTTGACAGAATGGGAATCACTTGTTTTTTGAAGGCAGCGGGATGTAATGAAACAAGAAATGATTTTGAAATAAGACATATCCCCTTTTTAAAATTTTTGTTTTATGAAAATATAAATTCTCAAACTTTTAGTACCTGGTGACTTATCTATGAAATGGTCCTAATTATGAGAATTTAAGATAAAAAAAGATATACACTTCCAATTATAAGATAAGTACTAGCGAAGATGAAGTATAACATGATGACAATAGTTAATACTGCTGCATGATATGTAGGAAAGTTGTTAAGAGAATAAATTCCAAGAGTTGTCATCACAAGGAGAAATTTTCTTTCTCTTTTTTCTTTCTTTTTATTATACCTACACAAGAAGGTGGCTATTAGCTAAAACTATTGCAATCATTTCATTTTATATGTAAATCAAACCACCATGCTATATGCCTTGAACCTGTACAATGATGTATGTCAATTATTTCTCAATAAAACTGGAAAAAAATTAACAGGATTTTCTCACATTAAAAAAATAATACTTTAAAATGTATTTAGTAGTATGTATTAAAAAATGCCTTTTCAAAATTATAGAAAAAACACTCAGAGGTACAAAATCAAATCCATTTTAAATATTTGTCTTTAAATAATTCCTGTGGGCTCCTGGGTGGCTCAGTCAGTTAAGAGGCCAACTCTTGATTTTAGCTCAGGTTATGATCTCAGGGTCATGGGATCAAGCCCTAAGTTGGGCTCTCTGCTTGGCAAGGAGTCTGCTTGAAATTCTCTTTCTCCTGCAAATAAATAAATATAATCCTAAAAAAACAAAGCAAAACAACAACAACAAAAAACCCTAAAAATTTTTAAAAATAAATAATTCCTGAATTCCTCCATGCTGTTTGGTGTCTTATTTCTCATTTGACTATATATGTCAGGAATCAAGGTTAGCTAGGTGTTCTGTAATGATCAGACCCATTAATTATTCAGGACAGTCCTTTCTGTCATTTTACCTTGCAGGGTTCACTTGTTCATTGAATTTCCATTTAAATATTAACTAAAGTGATATAATAAAAGCAGGCAATTCTCTGAGCATCTTTGTGTACAACTGAATACTGGAGATATGAATACATCAAGGTTAAGGATTCTCTGAATGTCTTTTCTCTTGTTTCAGTTTGGCTTAAAATCTTTTCAATTTTGCTGAAATATGTTCAAGTTATTTGGTCACCCATGATATATTTTTGTAAATAAATGGATGCTATTAAGTTTTTCCTCTCTTTATGCTGCCTTTTGTTGTTAAAATTTGTAATCGAGGGAACAAATTTATGTTGGCATTACTCTAATTCTGATTCTATAAAGTTTAGAGTATAGGTATAGAGTTTGTAAAAATTTTGAGATACACCTTTCCTTTGTTTCTTGTTTTGTTTTGTTCTGTTTTGTTTTAGTTTTGCTGGTTTTCGCTCATCTTTGCATTAGCCATGCTGACTTTTAAACTTTTTTTTTCTTTCCATAATCCCACTACTCCACTGAAACTCACAAAATCAATGTCACTAGTGAGTTCTATTTTGACAAATCCAACAATGAATCCCTTTGTCTGATTACTTGACCTCATAGCAACATTCTACATAGATGATCACTGCCCTCTTTAATATAGTTATGTAGAAGAAACACCTAATCATTACACTATCTGTACTTTCCCTTTTCTGTAGTAATAAAGTTTTAGCTGGTCACATTGCCATTGCCTTAAAGACTACATTTCCAACTTCTGCAGGAACTAGGCAGGGATGAGGTGAGGTACTTGCAATTAGGATGTGTGCAGAAGTGATGTGTGGCTCTTCTGTGCCATGGCCTTAAAGAAAGAAGCAAACTCCCTTTGTCTCTTTTGTCTTTTCCTCCAGCTAGGAGATGATTGATTCAAAGAAGAGTAGACACATGGACCCAGCAATGGGAGCCACACTGAGAATGACAAAACCAAATGCCCTAATAGCCTGAACTGTTAACCCTTGGACATACATTAACATGATTTTTCTATTTAACCCAGTGTGTTTAGCTTCTTCTACCCTAAATAATACAAAATTCTTTACTACATGTACAGGACAACTTATTATCCTAGTTTTACTGTTATTTATTGATCACTCTGTCCGTGTTTCCTTCATACGACCTCCCCCCTTTATATTTGCTAAAAAATTCAAGCTACCCAAAGTTCAGTATCCCGCCCCTTTCTCTACTTTATATAATCCTTGGCTCTAGGCTTTAAGTGCCATTTATATGCTAATATCATCTGTAGACTATTTCCTTCAAAATATCACTAAGTGATATGTTCACTTGAAAAACTGCCTACCAGGAATCTCAAACGAAACATGTGTTATAAAAGAATCTTGATTTCCTCCCAGGTCTTCCTCACTAACATCTCATCTTAGCATCTGGCAGTGCATCACCAACATGCTTACAGATCAGCCTTGCACCTCCATCTCTCACATCTAAGTCTAATCAGGAAGTCAAAATGAATTTTTCATATTTTATTAACAAGCCCTTAACCCAGGTTCCACCTCTATGACATTAATAAAAGTCATTATCTTTTCTCACCTTGACAATGTGGTCTCTTTTTTCCTTTCTTGCTATCCTGCAAAATTTTCTGTTCAGCAAACATCAAGATATTTCTAAAATGCCTATCAGATTATACTATTCGCCTGCTCCAAATCCTCCAAAGTCTTCCTAAAATAAAATCTGAATTTTTCAGTACGTACTACTGGGTGGTACATCAGATGTTCCTTGGCAGTGATTTCATTTCCTCCCATTCATGGCCTTATCTTACTGACATTGTTAAATCCACACTGCATTATAGCCTGTGGCTCTATTTTGATCACAGCTCTCATCACCACCAGATTTTACATTCTTTGCCTGCCTATGTTATAGATTTGTGTATGTATGTACGTGAGTGTAGATGTGTCTCCACCCACTCCACTGTGAGGTCTGTGAGGACAAATCTTTATTCTGCTTAACACCATATTCTGAGAGTCAGATGCAGTGCCTTACAAATAGGTACGGGCCCTGTGTGATGAATGAATATGTCAATGAAGAAATAAAAAATAAGTAAGATGTAGCTAAGAAGGTGAAAGCTGAAACATACTGATATAGAAGAGTAGAGCAACAAATGCAGAAAGAGGCATATGCAAAGTGTAGAAGTGGATAGCACATTCAAGAAATTTTAAGTGCTTGAATATTGCTGGACACACATGATATTAGGTGGAGAGATGAAGAAGTCTCTGATGATGAAAAGATGTAATACATATTTAGGACAAGGGATTTTATTGTAGGGGGACTGGGAAGCCAGGTAAGGATTTTACAGAATGGTTCTGAATTGAGCATCTATAATACTTAAGCCTTTATATGAGATATTTTACATATATTCAAATTTGCATTAAATTTACAAGGTACATATTCTGATTCTTATTTGATGGATGACATTGAAGTCCTCAGATTCCAAGATTCCAAGATTTACCCCTAGTAAACTTAGGGTTCTAAATCATGTCAATCTGGCTATAATCTGCAATTATAAATCACATGCTTTTACTACTACATTTAGTCTTAAACATGCAAAAGAAGGTCTCACATTATTGCTTTGAAGATTTGAGAAGCATTTCATTTACATATACACAATTTATGTATTTAATAATATTTAATAGTATAACATTAGTAATAAACAATTCCCTTTTAATTTAGAATAAAATGATTAAAAATTTCTTCACAAAATCAAAATTATCCCTAATAATCAAATTATGTGTGTGTGTATGTGTATACGTATATGCATATGTGCCTCTTAAAACTGGCTTTCTACTTTTTTCTTGCTGCTTCTTTTCCACGAGGAAGTATAGATCAAGTTTTTATACCTCAGGCCATTTGTGCTGTGAAAAAGAATCAGTCTTCCCTTTGAAAGCCATTTTGTTCTTTATTACTAGGTATTATTAGAAAGAAAGGCAAATCATTGTATGTGTATAGTTATTTATTTTCTTATAAAAGATCAGGAATAATATTTCCTAGTGGCCACCTATATTTAAAAGAAAATATTCCAAAATAATATTAGATTTTAAATAGTACTTAATAATTTAATAGTAGCAATAAATGCCTCCAGCTAATTCTTCTCTTTAAAGAAAAAATGCAAATCCCAAAGTTATACTATATAACACATGTGAGTCATTTGATTTTTTACTTATGCTGCTTATACTCTGTAGAGCTATTAAAAAGAAGATACTTGTCTCAATTCAGTTCTAAATTTCCTATATCTTTTCCATTGGTAATACCTTCTTTCTGACTTTCAATATTCATTTCACTTGGGTCTTGGATCTTTTGGATCAATCCTCTTCATCTTTTATATTTTTTCTCATATATTCTCTTAATTTGAATTTTGCTTTTAAGTTCTTCAGTATTTTCTTAATTCTTTCATCTAAATCACTAAATTCTTAGAAATCATATATATTTAATTTCAAAGAATTTTCTCTTTAACTATCTGTCTCATGCTAGACAGTTGGGTTGCTTCCAGTTTATAGTTATAATGAATAAAACTGCTCTGAACATTTTTTATGCAGGTCTTCCTATGGATATTTAATACACAGGAATAGAATTGTTAAGTGATAGAATTTTATCAGAAACTTGTATACAGTTTGTCACATGGTTGTATCATTTTATACTGGCACAGTAGTATATAAAAGCATCGGTTTTTCCACATTCTCACCAATAGTCGATGTTATTAGTCTTTTTTAGTCATTGTACAAAATTATAAAAAATAACTAACAGCAGTTTTAACTGGCATATCCCTGCTTATTGTTGATTTTGAGCACTTTACATGTGTTTGTTGGTCATTTCTGAAATATCTGCTCAAGTTCTTTACCCATTTTATTCATATTTCTTTTTTCTTTTGAGTTGTAGGAACTCTATATTCTGGATCAAGTCTTTAGTCAGTAAGATGTATTGAAAGATTTTCTCCCACTATGTGGCCAGGCTAGCCACTTCCTTTTTTGCTTCGATACGTGATGAGCATATATGTTTTAATTTTTGATGATGTATTATTCAATATTTTTTACTCTTAAAGTGTAGCCAACCATGTATTTGTTTGTTTGTTTGTGCAATATTTCTTCAGAATATCTCCATTTTGGATGATGTCTGAAGTTGTTCTGCTACATCGATTTATTTGTCTATGTCAATATCATATATCATTCACAATTACTCTGCTTTTAGAATAAACTGTGATATTGGTAATGAAAGTATTTTAAATTTGTTTTTTCCAAAATTGTTTGACTTTTCTAGGTTCTTTGCATGGATATAGTTTAGAATCAGCTTTTCAATTTCTTTAAAAATGTCTGCTGTGATTTCAATTGGTATTACATTTAATCTGTGTATCACTTTGAGGGGAGGTAATGTCATAATGATATTGAGTCTTCCAATCCATGTACATGGTATATATCTATATTTAAAGGTTCTTTTTTAGTTTTATTGAGAAATAATTGACATACATAATTATATTAGTTTAAGGCATACAACATGATAGTTTCATTTACATATATTCTGAAATGATTACCACAAGAGATTAACATGCATCTTCTCATACAGGTATAATAAAAAGGAAAAAAAAGGAAAAAGAAAAAAATATTCTTGTGATGAGTATTCTTAGGATTTGCTCTCTTAACATCTTTCCTATATAATAGCATTAGCAATTTAACTTAAACATTTTTATTCTTATACCATGTTTGTTAGTTTGTTTTTACTTTTCACTATGCCCATTTGGTAGATTTTTCTTTCTGTTCTTGCTACATCTCTTGGTTATTGCATTTGATTCTATTTCCAAAACAATTTAAATTTCCTAAACAATTAAAATTAAATTTTAAGATTTAATTTGGATAAATTTATAAAGACCTCTCTCCAAAGTCTAGATTAAATTATAAAAATGCCTACACAAACTTCTCTTGAATAACTTCTATACATCTAAATCTCAACATGTCACAACTGACTTTTTGTTTATTCCAAAATCTAATCTGAACATATCTCATCAATGCACTGTCATTACCCCAGACTGAGCCACTATCATTCTACACTCTAATAGCCTGTTAAAAGGTCTTCCTATTTCTATCATTCCTGTAGTTTATTTCATTTATTATTTTTTAAGCTTTTATTTAAATTCCAGTTAGCTAACATACAGTATAATATTAGTTCCAGGTGTAGGATTTATGATTCAACACTTCCATACAACACCAGGTGCTCATCACAAGGACACTCCCTAACCCCCAATCACCTATTTGACCCATTGCTGTTGAGGTTAATGTAGAACATGAAATCATCCATAATACCTGGCTTGCTAAAATGTAACACAGGCTCTTGGGGGCAGGGACGGTTTCTGAGAAGGGTGTAGACAATTGGAATGCTGAGGCCTACACAACCACTCTGCTATAGGAATGCTGTAGGGAGTTTCTTTCTCCAAAACTTTCTTAACCCAAACAGCCACCCTCTGATCTAAGAGATGTATACATTGTCCCCTAGGCCATGTTTAGCAGAACTTGTAGAATATGCAGATTAGCATATCATATCTTTCCCGTAAACAGATCCTCCTAGTTCCAGTAAGACCCCTTGTCACACATCAAGTGCTTGAGAAACAGTGATAAATATCTATGATTATCCTGAAGAGCCAATAAAGGTGGGAGCAAAGAAGAGCAAAGTATCTTCATCTGTGAGGGTTGAACCCCTTGCCTTCTCCTCTCTTTCACTGGGAAGTTTGGATTAATCTTTATCCTTTGGTACAGGGAGTGCTGGCTATTCTTGGCACATTCCAAAGCAACCTACACATTTAATACCATCCCTATAAAAACAAACAAAAAACCAAAAACAGTATTTTTCACAGAACTAGAACAAACAATCCTAAAATTTGTATGGAACCACAAAAGAATTCAAATAGTCAAAGCAACCTTGGAAAAGAAAAGCAAAGCTACAGGCATCACAATTCCAGACTTCAAATTATATTACAAAGATGTAGTGATCAAAACAGTATAGTATTGGCACAAAAAATAGACACATAGATCAATAGAACAGAATAGAAAAGCCAGAAATGAACCTACAACTATATGGTCCATTAATCTTTGACAAAACAGGAAAGAATATCTAGTGGGTAAAAGACAGTCTGTTCAACAAATGGTGTTGGGAAAACTGGACAGCCACATGGAAAAGAATGAAACTGGACCACTTTCTTACACCACACACAAAAATAAATTCAAAATGGATTAAGGCTCTAACTGGACAGCCACATACAAAAGAATGAAACTGAACCACTTTTTTACACCATATATAAACATAAATTTAAAATGGATTAAGGACTTAACTGTGAGACTTGAAACCATTAAAATTCTTAAAGGAACACACAGGCAGTAAAACCTCTATGACATCAGCCATAGCAACTTCTTTCTGGATATCTCTCCTGAGGTAAGGGAAACAAAAGCAAAAATAAACTACCGGGACTCCATCAAAATGAAAAACTTCTGTACAGCAAAGGAAAAAAACAGCAAAACTATTTCATTTATTTTCAAAAGAGCAGAAATAGTAATCCTGTTAAAACCAAGTTAGAGAAGAGGAGTCAAGATGGCAGAGAAGTAGCAGGCTGAGATGACATCGGGTAGCAGGAGATCAGCTAGATAGCTTATCTAACCATTGTGAACACCTACAAATCCAACGGGAAATCGAAGAGAAGAAGAGCAACAATTCTAGAAACAGAAAATCGACCACTTTCTGAAAGGTAGAACCTGCAGAGAAGTGAACCCAAAGTGACGGGAAGACAGACCCTGGGGGGAGGGGCCAGTTCCTGGCAAGCGGCAGAGCAACGGAGCACTAAATCAGGACTTTTAAAAGTCTGCTCCACGGAGGGATATCGCTCCAGAGGCTAAACCAGGGGGAAGCCCACGCAGGGTCAGTGTAACCCCAGGTCCCACGGGGTCACAGAAGGACCGGGGGTGTCCTGAGTGCCGAAGAGCTCACAGGTATTAGAGCAGGGAAGCCGGCTACAGCAACAAAGCCGAGGAGTGAGCTCTCAGCCCGGGGTTACCTTGAGCCGGTCGCAGGCTGGGTGGGCTCATAGCGCGGCCAGAGGCCACGGAGACAGAAGCGAACGGGCGCTTTTCTCCAAGTGCCAGCAATTGACTGCTTTCCTCCAGGTGCGACCAGAGGCCAGGGAGGCAGGGGCGGTTGGGCGCTTTTCTCTGAGGATGCACTGAGGAGCGGGACTCCAAGCTCTCGGCTCCTCCGGGCCGGAGATTGGGAGGCCGCCATCTTCATTCCCGTCCTCCAGAACTCTACGGAAAGCGCTCAGGGAACAAAAGCTCCCGAAAGCAAACCCAAGTGGATTACTTAGCCCGGCCCCTGGCAAGGGCGGTACAATTCCAACTGCGGCAAAGACACTTAAGAATCACTACAACAGGCCCCTCTCCCAGAAGATCAACAAGATACCCGGCCAAGACCAACTTCACTCACCAAGAACAGTGGAATTCCAGAGGAGGAGAAAGCAAATCTTATCTGGACAAAATGACAAGGCGGAAAAACTCACCACAAAAAAAAAAAAAAAAAAAACAAGAGGCAGTACCGAAGGCTGGGGACCTAATCAATACGGACATTGGTAATATGACAGATCTAGAGTTCAGAATGACGATTCTCAAGGTTCTAGCCGGGCTCAAAAAAGGCATAGAAGATATTAGAGAAACCCTCTCCGGAGAGATAAAAGCCCTTTTTGGAGAAATAAAAGAACTAAAATCTAACCAAGTTGAAATCAAAAAAGCTATTAATGAGGTGCAATCAAAAATGGAAGCTCTCACTGCAAGGAAAAATGAGCCTGAAGAAAGAATTAGTGACATAGAAGACCAAATGACAGAGAATAAAGAATCTGAGCAAAAGAGAGACAAACAAATAGTGGACGACGAGGAGAGAATTCGAGAGATAAGCAACACCATAAGATGACACAACATTAGAATAATTGGGATTCCAGAAGAAGAAGAGAGAGAGAGGGGAGCAGAAGGTATATTGGAGACAATTATTGGAGACAATTTCCCTAATATGGCAAAGGGAACAAACATCAAAATCGAGGAGATGCTAAGAATGCCCCTCAAAATCAATAAAAATAGGTCCACACCTCGTCACCTGATAGTAAAATTTACAAGTCTTAGTGACAAAGAGAAAATCCTGAAAGCAGCCCAGGAAAAGAAGTCTGTAACATACAAGGGTAAAAACATTAGATTGGCAGTGGATTTACCCACAGAGACCTGGCAGGCCAGAAAGAACTGACATGATATATTCAGAGCACTAAACGAGAAAAACATGCAGCCAAGAATACTATATCCAGCTAGACTATCATTGAAAATAGAAGGAGAGATAAAGAGCTTCCAGGACAAACAAAAGCTGAAAGAATTTGCAAACACCAAACCAGCTCTACAGGAAATATTGAAAGGGGTCCTCTGAGCAAAGAGAGACCCTAAAAGTAGTAGATCAGAAAGAAACAGAGACAATATACAGTAACAGTCACCTTACAGGCAATACAATGGCACTAAATCCATATCTCTCAATAGTTACCCTGAATGTTAATGGGCTAAATGCCCCAATCAAAAGACACAGGGTATCAGAATGGATAAAAAAACAAAACCTATCAATATGTTGCCTACAAGAAACTCATTTCAGACTTGAAGACACCTCCAGATTTAAAGTGAGGGGGTGGAAAACAATGTACCATGCTAATGGACAGCAGAAGAAAGCTGGGGTGGCAATCCTTACATAGATCAATTAGATTTTAAGCCAAATACTATAATAAGAGATGACGAAGGTCACTATATCATACTCAAAGGGTCTGTCCAACAAGAAGACCTAACAATCTTAAATATCTATGCCCCTAACATGGGAGCAGCCAACTATATAAACGAATTAATAACAAAATCAAAGAAATACATCAACAGGAATACAATAATAGCAGGGGACTTGAACACTCCCCTCACTGAAATGGACAGATCATCTAAGCAAAAGATCAAAAAGGAAATAAAGGCCTTAAATGACACACTGGACCAGATGGACATCACAGATATATTCAGAACATTCCATCCCAAAGCAACAGAATACACATTCTTCTCTAGTGCACATGGAACATTCTCCAGAACAGACCACATCCTGGGTCATACATCAGGCCTCAATCGGTACCAAAAGATTGAGATCATTCCCTGCATATTTACAGACCACAATGCTCTGAAGCTAGAACTCAATCACAAGAGGAAATTTGGAAAGAACGCAAATACATGGAGACTAAACAGCATCCTTCTAAAAAATGAATGGGTCAACCAGGAAATTAAAGAAGAATTGAAAAAATTCATGGAAACAAATGAGAATGAAAACACAACAGTTCAGAATCTGTGGGACACAACAAAGGCAGTCCTGGAAGGAAAATATATAGCAGTACAAGCCTTTCTCAAGAAATAAGAATGGTCTCAAATACACAACCTAACCCTACACTTAAAGGAGCTGGAGAAAGAACAACAAAGAAAGCCTAAACCCAGCAGGAGAAGAGAAATCATAAAGATCAGAGCAGAAATCAATGAAATAGAAGCTAAAAAAAACAATAGAACAAATCAACGAAAGTAGGAGCTGGTTCTTTGAAAGAATTAATAAGATTGACAAACCCCTGGACAGACTTATCAAAAAGAAAAGAGAAAGGACGCAAATAAATAAAATCATGAATGAAAGAGGAGAGATCACAACCAACACCAAAGAAATACAACAATTATAAGAACATACCACGAGCAACTCTACGCCAACAAATTTGACAACCTGGAAGAAATGGATACATTTCTAGAGACATATAAACTACCACAACTGAGCCAGGAAGAAACAAAACCTGAACAGACCCATAACCAGTAAGGAGATTGAAACAGTCATCAAAAATCTCCAAACAAAAAGTCCAGGACCAGTTGGCTTCCCAGGGGAATTCTACCAAACATTTAAAGAAGAATTAATTCCTATTCTTCTGAAACTATTCCAAAAAATATAAATGAAAGGAAAACTTCCAAACTCATTTTATGAGGCCAGCATCACCCTGATCCCAAAACCAGACAAGGATCCCATCAAAAAAGAGAATTACAGACCAATATCCTTGATGAACACAGAAGCGAAAATTCTCACCAAAATACTGGCCAATAGGATCCAACAGTACATTAAAAGGATTATTCACCACGACCAAGTGGGATTTATTCCAGGGCTGCAAGGTTGGTTCAACATCCGCAAATCCATCAATGTGATACAATACACTAATAAAAGAAAGAATAAGAACCATATGATACTCTCAATAGATGCTGAAAAAGCATTTGACAAAGTGCAGCATCCCTTCCTGATTAAAACTCTTCAAAGTGTAGGGATAGAGGGCACATACCTCAATATTATCAAAGCCATCTATGAAAAACCCACCGCAAATATCATTCTCAATGGAGAAAAACTGAAAGCTTTTCCGCTAAGGTCAGGAACATGTCAGGGCTGTCCGTTATCACCACTGCTGTTCAACATGGTACTAGAAGTCCTAGCCTCAGCAATCAGACAACAAAAAGAAATTAAAGGCATCCAAATTGGCAAAGAAGAAGTCAAACTATTACTCTTTGCAGATGATATGATACTATATGTGGAAAACCCAAAAGGCTCCACTCCAAAACTGCTAGAACTTGTACAGGAATTCAGTAAAGTGTCAGGATATAAAGTCAATGCACAGAAATCAGTTGCATTTCTTTACACCAAAAGCAAGACAGAAGAAAGAGAAATTGAGGAGTCAGTCCCATTTACAATTGCACCCAAAACCATAAGATACCTAGGAATAAATCTAACCAAAGAGGCAAAGAATCTATACTCAGAAAACTATAAAGTCCTCATGAAAGAAATTGAGGAAGACACAAAGAAATGGAAAAATGTTCCATGCTCATGGATTGGAAGAACAAATATTGTGAAAATGTCTATTCTACCTAAAGCAATCTATGCATCTAATGCAATCCCTATCAAAATCCCATCCATTTTTTTCAAAGAAATAGAACAAATAATCCTAAAATTTCTATGGAACCAGAAAAGACCTTGAATAGTGAAAGGAATATTGAAAAAGAAAGCCAAAGTCGGTGGCATCACAATTCTGGACTTCAAGCTCTATTACAAAGCTGTCATCATCAAGACAGTATGGTACTGGCACAAAAACAGACATATAGATCAATGGAACAGAATAGAGAGCCCAGAAGTAGACCCTCAACTCTATGGTCAACTAATCTTCGACAAAGCAGGAAGGAATGTCCAATGGAAAAAAGACAGCCTCTTCAACAAATGGTGCTGGGAAAATTGGACAGTCACATGCAGAAAAATGAAATTGGACTATTTCCTTACACCACACACGAAAATAGACTCAAAATGGATGAAGGACCTCAATGTGAGAAAGGAATCCATCAAAATCCTTGAGAACACAGGCAGCAACCTCTTTGACCTCCACCGCAGCAACTTCCTAGGCATATCGCCAAAGGCAACAGAAGCAAGGGCAAAAATGAACTATTGGGATTTCATCAAGATCAAAAGCTTTTGCACAGCAAAGGAAACAGTTAAGAAAAGCAAAAGACAACTGACAGAATGGGAGAAGATATTTGCAAACGATGTATCAGATAAAGGGCTAGTATCCAAAATCTATAAAGAGCTTAGCAAACTGAACACCCAAAGAACAAATAATCCAATCAAGAAATGGGCAGAGGACATGAACAGACATTTCTGCAAAGAAGACATCCAGATGGCCAACAGACCATGAAAAAATGCTCCACATCACTCGGCATCAGGGAAATACAAATCAAAACCACAATGAGATACCACCTCATACCAGTCAGAATGGCTAAAATTAACAAGTCAAGAAATGACAGATGCTGGCGAGGATGCGGAGAGAAGGGAAGCCTCCTACACTGTTGGTGGGAATGCGAGCTGGTGTAACCACTCTGGAAACCAGTGTGGAGGTTTCTCAAAAACTGAAAATAGAGCTACCCTATGACCCAACAATTGCACTACTGGGTATATATCCTAAAGATACAAACGTGGTACTCCGAAGGGGCACGTGCACCCGAATGTTTATAGCAGCAATGTCCACAATAGCCAAACTGTGGAAAGAGCCTAGTTGCCCATCAACAGATGAATGGATAAAGAAGAAGTGGTATATATACACAATGGAATACTATGCAGCCATCAAAAGACATGAAATCTTGCCATTTGCGACGACATGGATGGAACTAGAGGGTATTATGTTTAGCGAAATAAGTCAATCGGAGAAAGACAACTGTCATATGATCTCCCTGATATGAGGAAGTGGAGATGCAATGTGGGGGTGTTGGGAGCAGGTAGGAAAAGAAAAAATGAAAGAAGATGGGATCGGGAGGGAGACAAACCATAAAAGACTCAATCTCAAAAAACAGACTGAGGGTTGCTGGGGGGAGGGAGGACAGGAGAGGGTGGTGGGATATGGACATTGGGGAGGGTATGTGCTATGATGAGTGCTGTGAAATGTGTAAACCTGACAATTCACAGACCTGTACCCCTGGGGATAAAAATACATTATATGTTTATTTAAATAAATAAATTAATTAAAAAAAAAAAACAAGTTAGATTATGTCCCTTTTCTGCTCTAAGCCCTGTAATGCTCTCTAATTTCTTTCAGAGTAAACAAACAAACAAAAAAACAAAACTTCACCAGTCTACCAAACCCTATATAAACTGCCCATTCTTTCTCAGATTTTTATACTACTCTATTTTTCATTCTGCTCCAGTCACTTCAGTCTTCTTATTCTTCCTCCAATACACCTGGCACATTTTTGTTTCGCTCCAAATGTTCTCTTTGCTTTGTATGTTCTTCTTTCACATATCCACTTCCATTGTCTCACACTCTTCCAGTTTTTGTCTAAACCTCATCTTTTCAAAGATTACCCTGACCACTTCTTTATTTTTAAAGAAATATTTTATTTATTTATTTATCTATTTATTTATTTGTTTGTTTACTTATTTTCTATACCCAATGAGGGGCTCAAATTGATGAGCCTGAGATCAAGAGTTGCATGTTCTACCAAGTGAGCCACCCAGGCACCCCTACCCTGACCATCTTATTTAATATTACACTGGTAGTATCTCTCATTTGAACTACTCAGCATTCCTCATTCTCTTAATCTTGTTTTCTTTTTCCCTTTCCAATCTTAATCACTATCTACCACAACATAAATTTTACTCACTTATAAAGTTTATTGTTTATTTTCTGAAATCTAGATTTATTATCTATTTCTCCCCATAAAATGAAAATTCCTTGAGAGCAGTCACCATTATTTTGTTGTTATTATTGTTTACTGATATATCAGAAAAATTCTTGGCACTAGTGATTCTTATGAAATGTTGATTGAATAAATAAACAAATAAATGAGTAGTATATTTGTCTTTATCTGGTTATTACTCATATTTTTATGAGATTAATTCTTCTTGAACTAGCTATTTCCATGAAGTTCATATAGAGGTGAGCCAAGTACTTCTTTGAAGGAAGCATAAATTGTTTTTATAATAATATGTATATATTGTATTTATATGCAAGCTAATTCCTAGTCCTTGTAACTAAAATCCACACTCATAATTTAGAACTCTTTATCTATTCTATCCTGATTAATTACTCTATCTTGCATAAATGATTTTCTGAATGGTTCCTAATCTAGACCCATACATTTATTTCACACAACATCTCAGGATGTTCTCCCTTCCAGCCCACTCGATTTTATTCCAGTTTCCCAAACTGAGTATTGTTTTATTTCCTTAAACTGTGCAACTTAATTGAGAGAAAAAAATAAAATCAATAATAATAAAAGGAGCTAATATTCAAAAGCAGCAAGAGTAATAAAAAGAACATCTAACATTCCAATAATCCTTACATGTAACTGGCAAAATTCTAAGTGATATATGTATCTATGCAGATATACAATAACTCTAACTTTCGTATTACTATGAAATACGTAATGCACTGATGCCTATTTTAAGTCTAGATAAGCATTTTAGGTACATTTTCTGAAGTTCAAAAAGCTTTTAAATGTTAGAGATGGGATTTGTAATCCAGATGTAATGGCTGCAGAGTTAATGTTTTTGAATGTCATGGAGAGAAATATCCTCTGCCCTATTTTTATAGGGTGCACATATTTGAATGTTCCCTCTTTCAACAAGCAAAATAAAACAAGGAAAGTAATTTTATTCAAGTTATTGCAATAGGAAGAACACCTCAGATTTGAAAATGAGAGCATCTTGGCAGGAGGATACCCTCTTATACTTTTATAAGGAGCAGTAGATGAGTCATAGTTGGAATGATCTACTATTGGAACTGAGTTTGTAATCAGGATATGTCTCAGTCAAATCAGCAAAACAGGGACTATTCATTTCTGTGCCCATCTACTTTAGAACTCATCTACTAATCATGGATGATACAAAGAATGGAAAGTTGGAGGGTCGTATCTGGCCTTGTTAAGTTAAAGCAGCAGCTTAAAGATCTGTGTTTACCTTCTCAGAGGTTAACAAGTATGTCTTCTGTGAGTCTTAAAGGAGTCACGAATGAGTGGACAGCAAGTCTAAGAAACTGTACAGAGAAGGATGGTTCTTTGGGTAAGCCATTTTCTAGGACACAAGAGTTGTGTATGAGATTTTATTTACCATTGCTACTCACAGAGCTTAGTTCAACATCGTCACTTCTTAGGGACCTTTCACATCTCTACTTAACCTTCATTGCATTTGGCTAATTTTTTGTTTTGTTTTGTTTTGTTTATGTATTATGGTTTAGGGCTGCAGATATGTCTTAATAATATAAACCTTTCTGGGAAGAGAAGGTGGGTATTTTTTCTTAATTGTGTTGCTTAAAACTGGAAAGTCTAAAAATAAATATTAAGTCCAAAACCACAGAAGAGATACTTAAAACAACAAAAGTATTTCCATAGCACATATGTTACCTATTTCTATTGTTTTATATATTGTTTCTTCCTTTGGTATTTTATTTTTTATTTCCTAGAAATTTGTCCTTATTCATGTAGAAATTTTATAGTCATATCAGTTATAATAATTTCATTTTATGCTCAAATATAAATTCCTTTATGCAGACATCTTTCTATTCTGCTAATCCTTTAGAATTAAAACTAACAAAAACATTTCCAGATAACTATATGAAAATTTTATTATTGGAGTGAAAGTTCTTTAAAGTACTACCAAAAAAGGTTAGTATTTAATTTATTATCTAAATCACAATGCAATAATAAGCTATGGAGTGAAGGACAGGACTGTGTGAATTGGCTGAGGCCATTTATTTGATTATCATTGGGTAATATATTAGAAATTTGTTAAATGGTATGCTTATCATTGTTTTTCATTACCTATAAGTAATATTTGGCTTCTTTATAGAATAAAAGGCCTTGTAGCCAAAGAAAAGTCCAAGAAGGACTGCAAGATAATAATGATAACCTTGCATGGAAAATATAATGACTCCACTGACAATTTACCTTTCTCAAACTGATCTAAGATGCTTAGACTTTGCTAAAACCAATAAGGATGATATTGATTCTCTCATCAAAAGTTTTGTTATCATTAAAATAAATGTGATTCTATTTCAGCCTATATTATATATATTTCTTATGTACCATTAGTGAAAAATAAGTGTGAGGCCTTTTAAAATACTATTGATCAATCATTCCAACCTCAAAAGAAAGCTAAATTGAGTGCAAATAATAATAATAATAATAATAATAATAATAATGGGTTAATATAAGAAAAATGATATGTAATTACATCAATATGAAGCTTGACACACATTTTCCCACTTTGGAGGAATGGAGCATAGCAGATTACCATAATTTATTTGAAACAATAAATGAATACCAATTAAGATTACTACCAAGCATGAGTCTTAAATATTCAAAATGAATCTATTACCCAGAGAATATGGAAAAAATAACTGATATTGACCTAGTCATTATTTGAATAGTGTTCCCAAATTCAATGCCTCAAATTAAAAAAAAAAAAAGAAACTATAAAGAAAGAAAGAAAAAAACAACAGAGACAGCATAGTTGGGGAAAAAAGAGAGATGATTAAAAAATAAAATTAAGTAACAGGTAAGACCTCAAAAATTATGTTTGCGTGACTTTGAAAAAATATAGCTAAGGAAAGAATCTAATAATAGCATACTATGCAGCGATGTCAATGATCTGTTCTATGGATAGATGAACACCTGTTCTCTCCTTGCTCCACAGCAAGACCAGAGAATTGAACTAAATTGCAACAGGAATGACTTAGGCTAAAAATTAGAAAATGCAGGAGCTATTACTCTAACCATTGTCTTAAAGTTTGTATCATTCTCTATAAAATGTCAAAGAAAGATCACATGGATTTTTAAAAGAAGGTCTATAATTAATTAGTCATTTAGTCTTTCTAAATCTAAGTTTCCTCATCTATACAAAATAGATATCTAAGTATATTTTTATAACAATTTATTCATTGTGTTCTTTCACCATCATTATCTCATTTTTCATCACTATGACAGCTGAATGAATTAGATGTGGCAAGAATCTATATTTCTACTTTACAGAAGACAAGTAGTTTCTGGGATTCTCAGGGATGTCAGCTTAGCTCCCAAGATTCTTAAAGCAGGTGTATTTCCCTTGAACTATGCTCAATTGAATGCAGCTTATTCATCTTACAATTTCATCTTTTAACTTTTATTTTATTATTGTATAATGAGCAGGATCCAACATCACACAGGAGAGATATATAAAAGGCCAAGTTAGTATATTTTTCACAGTCAATCTCTATTCATAGCCCCCCCCAAAATACATAGTGACAAAATATTACTTGAAGTTAATAGAAAATAAAATAGAAAATAGAAATAATAGAAAATAAAAAGTATGCATCACAGAAAATAAATAGAAAATAGAAATAAAATAAATAGAAAATAAAAGGTATGCATCACATTGTAACATAATGATGAAAATGGAATTCAGTGGCCCAAGAACTTATTTAATATCTTTAAATTTCAATACAAAATATGTATTTTTAGGCTTAATAAAACTTCATTTATTTTATTGATAAATCATCTAATATTTTAGAAAATTTTGATCATTTCTATTGCACTAATGAATAGTTGATTAATAGCAGCATAGTCATTACATGATATTGGTGAAAAAAATTGAAAATGTGGTATTATCTATAGGAAAAATGTTATACAAAAATATAAAGCTTATTGTCTAAGAGGGAAATGTTGTTTGTGTTTGATATCTATCAAATACTGAGTTGCAACACCTAATATCAATTATCAACTTTAAAGGATTTTAATAAATTTTGATAGGCAGTAAAAATTTTATATCTGGTAAGCAATTTCTGTCCCAAGCAAAGCAATGGTAAAAAGATTCATTACTAGATTCTCTTTTTAAAAAATTAAATAAATATATATGTTGAATTTTCACTAGTCTGTAAGGGAGCAAAAGATGAAATACATGCAAAAAACTAAAGTCAAAGAGATTTTCCAAGTAATATGGATACCAGTGAATAGAAAAGAAGACTTATTTATAAGTCCAAAAAAAAAAAAAAAATTACCTGACCTTCTGCTGGACCTACTATTTGGTTAAACCATGAGACTGCATTTTCTTGTAGGTAAAAAAGGATCAGACGCTGGCAATTTCATATAACCCACCAGATAGAATTCTTGATGGACCCTAAAGACATTGCTTTCTCTATATAGCTTCTTGTCCTTACTCCAGTGAATTTTCTCTGTGAATCTGTCATTCTTGTGAGTGATGAATGCAAATTTTGTTTCCAAGAAATGCTAAAGAACAACTACATGTTTTGAAAAGGAGGTAGGAAACTCATTTTGATACAAAATAATTAACATTCTCATTCTATTCATATTTTATGTTTATTTGATGTATTCTAGAGGTGTGGATGTATTATATAAAGCAAACCCCTGTCTCCTTGGCAGCTATAGCATACTAAGGAAGGAAACCACAAAGAATGGGCTTTTTCTATAGCAAATAGGAGAGAAGGGTAGTAGGAATTGAGCAAAGCATAGACTTTGGAGATATAGAAACATGACTTCAGTTTGCTTTTCCTTGTTTGATCCTATCATTGCACCTTCTCCCATGCTTTCCCATCTTAACAGGACCATCAGTAATACAAGCAAGAAATCTAGGAGTCATTCTTACGTCCTTCCTTATTCCGTATGTTTGATCTTAATAATTTCTATAGATTCTATATATTGACGAAGGAAAAAAATAAAGACTCAAATTATTAGAATATGAAATGAAAGTAAGGACATTAATACCAAGTCTACAGAAGTAAAAATGAATATAAAAGAGTACTCTGGGCATCTGGGTGGCTCAGCCAGTTAAGTGTCTGTCTTCCACTCAGGTCATGATCCTTGGTTCCTGGAATCAAGACCCACATTGGGCTTCCTGTCCCGTGGAAAGCCTGCTTCTCCCTCTTGCTCTGCCTACTTTTCCCTCTGCTTGTGCTCTTGCTCTTTCTGTCAAATAAATAAATAAGTAAATAAATATTTTTTTAAAAATTTAAACATAAGAGTACTATGAAAAATTGTATATCAACAAATTAGTTAACTTAGGTGAAATGGAAAAATTCCTAGAAACACAAAATCTACCAAAACTGAATCATAAAGAAACAGAAAATATGAACAGACATATAACTAGTAAAAAGAGACTGAGTCTATAATAAAAAACCTACCAGCAAACAAAAGTTCAAGACCACATGGCTTCATTGGTGAATTCTATCAAACATTTAAGAACTAATACCAATCCTTCTCAAATATTTCTGGAAAAAAACAAAACAAAACAAAACAAAACAAAACAAAACAAAAAAACCCTGAAGAGAAAGGGATAATTCCTAACTCATTTGAAGGCCAAAGATACTACAATAAATGAAAATTACAGATCAATATCCCTTATGAACACTGATACAAAGATCCTCAACAAAATACTAGTAAAAAAAAATTCAGCAGCATATTAAAAGAATTTTACACCATGACCAATAGTATTTATTTGTGGAATTCAAGGATAGTTCAGCATGTGAAAATTGATTAATTCAACATGCCACACCAACAGAATGAAGGAAACTAAAAAACCCACATGGCTCAATCAATGTAGGAAAAGCATTTGACAAAATTCAACACACTTTCATGATAAAAACACTCAACAAACCAGGAATAGAAGGAAGTCACTTCAACATAATAAAAGTCATATATTAAAAATGAACAGTGAATATCACACTCAGTGGTGAAGAACTAAAAGTATTTCCTCTAAGATCAGGAATAAGGCAAAATGCTCACTTTTGCCACTTGCACTCAGCATACTACTGGAAGTTCTAGCCAGAACAACTAAACAATAAAAGATATTAAAGCAATAAAAGACATTAAAATTGTAAAGTAAGATATAAAATTACCACTGTTTGCAGATAAAATGATATTATATGTAGAAAACCCTAAAGAGTCTGAAAAAAAAAACAAAAAACCTGTTAGAACTACTAAATAAATTCACCAAGGTAGCAGGATACAACAAAAATGAGTTGCATTTCTCTGTATAAAAAATCAACAATCTGAAAGAAATAACAAAAGCAATTCCATTTATAATACTATCAAAAAGAATAAAATACTTAGGAATTAGCTTAACCTAGGAGATGAAAGATTTATGAAATGAAAACTATGAAACATTGTTACAAATCACCCAAAAAATAAGAGTCCAGGACATGATAGATTCTCCAGGGAATTCTACCAAACATCCAAAGAAGAAATAACACCTATTCTCCTGAAGTTGTTTCAAAAAATAGAAACAGAAGGAAAACTTCCTGACTCTTTCTATGAAGCCAGCATTACCTTGATTCCCCAAACCAGGCAAAGACCCCATCAAAAAGGAGAATTTCAGACCAATATCCCTGATGAATAGGGATGCCAAGACTCTCAACAAGATTCTAGCTAACAGAATCCAACAGTACATTTAAAAGATTATCCACTATGACTAGGTGGGATTTATCCCTGGGATGCAAGGGTGGTTCACATTTGCAAATCAATCAATGTGATAGAACAAATTAATAAGAGAAGAGAGAAGAATGACATGGTCCACTCAATTGATGCAGACAAAGCATTTGACAAAATACAGCATCCTTTCCTGATTAAAACTCTTCAGAGTATAGGGATAGAGGAAACATTCCTTAACTTCATAAAATCCATCTATGAAAAACCCACAGTGAATATCATTCTCAATGGGGAAAAGCTGAGAGCCTTCCTGTTAAGATCAGGAACACAACAAGGATGTCCATTCTTGCCACTATTGTTCAACATAGTACTAGAACTCCCAGCAACAGCAATCAGACAACAAAAAGAAAAAAATGTACTCAGATTGTCAAAGAAGAAGTCAAACTCTCTTCACAGATGACATGATACTGTATGTGGAGAACTCAAAAGACTCCTCTCTCAAATTACTACAACTCATACAGCAATTCAGTAATGTGGCAGGATACAAAAATCAATGCACAGAAATCAGTTGCTTTCTTATATACTAATAATGAAACTGTAGAAAAGGATATTAGAGAATCAATTCCATTTATAATAGCACTAAAAACCATAAGATACCTTGGAATAAACCTAACCAAAGAGGTAAAGCATCTGTACTCAAGGACAGAACACTCATGAAAGAAATTGAAGAAGACACAAAAAGATGGAAGACCATTCCATGCTCAAGGATCGGAAGAATAAATATTGTTAAATGTTTGCACTGCCCTGAGCAATCTATACTTTCAATGCTATCCTGATCAAAATACCCTCAGTATTTTTCAGAGAGCTAGAACAAAGAATCTTAACATTTGTATGGAACCAGAAAAGACCTGGAATTGGCAAGAAATGTTGAAAAAGAAAAACAAAACTGGGAGCATCATGTTGCCTGATTTCAAACTTTATTACAAAGTTCTGATCACCAAAACAGAATGGTACTGGCACAAAAACAGACACACAGACCAATGGAACAGAGTGGAGAGCCAGATATGGACCCTCAACTCTATGGTCAAATATTTGACAAAGCAGGAAAAAAATATACAGTGGAAAAAAGACAGTCTCTTCAATAAATGGTGCTGGGAAAATTGGACAACTATGTACAGAAGAATGACATTTGACCATTCTCTTACACCATACACAAAGATAAACTCAAAATGGATGAAAGACCTCAACATGAGGCAGTAATCCATCAAAATCCTAGAGGAGAACATAGGCAGTAATCTCTTTGACATCGGCCACAGCAAGTTCTTTCAAGACACGTCTCCAAAGGCAAGGGAAACAAAAGTAAGAATGAACTTTTGGGACTTTATCAAGATCAAAAGCTTCTGCACAGCAAAGGAAACAGTCGACAAAACAATGAGGCAACCCACAGAATGGGAGAAGATATTCACAAATGACACTACAGACAAAAGGCTAATATCCAAGATCTATAAAAACTTCTCAAACTCAACACCCAAAAAACAGATAATCAAGTCAAAAAATGAGCAGAAGATGAACAGACACTTCTCCAATGAAGACATACAAATGGCTAGCAAACACATGAAACAATGTTCATCATCATTAACCATCAGGGAGATTAAAATTAAAACCACATTGAGATACCACCTTACACCAGTTAGAATAGCCAAAATTAACAAGGCAGTAAACAACAAATGTTAGAGAGGATACGGGGAAAGGGGAATCCTCTTACATTGTTGGTGCGGATCCAAGTTGGTGTAGCCACTTTGGAAAACTGGAGATTTCTTAAGAAATTAAAAATAGCTCTACCACATGACCCGGCAATTGCACTAATGGGTATTTGCCTCAAAGATACAGATGCAGTGAAAAGAAAGGCCATATGTAGCCCAATGTACATAGCAGCAATGTCCACAATAGCCAAACTGTGGAAAGGGCTGAGATACCCTTCAACAGACAAATGGATAAAGACAATGTGGTCCATACACACGATGGAATATTAGTCAGCCATCAGAAAGGATGAATACCCACCTTTTGCATCAACATACATGGGACTGGAGGAGATTATGTTGAGTGAAATAAGTCAAGCAGAGAAAGTCAATTATCTTACAGTTTCACTTGCTTGTGGAACATCAGGAATAACATGGAGGACATTAGGAGAAGGAAGGGAAAAGTGAAGGGGGGAAAATCAGAGGATGAGATGAACCATGAAAAACTGTGGACTCTGAGAAACAAACTAAGGGTTTTTTGGGGGTTGGGAGGGTGGGTGAGCATGGTGGTGGGTATTAAGGGGGGCACATATTGCATGAAGCACTGGGTGTGGTGCATAAACAATGAATCTTGGAACACTGAAAAAAATGAAACGAAATGAAATAAAATAAATAATAAAATAATTTAAAGAAGATATAAATAAATGGGAACACATCTCATGTTCATATTCATGGATTGTTTAAATATTAAGTGTCAATTGCTAATATACCGAAGTGATCTACAGATTCAATGTAATCCCTAACATATTCATAATGGCTTTATGAGCAGGTATAATTATTCCTATTTTAATGAGGATGAAACTAAGCAGTGGAAAATCAGGTTGATAATTGGATGCCACATGGACAAATGTAAGATGTGAATCAGCAGTGTGACTTGAATCTCTGCTCTTATATGTCATTGCATTCCCTCCCATTGAATAAATAGAGAGTCCCGCGTCACAGGGTAAGAGAATTTTCAAAGCTGTAGGTATATTTTGTCCATTTCATATGTGAAAGTGTTGTGTTATTTTCTTATTCAGCTAGACTGTATCACTCAACATTTGCATCCTGTGAAGTTCCACGATGTTCAGTTCTGGGGAATATCACTCATGACCTTTGGTTATTTTGTAATTTTGGATTTTTAATCATTTTTAGTAGGGTTTGTAGTCTAGTGAGACCTTCTTTAACTTTATCTATGGGAGTCCTTTTTATTTACTTTTTTTTTTTTTTTTTAGATTTTATTTATTTATTTGACAGAGAGAGAGATCACAAGGAAGCAGAAAGGTAGGCAGAGAAAGAGAGGGAAGTAGGCTCCCCACTGAGCAGAGAGCCAGATGCAGGGCTCCATTCCAGGACCCCGAGACCATGACCTGAGCCGAAGGCAGAGGCTTAACCCACTGAGCCACCCAGCACCCCTGCAATTACTTTTTGTTAGCTGTCCCTGGCTGCTACCAAACTTAGAACTATTTAATATAATTTTCTCTGTGTGAACTTCTTTGCATTTTATAAATGCCAAAACAAACAATTTTCCTTTTCAGCTACCTTTGTTAGTCTAAGGGATTTTTTTGTCAACATTTTCATTGAGGCGCTATACATTCTAGGGTCCATCATTAAACACCGGTATTCTTAATGACAGCTAGTAAATGCCCCTGCTGTGACTATAGCTTGAAAGTTAGCTTGCAACTTTTGGTTCAGATTTATTTATTTATTTTTTAATTTTTATTTTTTGAGCTCTGGGGGCTTTTATAATTCTCTTCTAAGCATAGTGTTGCATCAACAAATATTTTCTACATTTTCCAGTCATTTATAGCTGTTCTGTATCACAAATTTTCTCCAAGCATCTGTTTTGGCTTATTGGAAAAGTAAGTCCAGGTACTCTCTGCTTTTCTGCTAATATTATAAACAATGATCTTTGAGCTTTTAAGTGCCTAAAAGAAAATGCAAGGCTCTGAAAGGAGCAAGATATAAAAGTCCAAAAGTTTAAGAACAAGGAAAATTCTCCAGTATGGCCATAATTTCTTAGATCAATAAAAAGGTAACCAAAATATCTCACTCAAGTGAGAAAATTTTGGGGTCATTTATATCAAGGAGGAATTTTTATAACCAATAAAAGTAATTTTTTTAAAAATGTGCCACCATTTGTAACCTCTGAAATCATAATTGTTTTACTTTTACTATATAAAGAGTTTCATCATAAAGTACTATAGTAAAAACTTCTCATCATTTCTACACAGTTGTGTTTTGTATATGTTAAATAAATGAAGACACACTACAAAGAAACAACTATATTAAAGGCAATAATTTTTGCTCAAATATAAATACAAACTCAAAAGTTTAGGAAATTGCTATCAAGATTGTTTAAAGTAAGATATACATTAACAATTATTGAAATGTTATAACTATTTCACTGCACATTGTCAAATACCTTCTCCAGATACACATTGCTTATATAAGCACAGGATTAAGTTGTCATCATTCTGTTATGTTTATGCCATATTGACCAAAATTCTTCACTTGGGTTGTTTAGTCTACGCTAGGTAGGTGTATCATATTGTTAATAAAATCTATACCATTAGTATATCTTATCTCATAGAAAATCTGCTTGAACTCCTGGGTCCCTAAATATTTTATGCCTTAATTATAATTTTAATTTATTATTCCAACTTTAAAAAGTATAAGCGAAAAAAATTTTTTAAAAGAAATGTATTTACATATCTCATCTCTCCTATCAGACTCTAAATGTCCTAAAGATCAGTATGAGTAATTAGTAAATCAGTATATTTAAATGACTAAAAGAAATATTCTAGCTTACAGAAAAGTTAGAAAATTTATAAAGTAAGCACAATATGATATCAAAGCTGCCAGATATTATAACATTATAAATTCACTTATATTAACTCTTTGCTTTGTACATATATTTATACCTGTCTTCATATACAAGAATATAAACTTCAAGAGAGATCAGTAATTATCTGCTTTATTCAGTAATTATCTGCTTTATTCACTTATGTTGGCTATAGTTATATAGATATATCTATATCTATATATATAGTAATATATATATAACTATAGCCAACATAAGTGAATACATGTATTCATATATGTATATAATATATATGATATATATTATATATCAATATATCAATATATCTATATATAATATATATATTTTATATATATATATCTATATATATATTGATTTAGGTCAGTCAGCATTCTCCATGTTTATATTAATTCCTCTTGATATTCATTTGGGGAGCCATATCTTACCAATTCTCAATCCATCCTTTTCTTATGAACAGCTCCAATTCCCGACTCAAGGGTGAGTATGTGAGTTAGAACTGGCACACATCTCATTAACCTGCTACAGGGACTATTTACGGAGATGGATCTTGCCTGAAGTTGGGCCAGTCAGTTTTCAGTCTCTATTTTGGCACTTGGTTGAAATTAATGGGTATCATTTCTCTTTTGCTGGATTAGTATTAGGAAGATAAGACACAGAAAATTATTCAGCTACTGTGTCAACACAGCTAAAGGACTTCTTTGAAAATGGCAAAACAAATAAATGAGGTAGAAAATGAAAATGTTTTATTATATTAATACATCCTATGCATTAGAAAGTAACCTAAAAATGCCAAAATTATTTAAAAATATACAAAAAAGGAAAATAAAGCTATATACATGTATATATACATATGTATAACTTCTTTTAAAATTTATTTTTATTTTATTTTATTTTTTTAAAGGAGTGTTCGCCACATCCACTACTTTTTTTTTTCTTTAAGATTTTATTTATGTATTGACAGATAGAGATTACAAGTAGGCAGAGAGGCAGGCAGAGAGAGAGGAGGAAGCAGGCTACCCGCTGAGCAGAGAGCCCGATGTAGGGCTCGATCCCAGGACCCTGGGATCATGACCTGAGCCGAAGGCAGAGGCTTTAACTCACTGAGCCACCCAGGCGCCCCTATTTTATTTTATTTTTTTAATTTAATTTCTTTTCGGTGTAACAGAATTCATTGTTCATGCACCACACCCAGTGCTCCATGCAATAAGTGCCCTCCATAATACCCACCACCAGGCTCCCCCAATCTCCCACTCCTCACCCCTTCAAAACCCTCAGATTGTTTTTCAGAATCCATAGTCTCTCATGGTTCATCTCCCCCTCCAATTTCCCTCAACTTCTCCTTTCCATCTTCCCATGTTCTCCGTTATTTGTTATGCTTCACAAATAAGTTAAACCATATGATAATTTACTCTCTCTGCTTGACTTATTGAATACCCAACTTTTGTATCAACATGGACGGGACTGGAAGAGATTATGCTGAGTGAAATAAGTCAAAGATATGTATAACTTTTAACTGCAAATGATTATTAAAGTATAGGTATATTTAAATTGTTATTTTTTATTTTAAAATAATTTAAGCAAATACATTTCTACAAATATTTCTACATATGTGTAGAGATATAAAGATAGATGGATCCAGAGGAAGAGAAAGCTTCTAATCCTGGCAGAGGTTGGGTAACATCTCCAGTCTAGCTGAATAAATAAATGATACAAGCCTTTCCAATGTCAAATTGTCTAAATGCATCTACAGTCTTGGCAATTCATTTAGCCTTTGACCCTGGACAACTCCCAAGGCACGATGGTTTACTCAATGGGAAAGAATATAATATATACAAGACCAGAGATTCTAGTCAAACAGCCTATTCATATCCCGTGTTAGTCCATAAGTTGTGTGACATCCAATTACCTATATGATCATTCCGTGCTTGGTTCCCTCCTCATTAAAATGGGAATAATTACACCTGATCATGATGCTGTTTATATTATGGAAAAGTTAAGCCCCATTCTCCAAATATTAATCATAATTATTATCTGTAGAGAAAATGGTATTCAATCTCAACCTCCATAAATGATAAGGATACAAACATAGAGTAATATTTTATTCATCGTTCAAATTGATAGTTAAATTCACTATATAAAAACAGACTTAAATTTATGATAAAATTACAGGTTAAATGAGATAAAATTTTGTGTAGCTATTGTGGGCATAACTTTTGAGATATATTCAAGCATAAATTCACTTCCTCAGCATAGGATTATAGACAAGAGTAAATAAATAAGAATACTATGTAGTATTTTGAAGTGCTTTGCTTTTCTCCTTGATTTTCTAGGGTTTCAGTAACTGCGTTAGCAGCAATATCACAGGCTCTGGAGCCCAGACTCTGGAGCCAGTTTCATCACACTAGCTGAGTCACTTCAGCCATTCCTTAAGAACAGTGTGGTTTAATTGTCTTACCCATAAAACAGGGATGCTAACAGATGCTAACTCATAGTGTATGATAGGGGAGTAACTAAGTTTGTTAAAAGAAGTGCATAGTAATGAAAAGAATTCATAGTAATGCTAGGCATGAATTAAATGGCATGAAAGTTTTCTTAACTAAAATAAATGAGTAAAGCCCTTTATAGAAATAACTAGAAATTATAAAACATGCCTATTCTTTATAAAATTGTTTCTTCAAGCTAATTGCATATATTTTCTTGATAACATATCATGACTTCATACAGAATATACCTTTTTTTCTTTACTAATATCAAGAACCACTTTTCTCCAGAAGAGAGAAGAAAAGCCTAAATTTGAGACAAAAACCACACTTCATAGGAAATCTGGAAATGAGGATATAAAGCTGTGAATAAAGACACTTTACAAACACCATATGTCCACAGATGGACATGATATTTTTCAAGAGTAAAGTGCTTTTTTTCTATATAAAATGTTCAGAGTTATTAGTATTAATAAATGTAACAAAGTATAAATCATTTTTAAAACTCTAGTGTGCTATTTTATGTTGTTATGTAACCTTCTGACCCATTTAAAATGAACATGTAGGGAATCCATTTTAATAGCTTCTTCCTGTAGGCTTGAGGGATTCTATAGCTAGTACAATTCCTAAACCAAAAAATATAGTTGGGTCTTTCCACTCATTTAAAGATTTCTTTGCCAGAAAGTTTTGTGTTGAGTTGGCATCTTCTAGGAATACAAGTGAATAAACAACACAGAAAAGGGAAAGAAAAGAGAAATATTTGTTCAACACTCTGCATGTTGTAGCAATGTGCAACATCATTTATGATATGTTACTTCAGCCAAAAATGACATGATGTTATAAATCACTAATGTCTCAATTTTGGAAAGGAAGTTGGAAATATGGGATAAGGTCATGTTCAGTTCAGGTCCTGAAAACCAAAAATGCACAGGTTGGAGTTTTTATAATGTTTTACCAAATCCCAGAGGAGGTTCAATATCACAGTTATTACTATTATTTTCCTCTTGGAAAAGAAAGGAAATGGAAAAATTCTTGCCCGATTTTTGAGGCATATAACATGACCTGGAAGCATTTTACATTTTATTTAATACTTAACAAAATCCTGGCTATTTTTTATTTCATAAGCCAATATTTCAGTAAATAAATATTAGTAAGTGTTTTAACATTCCCTACTTCCAGTAATATATTTTTCTTTGACTATATTGATCATCCTAAATTCATGCATGGTACATTTTATTTGAATCTTATAGTTCTAAATTAGTATTAGAATATATATAATATTAGAATATATATGTGTGTGTGCATATATATATAATATATGTATATATATACATATATTTATACACACACACACACACATATATATATATATAAAATTCATGCCACAATGTTTTTAATGTTGGGATAGTCTAAGAAATATGACCCTCGGGAATCAAATGGCTGGTTTGAAACAAAGTCTGCTCTGCTAAAAGAATGAGAAATACCTGTACTTTCAAAGGCTTTCTCCTGTAATTGTGCCAGTGGGTTCTCTTTTACCCTCTATAAAACTTCTATTTCTTTCACTTGATCTATGTGGAAAGAATCACACAAAGAACCACAGGTTAAGGATGAACTATCAAACAGAAGAAATGGAAAACTGTTATGTGTTTTGGAGGTTGTTTAATTACTTGGAAAAGTCCCCTGATTCTACAAAGTTCATTCAGCAGGCTAAGGATGGAGGTTGGCTCCCTTTTACAGCTCCTGTTAGAACTAATCTATCCCCTTTATGTTTTGTACTCCAGTAAACAGCACCAAGCCTGCTGAACGAGATTACTGCACATTTATTTTAGGATTTGTTATGTAAAACATATCCAAGATAAACTTTATCATATAGGATTCTTGCTATACCTTTGATCCATCTACTCCACAAACATTCATTGCCTATTTCCTATATTTAAACCTTTTAAGCAGTTAAAATAGGGCAATGAAACTGACATGCTCTGCCTATAATGGAAATGACAGCCCCGTGAAAGACATGAATAAATTTAAAATGCAATAGAATGAAACAGGGGCCTTCATAAATATATACAAAGAGTGCAACAGGAGAAAGTGTGGCTTAGATGAAGGAGTCAGACAGAGGGAGATTAATCTATCATCTTTATTTACGACAAAAGCTAGGTTGGAAGACATGGCTTGCTAACAGTGCATCGAAGAATTACACTTATTCACCCAGGTACAGACATAGCTGGAAAACCACAAACTTCCTCTATTGAACTTACCCTTATAAAATTTATGGCATGAAGAGACCCCTGACTCTAAAAGAGGAAAGAACTAAGCTGAGCATGTCCAGGCTCCTTTTTCTTAAATCTCTAATCTCCAACTCACTTCTTCTACAGAAAGAAATGGATAGCTGGTGGGTAAAGAGCTTGAAGTGTTTTTCTAGTGAAGATCTCCACATGGAAAGGTGAAGAGCTGTGACATAAACAGTTTACCAAGGAGCTTGACTCTAAGAATTGAGTGACTCGAAGGCAGACTCTTTCTGGGAACACTTGAGACCTACCTGCCCCCATCTCATTTTCACAAACTCCCCACTGTAAGAATAAAGCAAAAATCTTGGGAAGCTTGGATCCTGATACTTCAGCCTCCCCAGATCACTCCCAATACAGCATGGAATGACTTAGTATATATAATCCTCATAACGTGCAATATTCTGGGATTTTTGGCACCTATTAAAAATATTATTGGCCACAACAGAGTTTAAGTCATAATAATAGAGAATTTGCTATGTAACTTGAACTTAAGAATGAAAGCACTGAACTGGAAAATAATTCTTCACATACAGTTTGCTTTATGAAGGGAATGTTTTAATTCACTCACACTCCTGAAGAAAGTGATTTAACTATATATTTAAACAAGTCAGTTAATGATATCATCTTTAGGCTTATAAAAGCTTATTTAGCCTAATAAGTATTCTCTCTCTGTCTTTCCTTTTTTTCCTTTTTAGAAATGCAACTTAGAGAATTTTGGTTGAGATAATTATAACTGTTATTTTAAAATAATAAACAAATGGAAAATCAATCCTTTCTTCTCTTAATTTAGCTAATGCCATAGATATCCTCTCTTCTAGTTTTAGAGTGCACTTAAATCAAACTTTGTTTATTATTTCTTAGATTTTATAGCCATAATGGTCTTCTTTGGTGAAAGCTCAGAGAAGTTGTACTCTGGCCCCTGTTCAGCCCCACAACTAGAAAGGGGTAATTTTCTCTAGCTAAGTATATGTTTTCTTGTTTGAGAAGAATGACAGACATGGTTTGCTGGTTACCCCCATTTCTATCATAGCATCTCTCCTTCAGTGGAATGACAAAAACCTCTATTTTGTGCCTTGGAAAAAATTACCTGGAGCATTTAAATTAGGATGAACATAGTTTGTTGCTTTCTAACTATTGATTTCTGGAGAGACAAAACTTATTTTTAATCTCCTAAAAACACAATGCCAAATAAAATATTACAGAAATTTTAACTTGTTAGTATGTATTATGTGCTAAAGCTTACACATTTCAAAAGTAAATAATTGGTCAATATTGTTTATCTGCACTTTCTTCAAAGTTAAAAAATAGAAACCTGATTATTTACAGTATTTTTGACATGCTGACAATTGTTAACCCAACATGAGAAACTGCCTCAAATAAACTTCATTAAACAATCAAAACAAGCAAATTGTCTTGCAGTTACTCTTCCTTCTGGCTTGTGACTGTATTATTAAGTCAGGGGTTCACTGAGATTTTTGAATCTACCAGTTAATATTTTCATCATATTTTTGGAAATTTTGACCAGTATTTCATCAAATACTTGTTATGTTATCCTTTACTTCACAAACTATAGTGACATATGTTATACATATTACATCTATTTTAGGTTGTTTGAGATTGTTTCATCACTTCTTGGTGCCCTGCTCTTACTTATTTTTTGGACTCTTTTCTGCATGTGTTTCATCTGGATGAATTTCTGGATGGTTTCTACTGCATGTCAACAGATCCAGTGTTGAAAGTACAATATTTACCATAATAGTTCATACAAGTATAATGGATGCCTGAAAAAGAAGCCATTTAATTCAAAATAATTTAATTTTACTATTTGTATTTTTGCTTGTCAAAATAATTGTTGACACGTATATAGAGTATTTACTGAATGGCCCTAGGATGTCATTTCAACAATTCAGAAATACTCAGCAGTTATTGAGCCACTTATATGCCCGTTATTGTCCTATGTATTTTCAGGTACAGTGCTCAGTTCATTCTTACAGAAAATCTGAAGGATAAATTCTCATTAAAATATTATAAATATAAAATAAAATATTCTCATTAAATATAAAATAAAATATTCTCATTAAACAGGAAAAAAGTTATCAGGGTTAGGGCAGAGAAACTACCATTATACAGGTAGACCTTATGGCTGAGGGTAGATTCTTACTTACTGAGACTTCAAAGTCCATATTCTTTTTCCTATGAGTCATGACCTGGAGAGATTGCTTTTTAAAATGAACAAATAAAAACTTTCTGGATATGGCAGGTAGGTCATTGGGCTATGACATGTCACACCAAATATTATAAAATGAATTCATATTTAAGAAATTAAGAAATATATCTTTGTAACATCAATTCTAGAAATAAAAGTTAGACAAACTCAGCTCAGCTCTCAGGGCATGAGCTAAAATAAAGTTAAAAAATACTGTGCTAAACATTCCAAACTACTATGAAAATTTCATAAAGGAAATAAAAAGGTCTAATTTTACATTCCATACTTCATATCAGTAGATGCTTTTATATCTGTACTTACATTAGTGACAAAGACTGAGCCAGTATTTTGGGGGAAAAAAGTCAGTTTATATCTGCCAACCCTACCCCTCTGAAGCACCAAGATAACTATTCAGGTGACTGGGAACTAATCATTCACAATACTTAGATGTTGGGTTGGTGTCATGGACATTTGTGTTACTAGGTAATAGGTTGGCATTTTCTATTAAAATTACAACTGTTTAGAGGAAAATCTGGGAAAACATCTCTTTGTTTCTAACTTTAGAAACAACTAATTGTGTAACTTTGAGTATACCCACGGAAAAAAATGAATGATATTGTGCAACAAATCTATCACCAGCAGACATATTTTTTACAATAATTATTTGCAGACCTTAGGTTATATATCTATTAAAAGAATATTTTTTTTCTTAAATGGCAAGCTTCATGTTTCATAATATCTGATAATCACTACAAACAAAAGCAGATTCTTTACCTGGAGTATAAGGAATACATTCAAATAGAAGTTCTTACACATTCATTCCTTCATATTTAATTTTACACAGTTGAAACATTTAGACCTTCTGTATGCATTATTCACTAAGGATTTTATGATATGTATCAAGTAAGTGGTAAAAAAAAAAATCAGAATTTTTTTTTTTTTTTTTTTTGCAGGATTCCATGTTCTTCCTCCTAATAATAAATTGTTAAAAAAGAAGAAAACCTCACAATTATTCTCTTATTTTTTCTGGGCTATTTTTTCCCCTAATATCCTTCATTTGTTATTTGAATGTCTTTTGATTTAGAATGTTAGCAAAAGAAAACCTGAAAAAAGTAAGAAAACATTTTTCTCTTGACTCCCTTTGATTGCAATTTGTGGTGTATAGAAAGTGACATTTTACTCTAACTTAAATGTTCTGCTTGAATATAAACTGAATGAAACCCTTAGTAGAAGATCTTCTTGCGATTTTATTAACTCATCTACATCAGATTTATAAAATATTGTAGCTTATTTTTTGCTGTTTTTTATAGTTTTAACAATTTTACAACTTCATATAAATAGAAAAGAGTACAACAAACAAATACAGATTATGTACCCTTTTGTCTTTTTCTGCTCAGCATAATGCTTGTGAGATCTATCCATATTATTGTGTGTATCAGTAATTAGTTGCTAAGAACATATGTATACAAATATTTTTGTGAATACATGCTTTATTATTTTCTTTAGGTAACTACCTACAACTGGAATTTGTGGGTCATATGGTAATTGTATATTTATCTTTATTTAAAAGTGCCATACTCTTTTCCAAAGTGGTTGTAATCTTTCCACTTCCACTGGAAATGTAAGAGTCCAGTTGTTCCTCACCTTCGCCAAAACTTGGCATTGTCTGTTTAATTTGCGCATACTTGTGGATGTGTTTTTGTAGTTTTAATTTGCAGTTCTCTTATGATAATGTTACTGAGCATCTTTTATGTGTTTATTGGCCATTCATATGTATCCTTTGGTGAAGTTTATGCTTGAAAAGTTCTGGAAAAATCCCTTCCAGAGTTTTATATTATGTTGTGTGTCATACCATTGAATTATAAGTGTTCTTTTTTCTCCCAGTTTTATTGAGCTGTAATTGACATACAACATTATGTAAGTTTAAGGTGTACAAAGTGATGATTTAATATACATATGTGTGGTGAAGTGATTCTCACAATAAGGTTAGTTCATACATGTATTATTTTAAATTATATTTTCTTATGTGTTCCAGAGAAATATGTTTACTTTCTTCAGAACAATAGCTAGTACATTATTTTTGATTCCTAACATCAAGAAATGTTTGGAAATAGAGAAAATGTGGAATTGCCAACCGAAAGGATAAAAAACTTGAAATAGTTCCTAATTCAAAGGAGTTGCTTCCTTTCTAAGACTAGGCCTGATACATGCTACTGGGCTCCAACTGACTTTTTCTGTTCTAACATTACCCTATCTCCTTCACCTGCAGCATAACCTGACCCAGTTGAGTCAGTCATGTCAGTCCTGTTTACACTTGTGTGAGTGCAAGCTGTGTGCCTGAATCAAACTAAGCCAATTAGAAATCTATAGTAGATTTTCCAACCTATGACAAGGAGCAGGAGAGTCCTTCTCTGGTGCTAGTCTTCATATATAAGTTTTGGAAGCTATCCTTGACCATATTTCTTGTGGAGAAGAGTGGAGAAATTGGGAGTTCATAGGCAAAAAATGAAAAGCAGGAGATGGAAGGGTGATCCATGGAAATGCTTCAGAACATTCTTGTTTCTCATAAACTTTCAAAAAATATTCCAGTATCTTTCTGTTAGGTAGAAGCTAGACAAGAGCAGTGGAAGGAATGACTCAAGGCAGAGTCCCAAGTCCTTGAAGGGGAAATGATAGAGACAGAAGCTGGGTACGAGGAAGGTGATAAAACAACAACAACAACAAGAAATAACTACACATTATAAGCCCGGGAGCTCAACATCCTGACCTGTAGCTTCCAAGACCTTGGGCCTGACAGATCAAGAGCCACAAGTTCAGAACAAGCACTCTCATCTTCCACCTCTGTCCCAGGGTAACCCCTTGACTCACTATAATGTAGTTGAATTGCAGGAACAGCCCCCTCCCCCATTGGGAAAGGCTGCCATTGTGGTTCCTGTGTAAACTTTATAGGGTCAAAAACTCCTCCTCCCAAACTATGGGAGGAATTTCCCAAATGGTATGTAGCAGCCTCCATTAGAGATCACCCCACTGGCATCACATCTCCTCCCAGCTCAGAGAGATCCAATAATATTCAGTTCCAAAACAAGGAGACATTGGTTCCACCTCTGGGACCCTGCTAGCTCTCCCACCTGGAGTGTGTACTTTTGCTTTAATAAACTGCTTTGTTTATGGCTGTCTTTATTCTGAGTGCAGATCCCCACTTAAACCTTCTCCTGGGGAATCCAAGGACCCAGACCACCATTCACAAAATGTGGACACTCTCTCCAATAGCTCTCACCTTTACTCTCAGAAACTATATAAAATTTGTTTTGACTTACGTGTGTCCTGACAAATAAACAACAGCAAATTCTCAATATCAGGGACATTTATTCATTCTCTTTGTATAATAACTCATTCATTCCAAAAACATTTACGTGACTTCAAGAATAAGAAGCAGACAATATTAATAGTCATAAATTCCCTGACACCTAAAAATAATCTAAGGGCAGGTAACTCTCAATAGCTTTTAATCCCAGAACATATTCTACATCAGGTGAAACTACTATTATTTTACATTCAATGGGGAAAGGAAAAGGTAAATGTTTTCCCCTCCCCTCAGGAATTTCAAATTTGGATTAGTTGTGTCAACTTCTTGTTTTGAGATTTGATAATTTGAAGATTATTATGCCTCCTGTTATCCTCAGTTATGTATAACTATTAATTTATGTTTATAATTTTTCAATGATAAATACAAAAGAGTATTGAATTATTCTTCATCCTTTAATGAATTGAAGGGTGCACTTAAATGAATATGCATATGTATCATCTCATAAGATAAACCTATCTATGTTAGGAATCAAATAAACCTAATAGCTTTACATAAGTTCAAAAAATTTCAGTGATCAATTTGCCACCTCCTTTCCTGGTTAAATTATTTCCTGGAGAGGATATAGTAGTTAACAATAAGATATTGCTCAAAATAAGTCAAAATTAGTTAAATCCAAACTGTTTTTCCCCAGATAAGTATACTGCATTGAAAATTTACTGCTAATACATGCTTTAAAAAAAAGATAAAAAAGGATAGACACTGACTAAATGCATGCAGGAAGTTATAAATTAAGGACAATACAGGTTAGTAGGATAAAGTTAAGCTCACTGTGCAAAAAACACGACAATTGTTTCTATTTTTTGCATTTTAGATGAGTCCATGCTATATTTAGCAGTGACTTTTAAAGCTTGGATTGACAATATTTTTTCTGGCTGTGCATTTCTGCCCTGAGTAGGATAAGGAAACAGGAATACATCATTCTCATCCTCTTCAGACAATTCCCCTGAAGCTTTATTTATATTGGGATGGATTCAAAATTGCTCTCAACATTTTAAGGATTGTCTTGTTCCAGTATAACTTATGGCTCTAAATTCCCTTTTCTAATTTCCTTAGCTCTATTCAAGGTCTGCTCTATAACCCATTCTCTCCCTTGGGGATTTATTTAATACTGATAATATAGTTTTGTTTTATTCTGTTCTAAGTGATAAACAAGCTTCATCCACCTAGGGACACAGCAAGTGGGTGGTATTTATGTAAGTGTTGTCTTCTACTCTCATATTCTAAGAGGGACTTGATTTCCAGTTCCAGAAAGAGAGACTGGCAAATCAATTTTCAAAGTACTAAAACAAACATAGAAGTGACAGAAAGAAAAGAGAGGGAGAGAGAAAGAGAGAGAGAGAATGAATAGATAAATTCTAGTTTTTTTTTAATTTGTTTGATTTGTAATTATAATTATAATTAAACAGCTTCAAATTTCTCTTTTCCATAGCCCTATTAATATACTATGGATAGTAGAAATGAGACAGATCACAGATCCCATTTATGACTGCATCCAAAACAATAAGATACTTAAAAATAAACTTAACCAAAGAGGCAAAAAACTGTACTATGAAAACTATGAACACCAATGAAAGAAACCAATAACACAAAGAAAAAAAAAATCCAAGCGTATGGATTGGAAGAAAACCATTGCTAAAACGCTTATACTGCTCAAAGCAATCTACATATTTAATGCAATCCCTTTCAAAATGCCAACAGCATTTTTCACAGGAACAGGAACAGGAACAAACAATCCTAAAATTTGAATGGAACCACAAATAACCCCAAATAGCCAATGCAACCTTGAAAAAGAAAAGCAAAGCTGGAGGCATCACAATTCCAGACTTCAAGTTATATTGCAAAATTGATTAAAGACCCACATGTGAAACCCGAAACCATAAAAATCTTTGAAGATAGCTCAGGAAATAATCCCTCTAGCATTGTCTGTAGTAAATTTTTCTAGATATGTCCCTTCAAGGGAGAAAAACAAAAGCAAAAATAAACTCTTGGTACTACATCAAAATAAGAAGTTTCTGCACAGCAAAGGAAACAATCAACAAAACTAAAAGTCAACCTACTGAATGGGAGAAGGTATTTGCAAATAACATAACTGATAAAGGGTTAGTATCCATACTATATAAAGAACTAATAAAACTCAATACCCAAAAGAGAAATAATCCAATTTAAAAATGGGCTGAAGACATGAACAGAATTTTCTCCAAAGAAGATATTCAAATAGCCAACAGGGCATGAAAAGATGCTCAGTATCGCTCATCATCAAGGAAACGCAAATCAAAACTACAATGAGATATCACCTCACAACCCAGAATGGCTAAAAGCAAAAACACAAGAAACAAGTGTTGATGAGGATATGTAGAAAAATGAACCCTCTTGCACTGTTGGTTGGGATACAAACTGGTGCAGCCACTGTGAAAAACAATATGGAACTTCCTCAAAACTTTAAAAATAGAACTACCCTACAATCAAGCAATTGCACTACTTTGTAACACTGTAGGCAATTTGTGATTGTATTTCTAGATCTGGTACCAACTTCTTTTTGTTCTAAAAGGTATTCTTAAAAAATTTTCCTAATTCTTGTAATGCAAGCAATGCCTCAAAAAATGTGCCTTTTAGCATCTAATCGTTCTGTAGTGGGTGGTCCCTTAAACTATTTCCCACACCCCATGGTTTAGGTTTAAACCCTAGAATCCACATTTCCACAAGCACACCATTTGGTGATTCTAGTTCAACTGGATTATGGAAGAGCCTTTCAGGGATACTTCTGTTAAAATTTAGGAATTTTATTTCAAAAGTCATTTAAAGGAACTTAAGAATATTAATAACAGTTTAAAGTATTATATTTTAGAATGATCACTTTGGTATCACTCTATAGGGTGAAGGGAAGAGGTGGATTAGAGGGAAACAGAACTGAGTTTAATATCAAAGAAAGAAATTAGGAAGGTTTAGCTAAGGTAATCCCAGTGTGGAGAGAGAGAATTAAGTAGATTTAAGACTACGAAGTATAAAATATGTGCTCTAAGTACTAAATTATGAGACTCTGGTAAATGGAAGAATCAGACTTAAACGTTTGTGTTTTGCTTCTCTTTGTGATGATGATTATATTATTAAAATAGGGAAGGTAAAATATGATGAATTTCTTTGGGGTTTAGAGATAGAATAAATGACTTTAACTCTGGATGCTATAAAATTTGTGCAACTCCATGGAGATATTTTAGGAGGAAGTTACATATAGATTTTGGAGTCAAGCTATAGACATGAGTTTACTACATGTATTTTGAAGATATCAGCATATAAATGGTATTTGAAACCATGGAAATGAAGCATATGACCCAGGGTAATTGTTAAGAGAGGAAAGACGATGAGACAAAGAATCATAAGGTAGACTGGTATTTAAATCAATCAACAGATAATTGGAACTAGTGAATATTGTCGTGCTACTTTTTTTTTTTTAAAGATTTTATTTATTTATCTGTCAGAGAGAGAGAGAGAGCAAGAGAGCGAGCACAGGCAGACAGAGTGGCAGGCAGAGGGAGAATCAGGCTCCCCCCTGAGCAAGGAGCCGGATGCGGGACTCGATTCCAGGACACTGGGATCATGACTCGAGCCTACCGCAGCTGCTTAACCAACTGAGCCACCCAGGCGTCCCTGTCGTGCTACTTTTATATCCAAATATAAAAACCATTCTAAGACAATATTTTGTATAAGGTTTCATTTTTCTAGTTTTAGGCAATCTGGACACTAGTCACTGAGTCTAGATAATGCTTTATAGTAGCAATTATTAGCTTTTATTGTGTATCATATTAACTTGGGGAGGTTGCAGAAGCAGACATTCTTGGGCTTCCTCCTTAAAGAATTTTGATCAGAAGATTTTTGGTACACTGCCATATTTGCAAACCATAATATGTTTGTATTTATCCAAACATATTACATGGGGTTAAAAATCAAAGACTTAACTGATATTAACCAGTAATAATTTAATTTATGCATTGATGTGTATATGTAATACATATTACCATAAATTTTATACACACACACACACACACTCTTTGCTATTTACTTATTTTAGTCATCTTTATAGGCTGTTAATTATAACAAATTGTGCCAAGAATTTACCTATTGTCTCTCAGATTCTATTTAAACATTACCTACCTATAGAAAACTTAAAAATAAACTTCCCGGACATACATTTTCTTCCTTTCTATTCCAATTTAATGTTTTTAAAATTTTAATCCTTTATTTCTCAAGTAAAATACTATATATACTATACTACAGACACAGAGAAAGAATAGTGTTAACATATAGGAAGACTGGATTAGCGTTTTTTTTGCATATGTTTCATATTATACATCCGTTATACTCAGGGGACATTTTTCAGTCAGAAATCCACTAGGTGGCATTACAAACTGTACTGTTTTAATAATTCATTGATTAAACACTTAATAAAATTGTGTAATAAAACACCTGTTCATAATTTATTTTAAATAATCTTTTAGGCTTTATACCTTTATTTTCGATATTAATAATATAAGACTTTTATTAAAATTTGTATTCATCAAAAGTTTTATTGAAAATCTATAAAGTTGTTTAAGTATGTATATAATACTGATGACCTAGTTTGGGGACATTCTTACAATGTTGTAGTCTTATTCACCTGGGACACCTTTAAATTGTCCTAGGCTTTATATTTCAAAATCCCACCTGTTTAATGGATATTGTCTGAAAAAGGAAATAAAAACAATGAAAATAGCTTGGAGAGCAAAACTCTGAGAACATTTATTAATGAAAGTTGGCATGGTTAACTGGAGGCTGATCTGATCCAGGAAAATAGTTTTATTCCCATTTCTACTTAAAACTGTCAGACATTCAGACTATGTCTGCTTGAAACCATAAGATTAAACTTTTGAATCACCTGAGGAATAATTTTATTCTGATATCCAACTGAATTCTCCAACCCCAATAGTATTGAATTTTGGTTTAGGATTTCTGTAGAGAGATTATTTGTGTAATACACCCACAGCCTGGAGAATGAATGTGTAGTTTGTTAAAAATAATTAGAAAAATAGAGAAGAGAATTTTGGAAAGAAACATTAGAGGTGAATTGGAGAGAAAAGTGGGAATATGTGTTATAAAATATAACCTTTTGAGAAATAATGGAGGCTGCAGAATAGGACTTCCATGCCTTGTAATTGCATTTCTGTATCTGTGAGGGAGGTGGAAATAGACATGAGGGAAGGCACACTGAGAGAGCCAAATCAAGTGCCAGCTATGTTTGCTGGCAAGAAGTTAAAGTGAAAAGAGTTGAATTGAAATCAGCTAGTGAATTGCGGAAGTGGTTTTAGAAATGCCACAGGGTATACATGAAAATGTTTTACTTAGTGATGCCAAACTATGTAAGTTATAAATGCTACCTAAATTTTTCATGTCTCATATGATCAAGAAATCTGCATTTATTGAGTAGGGAAAGGAGTTTGAGGCTGGAGTTAATCTTATGTTTAAAGCAATTGCCTTTCCATGGTAAAATTAATCAACTTACTGCCGGTTTAATATAATTCTCCTATATCTGAGCGGAACATGGGAATCTAAAAGAAAGTATTAGGATGTATGGATGGCTGATAGATTAAAGAAGAAGGAGGAGGGGGAGGAAAGAAAGGAAGGGGAGGAATAATATAAAATAAGAAATGTCATGCATATGTGTTTCTCAATGATGAAGTAAATCTATTGCAACTTAGACCAAAATGTGAACGTTACTCCTCTGGATAAAATATACTGAAAGAGGGAAAAGTAACAGAGGATCAAAACATAAAGTGCTAAAACAATTTGAAGATCATGAAATACTCATGTCCAAGAAAAATACTATATTATCAAGTGGACAGAGGGAAAAAATCTTTCTCTCCCACACCAAAAAATGCATTTTTGCAGAATGTCTTCATGAGGATTGAATGAAACGTGTGTGTGTGTGTGTGTGTGTGTGTGTGTTACTAAATTTCTAATTTAACTGCCATCGTGATCACCAAACCCTCTCCCAGCAACCAGCAGTGACCCTATCTCAGCTAACTCACATTCTATTTCTTGGGCTAAAAACTTTAAGGTAATCCTTAACTGCTTGCTCTCACACCACACATCCAGTCTGTCTGCAATGCTTAATTCTGTTTTCAAATTATATTTAGAATCCAACCGTATCTTATCACTTTCACTGCTATCAATACAGTTCCAGCACCCAGTATCTGTCATAATGTTGCAACTATATCCTCCTATCAATATTCCTGTATTCACCATTGCTACCTCCCCAGTCTATAAGAGGGCCTCTTCTGAAGCCTCCATTGCCTCCTTGTTTAAGTCAGAGTAAAAGCCAAAGTTACTAAAATGGTCTGAAAATGCTTCAATTTCCCCCTCCTTCACACACACATATATTATCTCTCTGTCCTGTTTCCTAATATTATATATTTGTTCTAATAAAATGGACAAATCTTTGGTAACATTTGCCAGAAACAAACAAACCAGAAAAAAAGGCATTCATATTAGAATATAAAAATATTAGGATTTTAAAAAGTACATTGTTAATTTTATAAAAGTTAATTGAAAACCGAGAGGATGTGGCTAAATCTCTTCTAAAATTCAACATATCAAAACTGACTTAAGACTTCTTGTGTGCAGTCTGCTGTATAAGGAGCTAATCTATCCTAACAGCAAATAAAAAGCCGAATAAACTGGAAAATTAGTAATTTTTCTTAGATCCATTAAAGAAGTGAAGCCACAGGGCAAACCACTGCCCCCAAAATTAGAAAGACAGACAGATGAATACAGAGAATTACAATTCACTGGATCAGAAACCCTAAGCAGAAACCTCCCTGGGAACTAGTACTATTCATAGGAAAACCCAAACTATAATTCATGAATTGCTGAAGGCTCAGTGTAGATAAGTCTTACAGTTAAAAGGTGAGGGGGTCCCCACACTTTTGTAAGTTTTACCTTTACTGGGTTCTCACAGTAAAATTCAAAGAAAAATCCCCTCAGGCTTTGGGCAGAGGGAGAGAAAAAATGATTTTAGAATAGTCTGAACATAGTATTTTTCTTAACAAGTCCTGCCCTTAAGAAAAACTGTTTTTACCAGAACATAATCTATTAGGGTTATATCAGAGCTTAACTCACCTCTGGGAAAGGAAACACCCCATTCCAGTCCCTCTAGTCATCATATCCCTACTAGGTGAGGAAGAAAATAAGTAGCTGTGAAATTCACAGCCCCAGGCATAAAAGACTGAGATCCTATCGTAGCACTATAGAATACACACTTTAGGACACCTTAATGCCACATCACTAAAGGTCTTTTTACCAGAGTTCCTTTTACTCAGTATATTGCAACTAACTTTTAACAAAAAAAACTTTTGTAAGGCATACTAAAAGAAAAAGAAAAGCAAACACTGACCAAACACGGGAAAGCATCAGAATGAAAGATACGGCATAAATGTAGAAATGATCAGACTGTGAATTTAAAACTGTAATTAATATACTAAGGACTACTAAGGAAAAGGTAGACAGCATGCAAGAACAGATGGGTAATATAAGCAGGGAGATGGATATTCTCTATGTCCACAAATTTGATAAAGAAGATGAAATGGACAATTCCTTGAAAGACATAATCTACTAAAACTCACCCAAGAAGAAACAGTCTGAATAAACCTATATCTATTAAAGGTAGTGAATCAGCAATTTAAACTTTCCCTAAGAAAGCAGCTGGCCCAGACATTTTCCCTGGTGAACTGCATCAAATATTTAAGGGAGAAACTCTAACAAGTGTCTATAATGTCTTCTAGAAGACAGAGGCTTTGGTAATACTCCTCAACTCATTCTATGAGACCAAAATTACCTTAAAACAAAACCAGATATAAAGACATTATAAGGGAAAAAAAACAACTATTGACCAATATCTCTCACAAATATCAATGGAAAAGTCCTCAACAAAATATTAGTAAATTGAATACAGTAATGGACAAAAAAATTATACATCTTAATCAAGTAGGATTCCCAAATATGCTAGGCTAGTTTGATACTCAAAAACCAATTAATGTCATTCATTACATCAATAGATTAAAAAAGAAAAATCAATGATTGTATCAATAGATGCAGAAAAAACATTTTTGGCAAAATCCTACACATATTTATGATTAAAAAATAATAATAGTAAAAATAAAAAAGCTCCTAGAAAACTATGAGTAGAAGGGAGCTTTGTCAACTTGACAAAGAACATTTACAAAAAACCTACAGCCAATATCATACTTAATGGTGAGAAACTAGAAGCTTCCCAATTGAGATCAGAAACAAGGCAGGTATGTTCCCCTTCCCCACTTCTTTGCAACATCATACTAGCAATCCTTCACAATAAATCCTTATGCAATAACACAAGAAAAAAAGTATACAGATTGATGGAAGAAATAAACTGTCTTTATTTACAGATGACATAATTGTCTATATAGAAAATCCAAAATCTATGTAGAAATCTATGTAGGATTGACAAAAAAAATCTCCTGGAACGAATAAGTAATTATAGTAAGTACATTTGCAGAATACCAGTTTAATATACAAAAGCCACTTTCCTATATATGAACAATGAACAAAAGGAGTTTAGAGTAAAAACACACTACCACTTAGCATTCCCTCAAAAGAAATACTTAGGTATAAATCTAACAAAACATACACAAGGTCCGTATGTGGAAAACTACAAAACTTTGAAGAATGTAATAATGAGTGTAAAACTAAATGAATGGAGAGATAATCCATGGTCATGGGTGGAAAGACTCAGTATTGTTAATATGTCAATCCTCCCCAACTTGATCCATAGATTCTACATATTTCCAGTAAAATAAGCAAATCATTTTGTGAGGATATCAGAAAACAATTCTACAGTTTTATATAGAGAAACAACACCCCCGAATTGCCAACACAATATTGAAGAAGTATAAAATCAGAAGACCGACAGTAGCTTACTTAAAGATTTACCAAAAATCTACAGTAATCAAGGAAATGTGGGATAGACAAAAGAATAGACAACCTGCTCGATGAAACAGAAAAAGAGTCCCAAAATTGATTTACATGAATGTATTCAACTGATCTTTGAGAAAGGATCAAATACCATAGAGTTGAAAACAATAATATTTTCTACAGATGGTGCTGGAATAACTGAACAACCACATGCAAAAAAATGACAGAGACCTTACATTCTTCACAAAAATTAACTCAAAATGGGTCAGAGACTTAAATGTAAAATGAAAAACCAAAAACTCTGGGAAAATAATAGGAGAAAATCTAGATGGCACTAGGTATGGTGATAACTTTTCAGATACAACACTAAACACATGATATATGAAAGAAATAATTGATAATCTGACTTTCACTAAAAGCAAAAAAAAAATTCTCTAGGAAATACACAGTTATGAGAATCAGAAGACAACCCCCAGATTGGCAGAAATTATTGTAAAACATCTATCTGATAAAGAAGTGCTATCCATTATATACAATATGTACTGTATCCAATACAAAGATCTCTTAAAACTCAACAATAAGAAAATAACCAAATCAACTGAAAAAGAACAAGGGACCTGCACAGACATCTCACCGAAAAAACAATACAAAGGTGGCAAATAAAAATGTTCCCAAAATTAGAAAGACAAACAAATGGATACAGAGAAATACACACACACACACACACACACACACACACACCCCTTCCACAAAAGTTGTGTCCACAGGCATTAAGGAACAGAAAATTAGAATCAAGCATAAACACTTTCAAAGACCAGAACAATAAGGTTCATTTCCCAACTAATTTGTGAGACTACGATCACTATTACTAAAAGCTGATAGTAATAATGCAAGAAAAATAAACTTCAATCTAATCATATTTGTAACTATACATGTCAAAATCCTAAATAAAGCATTAACAAATTAAACCCAGAAAAGTATTAAATAAGGTAACCCATCATGGCCTTTTTTATTTTATCCTGGAGACTCTAGGAATAAAATGTTGATTTAATTGTAAAGGTGATTAATGAAATTCACCATATTAACAGGGAAACAACTATATGATAGTGTTGATCAATGAAAAAACACACATTTGATCATTCTCACCATCCATTTATGTTTTTTTTTAATCAAACCAGAAACAGTGAGGTGTTTGCTTAAGATTTTTAATGGCATTTAAATCTCTAGTCCTCTCATTAATATTTGCTAATTTGAATAAATCATCAAATCTTTTCTCAATGATTTTGTAATACATTATACTTTACAAAGCACTTTAAATATATACTGTATCACTTAACTTAATCCTTACAATAGCATAATGGGTTATATAAAATGAAGACTTTTTATTAGTGTAAACACTGACAGGATGGGACACAGAGACATTGCAGCGAATGTCCGATCTTGAAGTTGAAAAGTGACAAAGCTTTGTTTATAATTTATATGTCATGACCCCTAGTTAAGAGCCCTTTTGGGAGCCCAAATCTCAACTCTTTGGAATTACAACTATGGATTTTTGTGAAGAGCTGAAAGTCATATCTCTATATATGACTTAATGTAAAAAGAAGCTGCATTTATCCTTTGCATTGAGTCCAACTCCCCTCATTCCTAAGGAAGAACAAAAGGAGAAAATATGCCCGAGTTTCTTCCCATATATCATCATTGCCTCTAGCATTGAACCTGTTACATGGTGACTGTGTGAACAGGGTTTGGAAAAGATAAAAGAATGGAAATTTATACTGACAAAATTGAGGTCACTGATCAAATTCTCTACCTCCTTTAGGCAAGGGATACAAGTATCAGTGTGGTACAAAGTATGTAGAATTTGACAGCTTCCTGGGAAAATGAAATGCTATAGTCACATTTAAGCCTAGGAAACTCAGAAAACCAGGGAGAATTTATCCTCCTTTGGACTTCAATGTCCATTTTATTTCCATCGGTTAAGAACATTTAGATGATTATGTATGATAGGCTAGATGTAAAGATGTTCTAAATCTTTTCTGAAAAAAAGAACAAAGCTTTCATGTGTTATTTGCTGGTCAACAGCTTTAAAAACAACCTGAAAAATTTGTGGAAATTGATATTTAGAAAACTAATTTTCAGCGTGTGCCCCAGAGTTTTAGTGATATCAAAGCATCAGAATTTTTCCACATATTTATACAAATATAATTATACAAACACACATTCACGCATGCACATTTGCACACACACCTGAAAGTAATCAGTCAGTATTGAATCCTTCTCTAATATAATTAGCCACCGTCTGAAATAATTACTAAGGAAAATATACAGAGATATGAAATCTGTTTCCTTATCCAACATTTTAACTTAAGTCAAAAGATGGTTTGTTTATATATATTACATACAAGAGATAAATCTTGATTAGTATTTTATATAAATATGATTATGAAAGAACAATTAAACATTGTATTTAATGAATTATTTGAACACAGATCTATTACATATATTGTATATTCGATTTTAGAGCTTTTCAGTACAAATTTTACCACCAAATTGGATGCATATCTAAAAGTGAAAATCTATAGTATGAAAAAAAATGAAATATATTTGTGAAAAGAACATGAGCCAAAATATTCACTGAAATTAAGTTCAGGGAACTGGATGTAAAGGATATTCTGGTATAACTATTTAAGTTATATGTATTATTTTTTAACAGAATATGTAATCTTTTGTTATTTATGTATAATCAGTTCCTCACTTTGCCAGTAAGGTTTTACATTATCTTCAATGGTCACAGATGCAGTCTTGATATTGAGACTTCTGTTCATTTCCTGATGGTTACATTTTGTCATTTATTGACAAAAATGTTTCAATTTTTTTACAGTATGAGTACAAAAGTGACTTTAAGAACTTTGATTTCCAGAGACAGTAGTAAATACTTTCTGTGCATCATGTGATACAACCTTCATAATAGCCACATAAGAGGGATATTTTTGAAATTTCTTCTAGAGGAGGAAACTAAATTCTACAAGGACTTAGAGTATTGGCTCAAGGTTATACAATTTTTAAATGCATGACAAAATGCTGCCAAAATGTTACCTTTTCATGAATATATGCAATTTTCAATATGCAATATGCAATTTTCAGAAGCCTAATTAAAAATAATTATCAAAAATAATGGTTATAGCTGGTGACAGACTCCAATCAATGAAAAACAATCTTCTTTTTTTAAGATTTTATTTATTTATCAGAGAGAGAGAGAGAGAACAAGCAGGCAAAGTGGCAGGCAGAGGCAGAGAGAGAAGCTCCCCACTGAGCAAGGAGCCAGATGCAGGACTTGACCCCAGGACTCTGGGATCATGACCTGAGCTGAAGGCAGTGGCTTAACTGACTGAGCCACCCAGGCGTCCTGAAAAATAATTTCTTATTTCATGCTGCTAAAGTATGGATTATGAAAGAGGGAGAATCTTAGATTAAATATTAAATTATCTGTCAGGAAAATAATAGGAAAAATCATATAGAAAGCATCATTCTATTTCTCCATAGCTGGTTTCTTGCTCTAAAGTCACAAAGATAAGAGATCACAGGGATATGGCATTTATTTTCTTTATGGTTTTTTCATAATGTTTCTGTGAAAGGAAGACTAATTCCTGTCTTTTTCATTTGCTCCGATTTGGCAGCTGGGACTATATAGTTTAGAGAGTGTAAAATCATGTAGGTATGATGCCAGATCTGCCAAACCCACTCAAGAAATGAAAACCCAAGAAATGAAACCACCCAAGAAATGAAAAGATGTGAGAAAAAATTGTAAAGTCAAAATAAGATGATAGAGGTAGAACAGAAGGACAGGATTTAGTAGAACTATAGGTCTAGCCAAGACTATACAAGTGGGCATTAGTGAGGACAATATCAATTGGCCTTGTAGTTTTCTTTAATAGTTCTGTTTCATTCTTTAAAATATTGTGATAAAATCACCTTATTGCATAATTATGGGGAAGAAAATACATTTCTGAGCTAAATGCACTCAATAGATTCCTAAAAATCCTATGCATTATGATTCTTTGTGAATTGATAAAGCTAATTTCCCTTGAGCTAGAAAGCCAGATAACTTACATTGTTAAGTATCATATGAGAAGTAATGGCAATTGAAGTTTTTGAAAAAACCTAATAGAGAATTCGCCAAAATTTCTTTCTAGGGCCTCCTACATAAAAATGTAGAATATCAGTAGCTCTTATGTCTTTAAAGGCATAGATTCTGGTCCCTACCCTAGATTTATTGAGTCAGGTGAAACTGAAAATATTTTAGCTCCTCAGATCATTCTTACGTACATTAAAATTGGAAAATTTTAAAATTTTGGAAACTACTCACCCAAGAAATACAGTACTTTAACACGTGTTTTTACCTTTTGACTACACTTCCCTACTTAGAATTGAGTCCCAAAAGGCTAAATGTACCAGAAACCCTAACTCACATATCAATCTTTCACTTACTATTCTATCTTCCATTAAACAAACATTCCTTCAGCATTTACTGTTTACTGATTAAGAATCTGTATTTAGCAATGAATCTTTGACAAAGTAGGAAAGAATATCCAATGGAAAAAAGACAATCTCTTCAATAAATGGTGCTGAAAAATTGGATGGCCACAAGCAGAAGAATGAAACTGGGCCATTCTCTTACACCATACAAAAAGATAAACTCAAAATGGGTGAAAAACCTCAATATGAGACAGGAATCCATCAAAATGCCAGAGAAGAACACAGATAGTAACTTCTTTGACCTCGGCCACAGCAACTTCTTGCAAGACATGTCTCTAAAAGCAAGGGAAAGAAAAGCAAAACTATTGGGACTTCATCAAGATAAAAATCTTCTACACAGCAAAGGAAACAGCCAACAAAACTAAAAGGCAATCTACAGAATGGGAGAAGATATTTGCAAATGACATATCAGATAAAGGGCTGGTATCCAGGATCTATGAAGAAGATTTTCAAACTCAACACCCAAAAAACAAATAATCCAGTCAATAAATGGGCAGAAGACATGAACCATCACTTCTCCAAAGAAGACACATAAATGGCTGACAGACAATGAAAAAATGCTCCACATCACTTGTCATCAGGGAAATAAAAATCAAAACCACAATGAGATACCATCTTACACAAGTTAGACTGGCTAAAATTAACAAGACAGGGAACAACAAATGTTGGTGAGGATGTGGAAAAGGGGAACACTTTTACACTGTTGGTGGGAATGCAAGCTGGTACAGCCACTCTGGAAAACAGTATGGAGGTTCCTCAAGACGATAAAAATAGAGCTACCCTACAACCCAGCAACTGCACTACTGGATATTTACCCCAAAGATACAGATGTATTCAAAAGAAGGAGCACCTACAACCCAATATTCACAGCAGCAATGTCCACAATAGCTAAACTGTGGAAGGAGCTGAGATGTCCTTCAACAGATGAATGGACAAAGAAGATATGGTTCATATATACAATGGAATATTACTCAGCCATCAGAAAGGATGAATCCCTACCATTTACCTCAGCATGGCTGGAACTGGAGGGTATTATGCCAAGTGAAATAAGTCAATCAGAGAAAGACAATTACCATATGGTTTCACTCATATATGGAACATCATAAAGAGCACAAAGGATCAGAGCAGAAGGGAGGAAAAACTGAATGGGAAGAAATCAGAGAGGGAGAAAAACTATGACAGATTCTTGACTCAGGGAAACAAACTGAGAGTTGCTGAAGGGGAGGTAGGTGGGGGGTGGGGTAACTGAGTGATGAGTATTAAGGATGGCATGTAATGTGACAAGCACTGGGTGTTATATGCAACCAATGAGTCATTGAACACTACGTTAAAAACTAATTATGTACTACAGGTCAGCTAATTGCATTTAAATAAATAAAAATAAGAATCTATTTAGTACTACTGATATAATGACGGCAAGAATATGATATTTACTTTCGGGTAAGACAAAAACTAATAAAAGATATAGGCTCGCAAATCATTACATACAACCCACTGTGATATGTTTTTCTAATTTTGGACTCATGTTTTAACTAACATACATTTTTTATCCAATAATATTTGGATAAATAATTGTTGACTTTTAGCTAACCTGTAGCTAAAGCTTCACCTGTAACTATATCAGGTTGTATAGAGTATTTTATATTTATTTAATGTTATAAATAATACATCCCTGCAACCAAAGAGTTTAAAAGCATACTAAAGTAAACAAAAATTTTTTTAAAGAAAACCAATATATCTGTCTTTATGTGTGCCTTTCTTTGTACATAATTTATTGCTTTAATTGAACAGCATACTCAAATATCTAAAACATATCTGCAATTTTTTCATCCTAACGCTTTACCTAAACACAGACAATTCCTTTAAATAATAAATCCTTTAGTTATTCATATTTATGGAAATGCTAATTCTTTGATGTTAGCTGTCTAGATGTTTCTTCCTGATTTTCAGACAGAAATCAAAGAAGATAAGCACAATAATTATGTTTTGACCAACTGGAAAGTGAGCACCTTACAATGAAAGGATGAGTTACTCATGTTAACATATTCATTTTCTTTGCTTGGCTGCTCTGCTCATTGATTTCTAAGAAGATCAAAATTCTCAATAATTATATTCATATATTAATTAATTCCTTCCACAAAGACTTATTGAATAATTAGTATGTACTCCTGTAGCTGTTATTAATACTCTCATGTAATTTATATTCTGGCAATAGACAAGAACCAGTAGTAGATATAAGAAATCAACAGATTAACAGTAAGTGTATTGTATGATATAGTGAAAGGTAGTAATAACTTTCTGAAGAAAAGTAAAGCCAGATCAAAGGGCAGAGAATGATAGAATGGGAATAGGTTCTTATTTTAGTAATAGATTAAATGGTGAGGTCATATTAAGAGCTGTGCTATTACCTGGGGGAATATTGTTTCCAGACAAACGAAATAACGTGTGCAAAAGTCCTGGGTACAAAACATGCTGGTATATTTGAATAATGGTAAAAAAGTCATTGAGGTTGAAATATATGAAAAGGGGGAGCTAGTGATAGAAAGTAAAATCAGAGACTACCTAAGGCCAAGTTATATTAAGTGTTTGTAAGCAAATAGTCAGCAGTTTAATTTTTATTCCAAGGTATCAAAGTCTGTTAGGCAATTAAATGTAGATATTTCAGAATCTTTTCTGCAGAATTTTATACCAAATGCTATTAGCTAGGCTGACTGATGTAGAGACTGTAAAAAATATAAATTTATTTTGTTCATTCATTTGAACTGCTCAAGATGTTTCTAGTTGTGTATATTAACTGATACCATGAGGGAAGATGTATATAGTCATTCAGATGCTCAGACTTAGGAAGAATATGCCATCTTCAAAACATATCTTCCGAAGTTGCTAGATTATTTTCATCTAGTTGGCTAAAGAAGACAGAGGACCTCATACAGAGGTCTTTTTCATGAACCAGGCCTGGAATGGGCAAACAACACTGCTTTCACGGTCCACAGCCAGAACTTATTCCCATAGCCATACCCAAGTTGATAAGAAACAGTCTGGCTATGTGTGGTAATGGAGAAAAAAAACAAATTTTTTTAAAAAAAGTTTCTGCCACATCAGATATTTCTTAATTTTATAACATCTTGTCATGAACACTATTTTCTGAAAATCGAGCTATATTTTGCTGAATATCAAAACTGTCCTAAACAATGGATGAGCTATATCTGTATCCAGTAAAATCCACTAATTTTAAGTGTATAGTAGGGAAAGTTTTGAGAAATGTCTGTACACCCACGTAACTACCATTTCAAAGAACATTTCTCTTATCCCCCAAATTTTCCTCATGATGTTTTGCAGCTACTCATCACCATCCCCAACTGAGATAATCATCTGGTTTCTTTACTTAATTCAGTTATTTTTAGAATTTCACATAAATATTATCAGGCAATATGTACTCTTTTGTATCTGACTCCTTTCGGCATAATATCTTTGAGATCATCCAAGTTGTTTCAGGTTTCACTAATTTGTTCTTTTATCACTGAGTGGTATCCCACTGTATACCCAGAGCCATTCAGCTATTCTATTGAGGGACACCTGATTATTTTATTTTTTCTTACTATTATGAATTGTGCTACATAAAACTTCATGTGTAAGATTTTGTATAGACATATATTTTAACTTTTGTTGGGTAAATATCTGGGTTTGCCCATGTGAAATAGCTGGGTAATATTACTCTTTCCAACATTTGATACTGGCACATTTTTTGTTTGTTTGGTTCTTAATTTTAGCTATTCTAGAGGATATGCAATCATATCACTGTGGTTTTTAAATTGTATTTCCTTGATGGCTAGAGACATTTTATTAATGTTCCTCATATCAATCAATTATCTAGGTTTCTATATTAGATGTTTCTTATTTCCTAATACAACTATTCAGTGTTATAAATTTCCCTCTGAGCACTTCTTTGATTATAACACATAAATTATGATATATTATTATGTTATTATTTTCCTTTTTCAAATATCTTATTGCTTATATCATATTTTTAAAAGATTTTATTTATTTATTTGACAGGCAGAGATCACAAGTAGGCAGAGAAGCAGGCAGAGAGAGAGGGGGAAGCAGGCTCCCCACTGAGCAGAGAGCCCAATGTGGGGCTTGATCCCAGGACTCTGGGATCATGACCAGAGCCGAAGGCAGAGCCTCTAACCTACTGGGCACCACCCAGCTGCCTCTCTTATATTATATTTTAGACTGTGACCTACATTCTAATATGTGACCTACATTCTACTATGTATATATATATAGACATATATATAGAGAGAGAGAGAGACCTACATTCTACTATGTGACCTACATTCTACTATGTGTATATATATATATCGACATATATATATAGTCTATATATATAGATATATCTATATATATCTATATATATTTCTGCTATATATATATATAGTCTATATATATAGTAGAATACATATATATATATAAATGAACTGATCATCTCAATATATAGATAGACAGGTAGATTCTGATGAATTTATTATTTAGTTCTGCTATTTTAATTTCTTTATTTGAAGATGCTGGATATAACCTATTCTGTTGGTGTTATGACCTACTAAGGATTACTAACACACTATGACAGGATGGAATAGTGAAGAAAATGAAAGCCTTGGACATGGAGTAAAATGTCCAAGTTCACAGGTTTTACTTACATTCTATCAATTGAGAAAGGCAAATTTATAATATTGAAAAAAAAAAAAACTATAAAATGTTATTTCCTTCTTGTTCATGCTACCCCTCATTGCAACTTGGGGAGGGATTTCTGCTCTGTGGATAACTCAGGGAATCAAGCTGATAATGAAGCAGCAGCCACCTCACACCACCAGAGGAGAAGGAGAGTTCTGGGGGATGGATCTTAACTATTTCTACAATGGCGAATACTGGAAATACTTTGCAAAAAGCACTAATGATTGTCATATCCACGCACTAGTTGCCTTTTACTAGCAACTCTAGCAAAAGCAATTTGATTTTATTTTACTTTTTGCAAATATTAGAAAATGTCTCCAAGAATGGGTTTCTAAATATGTGAGATACATCAACTCCTCTGTGGCTTTATCACATATTCCAAGAGCCAGGAATATATCTAATTATTTATATTCCCATTATCGGCCTCATATTATGAGATTATGTAATTATGCTTCATCTTTTTTGATTTTATAGTTTTTAGAAGACATCTTCTAGAAAAGATAATTTAGAAATGTTTATGAATTGAGAAGTGATTGCATTTCTTTGTACAAACCTATCAAGAATAAAAAATTCCCTAATTTGGTTAGTTTCTTCCTTGGCAAGGAGGAAAGATTAGAAAATCACAAATTATGTGCAGTGCAACTAAATTTCTATTACTAAAACTGTCAGTAAGAAATTGAGGTTTCTCCCTTTATAAATAATTACTTTCTAATCAGAAATAAAGCTGGGTTATGCTTATTGAACTATTTGTTATGATTTCATTCATCATAACAATTCAAATCTGTTGAATTGGCCAGACATGACAGAACTGATCTTTAGAATTAACCATTTGCCACAGATATGAAAAAAGAGAAAGACTGAAAAATTTGCTGAGTCATATTTGAAATATCAAAGTAATCTGGTTTGACTTCACTACTGACACTATTTGAGTTCAGATGAGCTAAATTCCCACTGAATTTAGTGAAAATAACACAAGAGCTTACCAAAGTATTTTAAAATTAATAAAAACCATATGATATTTTCATAAACATAACGTTAGTTGTCAAGTAAAATTTTTAAAAATTACTAACTTGTAGTATTTATTCATTAACTTCCAATGATTAGCAATTTTTTATATACATCCTCAGTTTGATGTTTTCTATACATGCTGAAAGCCAATGGTAAAAGATGGGTATCATTTTGTCCAATTTTAATTAGTTCTTAAAGTTCAAAAATAAATTTTATTTTATATTGCTAGAGATAAAAGCAATTAAAATTGTGGTTTAGCTTTACAAAGAGACAAAAGGAACAAAGTGGCTCTGAAAAGAGTAATTCAACTTCACATCAAAATACTATCTTATCTTGCTAATGGATTATTTTCAATTATTTGGGCAAATTTTGACTCTAAATCTCAACTGTGTCAATATGTTTTCTAACCAAATTACATCAAAATGTTATTTTTCCCCCCTGATTACAGGCTTCTTTGTTGTGCCTATGAAATTGCTTTAGTTGCTGGGAAGGGGGGAGTTCATTTTTCACTGTTAATAAAATGTTAGTAATTAAAAAATGAACAACAATATTACATTATGAATAATATATGTAAATACACAAAGGTTTGTGAGTTTTATAGGCAATGAAATAATGAATTTGGTATCATTTTTTTCTGTAAAATTTAGTTAATTATTTTTTTAAAAAATCATTGACTTTCCCCCATTTCTTCTTTTAATTATAAACTATAAATTATATATAAAAGAAATTACAAAACAATGGACACTTTCCCTCTTATTATTATTATTTTTTAATATTTATCCATTCATTTGAGAGAGAGTGAAGTAGAGTGCACATGCCTGTAGTTTGAATGGGGGAATGAGGAGAGAGAGAGGGAGAGGTGGGAGAGAATCTCAAGGAGACTCCCTGCTGAGCACAGAGCCTGCCTGGGGGCTTGAATCCCAGACCAGGAGCTCATTACCTCAGGGAAGTCAAGAGCTGTGTACAAGGTGTGAGCCACCCAAGTGTCCCTCCCTCTTGTTATTCTTTGGAAAACAGTCTTCCATATGAATAGTATACTAAAGAGGGAAAATTATTTCTTGATTTGTGTATATTTATATATGTGTATATATATTATATATAAATACACATACACACACACTTGTTCACAATAAAAATAACTGCATTATTTTGGTGCTATATGTTCTATTATAAATATGTAGATCTCATATATTTTCACATATAACATATAATAATGCCATGAGTAATTATTAGAGAGTAATTTCATTCTGTGGATTGGGGCATGTTAGAAAGAGATGATCAAAATAATACTAGTAAATCAATCTAATCCATTGCAAGAATTTTCTAGATGACTTCATCTGCTATTTTTAATACTCATTTAATGAAGCTCTATTTTTAATTTCTTAAGGAATCTCCACACTGTTTTCCAAAGTGGCTGCACCAACCTGCATTCCCACCAACAGTGTAAGAGGGTTCCCCTTTCTCCACATCCTCTTCAACACATGTTGTTTACTATCTTGTTAATTTTGGCCATTTTAACTGGTGTAAGGTGGTATCTCAATGTGGTTTTTATTTGAAAATCCCTGATTGCTAATGATAAAGAACATTTTTTCATGTATCTGTTAACCATTTGTATGTCTTCTTTGGAGAAGTGTCTGTTCATGTCATCTGCCATTTAATGAAAATGTTAATTATCATTTAGTGGTATAAACGTAAAGAAAACACCCATGAAGCAGCTCAAATAAAAGTTGTTTTAGGAATGTCAGAAGAAAGCCATTATTTCTCTGTTCACAGAACTAATTGCTGGTTAGCTTAAGAAGGCTGGATGAGTGTGGTGGTACCTAGGCAACCAGCTCTGCTAGTATTAGCATCTGACCTCTAGAGAAAACATAGCAGATCCCTGACATGAGCAAATATTAGCAATGATATTATAAAGCTTTCTTCAGAGTAGTTAAATTTTGTTTGTAGACGCTGTGGCACAGATACATTACATCTACATTTCAAATGAGCCCATTCTTCATTGTGTAGCTTAATTGGAGCTGAAAGTTTCCAGATGATTATAATTAATATCGTTCCACCTATTTTTTTAATTGAGTAATAACATCTATTCATTTTAAGAATGTTATTTGGTAAGGTAGCACCAGCAAATGTACTTTCTATGTCCAATGGTAAATAAAACTTAGATTATAACTATAAAATATTTGACTTTAAGCTATAAATTACATCTCCTTAAATAAGTACTAATTCATTCAAATAGAACATGTTTTAATTAATTATACACCAGTTTATACAATTATTCAAAAGACATGCATAAGTGTCTATTATATGCCAGTCAGTAAAATTGGTAGTTATGAAGAAGAATTAACAAATCAGTATGTTCTATCAAAGTAATATACCTCATCAAAGAAATGCAGGCATATAAATAGAGGCAACATGACATTATAGGATGTAATATGGGGCAAAATAGTATAATGGGTTATTTCCTATAGAGGTAAGTGGCACCCAAAGTTTCATAGTCATGGGTTTGTAAAAATCAAATATTTAAGGATGAATATCTGCTTTCTAAGACATTATTTTCAAATGTTTTTGAACATGAACCTGAGTTATAAGTACAGCATACGTTGCAAAGCAGGATACGTGCAGAGACACACACATATGTACACATGAAAACACATTCACAATAATTACTGAAACTAAAGGCTCATGAAATAATATTATTCTTACTGCATTTGATACACTTAGATTTTCAATTCTGTACTACTTAATTTTTAACCCTAAATTATTTCTACAACCCCACTAATGGATCATGATCCACTATCTCAGTATCAAAAACAGTGCCTTAGAAGTAATCATATTGGTAACTTGTAGTAGCAGAGAGGTTCTAAGTATTGGAATTGCAGGAATAAGAAAGCAGATTTTACGTTTCATTGTAAAGTGAAATGAAGGGAAAAATATAGTCAGAAAAGGAGGTATGGTGTGTGTTGGTGTGTTTTGTGTGTGTTTTCTCCCTTATTTCTCCATTCTTCATGGCTTCTTGACAGATTCTTTAAATTAGTAAATTCTGTGAGTCTCACTTTAGCCTCACTTTAGTCTGACTTTAGCCAGAGGAGATATAAATCCAGTTGAGTCTATTAATAATATAGTCCAGTGGAAAAAGGATAATCACTTGAATTATATACACAGCTAAATATTACTGGAAGAATAAGAACTATATACATTTAGGTTAGCCTTTTTAAGTTCTGGATCTTATCACTTCAAAACACATTTAGGAAATCGCTGTGGTAAACATGGGATTTAAAAAATCAATTCCCAGATAATCAGAAGGAATCACTTTAGGATTGGTAACAGTCAAAGAGAAGGTGTTAATTATATAATCAAAACATTGTACCTATTAATACATTTTCTTATAACTGTGTCTTGGAAACATTAATTCCAGGTTACAGTTACAAAAGAAATTATCTAGAATTTATCCTTATCTAACTATCCATAAGATACTGACAAATGATGAAATAATCTCTGTCCACTTAATCTCAAGAGATTTTATAATGTTGTCTCTAGTTCTGCTGTTTAAATTTTCAGAAATAACTTTTTTCAATCATTGGGCACCTACAAGAGGCAGAAGTCATAATGATGTCAAATTTAGTTCAGATATATAAACAACCCACATACATACTATACAGAGATATAAACACCAGGACATAATATATTTGTATCATTGAACATTAAATTAAATGAAGGAAATAAGAAATTTTTATTACATGAATTTGGTTGCTTCACCAAATAAAAGGGTCAACTTTGTCCCTGCTCACTTTCTTTCCTTTTTTCCCTCCTTATAATATGACACGAACCACAGAAATAAGGCTTTACCTTTTCCAAGTTTCTTGAAAATACAGAATATAGCTGCCAGAACTACTTCAAATATGTATCACCATCCTAATACATTTGGAAGGAGACATTTGGTCCCTCAAAATTTCATTTCAAGGAACATGCCCTTGAGCAGTGCAAAGCAGAGAAGCCACATGCAAGAGACGATATGATTTGACAGAAGTTGCAAATCTTGCTGTACCAGCCCAGGCTTCTCTGCCCATCACTGTGCATCAGGGCTTTATGGGAAAGGAACAAGTGCCAAATGTACATATTATTTGCTCTCAGCCACCTGGTGTGATAACTTATCCTGACCGCACCATAGCCTTTAGACCTATTGAGAAGGCATTTACTTAGTTTTGAGCTTTCAGTGTGACACCGGGGACCAATGTGATTTAATATATAGCCACTCATCAGTCAATGATGTCCGCCATGAGAGTTATTCCATTCTTCTTATTCCACGCCTAAACTGATAACATTATCTATACTTTGATTGATTATCTACAGACACAGAATGCTATAAGCTTCCTCTCTAGTGACTTAAATTGACACCTTCTCTTTCAAATTTTCCCATTGTGTCCTTTGAAACTCCAGTCATTCTATGATTGATAAATTCTCTACCTCCTGTCCTTAGCTGCCAATATATTCTCCTTTGAGAATATCCATTTCCTACAGCTTACCCATTATCTCACTCCTAACCCTGAGGCTGCTTCCAGAAAAATGGGCTTTTCCTTTAATAAAACCCTGATTCGAGGCTTATTCCGCTGATTTTTACTACTTTCTACTCTTTCTGTATTCCTCTAACCATTTACTCTATCAACTCTTATTTTCTCCCTAATCAGTACTGTTTTCTGTCAAAAATTACCTTAAAGTCCAGACCCCATCAACTGTTTGTTCTCTTTTGGTTAAGTGCCACATCCCACTCTCTTTTTTCTTACATAATCCTGAATCAAAAACAACTATGTAGAAGTATAAATCCTGGTTATGTGCTTCTACTAGTTTGCTAGAAAGGAAAAAACAAACAAACAAACAAACAAAAAAACAAAAAAACCCTCAACAAGTAAGTCTTTTTACCATAATAAATTGAGTCTTTGATATTACTTCTGAATCCTACATCTTACTCCTCTGTTAAGTCAGGGAATCTTTGCAATGATTTCCCTCTAAGCTTTTAATATCTACTCAAATTCGTTGTCAAAAGGAAATGTTTTCCTTTTAACAGACATGTATAGCTGAGAAATGGCATAGGTTTCCTTTTTTAGCAATAATCGTGCCTCAGATAAACCTCATTGGCTACCATACTACCACTGCGCAAAGCTAGGTTTCCTTTTTTTTAAGAGAATCTTAATTCTTTAATTTGGTTAGGCTTATTAATGATAGTCCTGTTTGTGCGTTAAATGTGATGGTAGCTTCTTGTTTATTTTTTAAAGATTTTTTTTTTTTTAATTTAATTGACAGAGCACAAGCAGGAGGAGCAGCAGAGAGATAGGGAGAAGCAGGATCCCTGCTGAAGAAGGAGTCCAACATGGGGCTTGATCCCAGGACTCTGGGAAGGCAGATGTTTAACGCTTAACTGACGGTGCCACCCAGGCGCCCCTAGCTTCTTGCTTAGAAATAAAGTACTTTATACACCACTTGCGAATAAAAATTTAAAAATGACATGAGAATAAATGTTGATCTAAGTGCTTCCTTTAAGCTCTTACTATCAAGAACAAAAGATGTAAAAATTTCTCTTGATAATTGTGAAGAAATGACAACTACAATGAAAACAGATTGAATTCAGGGTATGACAAGAATTCTGAGTTTGGTAACAAATACTCTGCTGTAACTTCCACAGTGTTTTTATAGACATTTTAGGAGTCTTTGGTTTTTATCACTAGCATTTTTGCTTTAAATTAAGGTTGAACATTTGAGGCACCTGGGTGGCTTAGTTAGCTGAGCGTCTGACTCTTGGTTTCAGCTCAGGTTGTGATTTCACAGTCCTGGGATGAGCCCTACGTGGGGCTTCACACTCAGCATAGAGTCTGCTTGCCCCTCTCTGTCTGCTCCTTGACTCATTCCCATTGGTCTCCTCATATAGGGGTTAGATAATTTGAGTTTCTAGGAGGTAACATCCTAGCTATTTATCTGAGTATAGCTGAAGTATATTTGATATACAGAGAAACATTTTTGCCTGTGAAATAATTGATTTCTTTTTTTTTTTTTAAGATTTTATTTACATGACAGAGAGAGAATGAGAGAGCATGAGAGGGGAGAGAGTCAGAGGGAGAAGCAGACTCCCTGTTGAGCAGGGCGCTGGATACAGGACTTAATCCTGGGACTCCAGGATCATGACCTAAGCCAAAGGCAGTCACTTAACCAACTGAGCCACCCAGGTGCCTGAAATAATTGATTTCTAATTGAATTCAGCAAGACGGGGATCTTTGAGTTTGTGGTCCTCTACTTTTTTTTTTTTTTTTTTAAGATTTTATTTATTTATTTGACAGACAAAGATTGCAAGTAGGCAGAGAAGCAGGCAGAGAGAGAGGAGGAAGCAGGCTCCCCGCTGAGCAGAGAGCCCAATGCGGGGCTCGATCCCAGGACCCTGAGATCATGACCTGAGCCAAAGGCAGAGGCTTTAACCCACTGAGCCACCCAATCACCCCTGTGGTCCTCCACTTTTAAGGGTGGATGTTACACAGCATGAAGCTAAAAAGGCTAATTCATGAACAACCATTTAGGGATATAAAAACCCTTCCTTAATTAAAGCATAAATATATCCATGACAATTTGCTAAAACTTACATTTTCTTCAATGTCTTTTAAAATAGATAGACTGGTAAACTGTGGGAAAAATACAATAAGAATGCAATGGGGTAAAAATTATTTATACCAATTAGAAAAACTAGGAAGTATAGATATACTAAAATTAGATCCTCATAATTTATAGTTTCATAAACACTGCTATTAAATATAAAGTTTACCTAATAAAAAGAGCATAAGAAAAATAATAGCAATAATCATAGTAAAAAAGGTGAATTATATACACAAATACTAAAGGAATAAAAATACAAATATTTTGACATAATCTATAATGAATATGAAAAATTTAATTAAGTGGATATATTTTAAAAATAGTTAAAAGGAAGACACTAAATGTATACCAATAGTCTATAATTCTGTGGCTTACATGAAGTTTAACTCCACCCCCCCAACTATACTGGACATTAACTGGAGCTGTCCTCCAGGTTTTCCACCTACAACAACCTGAAAGAAATAGCATTGGATTAAGAGGAGGGTATAAAGTGAACAAGCCCCAGTTTGTATTGAATGAAGGTATTCTGGAAGCTATACAGAGTGGAAAAGTGTTTTTAATTTATTTTTTTAAGGAATTTTAAACAAACAATTTCTCTAATGTTAAAGAGAAGATTAATACTTTCCAATCAGTAAAAAATGGTTCCATTTACCAACCCTGACATTTAAGTAACTCTTAGCAACAAAATATACAAATAAACAAACAACAGTAACAACACAAAACAAACTTTCAATGTGCTCATAACAAAAGAACATCATGCTGGGGGAAATGAGGAAGCAAGTTGACAGAATAAGCTCTTATTGTAGACTATATGGAAAATAAGTAACAAAAAGGAATCAGCTCTTTTTCTTTCACATGGGGAACTCTCTCTTTAAGACTGTATCAACATGGAGGGGACTGGAAGAGATTATGCTGAGTGATATAAATCAAGTAGAGAGAGTCAATTACATGGTTTCACTTACTTGTAGAGAATAAGGAATAACACGGAGGACATTGGGAGATGGAGAGGAGGAGTGAGTTGGGGGAAATTGGAGGGAGAGACAAACCATGAGTGACTGTGGACTCTGAGAAACAAACTGAGGATTTTGGAGGGGAGGGAGATGGGGGGTTGGGTAAGCCTGGTGGTGGGTATTATGGAAGGCACACATTGCATGGAGCACTGGGGGTAGTGCATAAACAATAAATTTTGTAACACTGGGGGGGAAAAAAAGACTAATCTTTGGCAAAATCTCATCCAAAATGGCTTTTCATCCTTTAATCTACACAAAGGATCACTGTATGTTTCCATAGTCACTTTCTAATATAGCAGTAATTATTGTATTGCAATAATCCTTTAATAATTCTCTCTTTTTTTAGTAGACTAAAAGAACCTTCAAGACAAAAAATGTGTCTTTTAATTTTTCTACAATGTATCTGTTGCAGCACTTTGACAGTAGATCATGGATAAACACTTGATGAACGTAGTGCATGAATCAGTGACCAAGATAGAGAAAGCTCTCAAAGTAATTTGTTTTCAACTGAATTGACCACATCTATCCAACTGAAAATTAGAATGAACTCTTATTTCTCTTCACCTTTGTTAAACATGAGGTCCTATATTCTATTTCTCCTCTTGTTGGTATTTTCTCTTAGCATCAATATTCATTCCATTCCCATTTTATTACACTGCATGCCATGTCACTAATGACCATGGTTTTATTTATATTACTAAAAAGAAACATTATTTTAAAATATACAGGACATACTTTTTTAAAAATTTATTTTTAATTTTTTATAATTTTACTTTTTTTCCCCAATGTTCCAAGATTCATTGTTTATGCACCACAACCAGTGCTCGATGCAATACATGCCCTCCATATTACACACCACCAGGCTCACCCAACCCCCGCCCCAAATCCTCTTAGAGTCCACAGTCTCTCATGGTTTATCTCATCCTCTGATTTCCCCCAACTCACTTCTCCTCTCCATCTCCCAATGCCCTCCATGTTATTCCTCATGCTCCACAAGTAAGTGAAACCATATGATAATTTACTCTCTCTGCTTAACTTATTTCACTCAGCATAATCTCTTCCAGTTCCATCCACGTTGATACAAAAGTTGGGTATTTATCTTTTCTAATGGAGGCATAGTACTCCTTTGTATATATGGACCATATCTTCTTTATCCATTCGTCTTTTGAAGGGCATCTTGGTTCTTTCCACAGTATGGTGACTGTGGCCATTGCTGCTATGAACATTGGGGCACATATGACCCTTCTTTTCACTACATCTGTATCTTTGGGGTAAATACCCAGTAGTGCAATTGCAGGGTCATAGGGTACCTCTATTTATAATTTCTTAAGGAATCTCCGCACTGTTTTCCAAAGTGGCTGCACCAACTTGCATTCCCACCAACAGTGTAAGAGCATTCCCCTTTCTCCACATCTTCTCCAACACTTGTTGTTTACTATCTTGTTGATTTTGGCCATTCTAACTCGTGTAAGGTGGTATCTCAATGAGGTTTTGATTTGAATCTCCCTGATGGCTAATGATGATGAATATTTTTTTCATGTGTCTGCTAGCCATATGCCTTCTTCAGAGAAGTGTCTGTTCATGTCTTCTGCCCATTTTTTGACATGATTATCTGTTTTTTGCGTGTTGAGTTTGAGAGTTCTTTATAGATCGTGGATATCAGCCCTTTGTTTGTAGTGTCATTTGCAAATATTTTCTCCCATTCCATGGGTTGACTCTATTTTGTTGACTGTTTCTTTTGCTGTGCAGAAGCTTTTACTATAGCACCAATAACCATAAGATACCTGGGAACGAACCTAACCAAAGAGGTAAAGGCTCCGTACTCAAGGAACTACAGAACGCTCATGAAAGAAATTGAAGAAGAAACAAAAAGATGGAAAAGCATTCCATGCTTATGGATAGGAGGAATAAACATTGTTAAAATGTCTATACTGCCTAGAGCAATATATACTTTCAATGACATCCTGATCAAAATTCCACCGGTATTTTTCAAAGTGCTGGAACAAACAATCCTGAAATTTATATGAAACCTGAAAAGACCTCGAATTGCCAAGAAAGTGTTGAAAAAGGAAAACAAAACTGGGGGCATCATGTTGCCTGATTTCAAGCTTTCCTACAAAGCTGTGATCACCAAGACAGCATGGTACTGACACAAACACACACACACAGACCAGTGGAACAGAGTAGAGAGCTCAGATATGGACCCTTAATTCTATGGTCAAATAATCTTCAACAAAGCAGGAAAAAATATCCAGTGGAAAAAAAGACAGTCTCTTCAATAAATGATGCTGGGAAAATTGGACAGCTATGTATAGAAGAATGAAACTCAACCATTCTCTTACACCATAAACAAAGATAAACTCTAAATGGATAAAAGACCTCAATGTGAAGCAGGAATCTATCAAAATCCTAGAGGAGAGCATAGGCAGTAATCTCTTCAACATCAGCCACAGCAACTTCTTTCAAGACATGTCTCCAAAGGCAAAGGAAACAAAAGCAAAAATGAACTTTGGGGACTTTGTCAAGATCAGGACATACTTTAAAAAAAACCTCCTGCACAATGTTGTTAGTGTCATTCTCAATTGGTTTAAAACTTGGTCAGTGAAAAAAGGAGTGGACTCCTCGAAAGTGTCAATATTTTGGGGACTGAGTCAAGACTTTGAAGGGGAGGTAGAGAGTAGAACTTGGGAAACAAAATACATGCAATAATTAATAATAATAATAACAATAAGGCTTAGTGTCCAAAACACAGAGCTTTAAAATTTGAAGACACTGTAATAAACATGGACTATGAAGTTTTGATGCTTCCAGTTGTGTGATAGGCTTTGAATGTCAAAGATTGAGAAATAGTGGAGTGCCTGGGTGGCACAGTCGGTTAAGCATCAGACTCCTGGTTTAGGCTCAGGCTGTGAGACTGATTGGCGTCCAGCTCCATGCTCAGCATGGGGTCTGTTTAAGATTCTCTTCTCCCTCTGCCTCTCTCTCGCTCGAATATATATATATATATACACACACACACACACACACACACACACACACACATATATTTTTTTTTTAATTGAGAAATAGGGAGCAGGTTTACATTTTATTTCAGATAGATATCTGGCCTTGGAATGCCTACTAGATCTTATAGGTTCTTACTCCACAGACCAGGGCAAACATACTGACAAGTCGGGGCACCTGGGTGGCTCAGTGGGTTAAGCCTCTGCCTTTGGCTCAGGTCATGATCCCAGGGTCCTGGGATCGAGCCCCGCATCGGGCTCTCTGCTCAGCAGGGAGCCTGCTTCCTCCTCTCTCTCTCTGCCTGCCTCTCTGCCTACTTGTGATCGCTCTCTGTCAAATAAATAAATAAAATCTTAAAAAAAAATAATGACAAGTCAGAAGGTTTCAGCATGGGGAACCCAGCAATCAAAATCCTTCCTACAGAAGATCTATCAAGAGGAAGGATGCTAGACATCAGCATTAAGGACTTGAACTTAGGTAAAAACATCAAACGAATTAACAATAATAATTATGTGACAATATCATTATTGTCTATAATATTCTTCTATATAAACTTTTTTTTTTACTGTTTTTGAATAAAAAGAGTAACTATAAAGCTAACATCACCTCTATGACAAAGTTACGCTTACATACAACTCCTTTTTTGTGTTTGAAAGCATTGTTCAGTTTAAGATAGGATTCTCTTAACTATTTATGAGTCACAAATTTGTGATTTAAATCATGAATTTTAAACAATAATAAAATAAGTTAGCATCCAATGAGACATTTCCTGGTGATAGTGAGACTTAGAAGCAAGTTAGATAGCAAAGAAAAGTCACATTTTAATGTAAACTGTTCGGGGAAATCTGTATTCTAGATACTGTACTTTCTGGCAATCAAAGGATGACTATAATTGAAACAGCACTCAAAGAATGGTTTAAGTTTAGATGTGTTTATATTTGGTAATAAACAGAGATTCCTATAAACCTGACTTGATTAAATGGTTGTAAAAATAATTTCCTATGAAATCAGTCATTTCATTTTTAATCACTGTCTGTAAGCTCATTCTGGAGAAAATATTCAAGTATCTATCATTGTTTCTTAGTCATTACTTAGAAAATGAATGTAGCTCATGGATTTTAGTGCTTTCCAGAAAATGCAATTTTAAATCACATAAAAAAAGCTCGTGGCTTTAAGAAATAAAAGGTTTTGCATGACTATTTACCAAAAAATATGAGCTATTACTTTGTAAAATCAAATGAATTTACATGTAAGATTTTGTATCCTTAATTCTGATTTTTTAAAAAATCTGTCTTTAAAATATTACAGTACATTTTGGCTGAGGTAAAATTTCAAATCTCAAAGGTATACTTTTTTTCACATTACTTTTTTATTTATTCAATCACCATGACTACTCACATTCAACTCTTCGCACCTGCAGGCGAATCAAAGCCAACTTCTAAGATGTTTTGGCATCTTACTTCTTCATAGGGGAAAAGAGAAAGTCAAACTCTGGTTTTTGCTGACCTTAAATTATAGTATACATGAAAAGCAGCAGATACATATTATTTTTTTCCCTTGGTCTGTTTTAATCTCAGTGACTCTTGTCTTCATGAGAACCTACTTATAAGATGAGTTGGATATACAATAAAGGGAAATAATTTTGTTGGTGCTTCAGGACCCATTGGCTGATCTAACCGTAATAAATTGTGACATATCTTTTATGATTACTTATAGTAGATGACTGAATAATGCCTTCATCATATATTCCTGAACTGTTTAAGTAATCATGTCTGCTATTGTAAGCTTTATCTGAGACTAATGGACTGAAATGTGAGTTATGAGTCCTCAATTGAAGCTCTTAGTATGATACTTAACTTTCTTGCCACAAAGGTTACATGATATGTGAACATCATGAAAATATGTGTGCATGAACATATGACTATTGACTGATAATTTTTGCTTTTTTTCCTGCATAAGTAATGAAAAAGTACTTCATCCATTAACAACTAAGTTTATGTATTACACATCCACAAAAGAAAACATTTTTTAAGAAAATATATGTAGTTTAATTGATTAGATGAGATTAGAAGCTTATAATTGTTGGTATAAATTTATAATTACATACATATTTATTTATCCAAGTCCTGAACTATGACTCATTCTTTTGCATCTTTTTTAGGTACCTAAAAATGGGATTTTTTTGTTAAATTTCCTATACTATTTTGTTAAAAACAGATCTATTAGCAATAATAGCATTAAAACAGTATAAAAGCAGTATAAAACAGTAACAGATTAATAGCAATAAAACAGTATGATTTGAAGCTACAGTATCTTAGGGGACTTGATTTTTCTTTTTATCAACTGTTAAAACAAGCTGATGTGTAAGGGAATTTGTTTCTAGTAACTATAGAGCAAAATGAAGTTAAATGGATAATAAATTTCACTTTCATTAGATATAGTCACTCTGAGTGAAATTTATATTGTTTGATGTCTGGACACTTAGATGACCTTATAGAAAACCTCTGTAGACATTCTGTTGTAACTGACTGTAAAATTCAAAGACCACAGATAACAAATCACAGTGGGGGTGGAGGAAGATGTGCTAATTGGAATAGCTGAATATATTATGTTATCCTAAAAACAGAAAAACAAAACAAAAAAACCCCTACATATTTCTTACATAAAGGGCTGCAGTTGAAGAGGGTATAGGGATAGTCTCCTAAAAAGAAAAAAAGGAAAAATATAGTAAGAGTAATCACTGGAAAAGCCAAGATGATCGCTTTTCTGAATTATGTATGTTTTAGGAGATGCAGTCAGGAAGATACTAACAGTGACATAATAAATTGTTTTTGAGAGTGGCTTCCTATATAAAATTGATCATCATAAGAAAATACCACTTCTGGGGGCGCCAGGGTGCTTGTTAAGCATCTGCCTTTGGCTGGGTCATGATCTTGGAGTTCTGGGATCAAGCCCCGCATCGGGCTTCCCGCTCCAGGGGAAGCCTGCTTTTCCCTCTCCCATTCCCTCTGCTTGTGTTCTCTCTCTCACTTTGTCCCTCTCTGTCAAATAAATAAAATCTTAAAAAAAAATACCACTTCTGAACAAAAATCAGCTGAATAAATGTGTTAGGCAGATGTTGAGGATAAATTTATCTTAATCTAAAAAAAGCTGTTTAATTTGCATATTTTATATATTTAATATATTATTCTTTCAATTAGTTTTAACATAAAAATAAGCCTAAAATATCTTGCAGAGGAAAGCTATTTATATATTTTCTTCTTGTGAGGCAGGTTGAGGTCTTTTACATGTATTAATCATAGCATGAACACATCATTTTTCACCATTCTAGGGAGACTATAAAGCATTCTCATATCACTGAAATTGAAAAAGAGATTCCTATGCCAATTAGCTGATTTGTCTTTCATTTAACTTCTCTGATGTTCAAAACTGTGGATTTCACTGAGGACCATAAATAATAAGGAAATTGAAAATACTCATCTACTTTTAAACTTTGAGATTGAACCCATGACAACTGCATAAAATAATTATAAATTTAATGTTTGATTTAGCAATAAAACTAAAAAACATTTGTCTTGGAAGACTATATCATCATTCTTAGGGGAAACTGTTGGGGATCTGTAATGTTAATAATTAGAGCTATATTCTAACCCTATTTTTATACCATACTACGTGCTGTACTATTCATATTAATTAAATGTCTATATTTGGATGAAAAATTTAAAACCACTCAATTCTATTAGAACTAAGAGTTTTTATTAAATACATTAAACAATGAACAGAGATGCTGTCATGTTTTGATTTTCTTTGTAAATCTCAGATTATTTTCATATGGGTAATGCTACCTTATTTAACAATTAGTCATGATTCTTTTGCCTTTATAGTAAATTTATTTTATTTTACCTTGAGGTAATTCTATCTTCTTTAATTCTCCTATAATTCCTGCCTTTTATTAGTATTGCCACTCTGAAGTTTTATGTATTTTTTTATTTACTTGACTGTTAATGACACATATTTGAATTTGAGTTTTAATGTAATCCCCAAATCTTTGTTTTAGTGTGTTGGTTTAACTCATTGATATTAATTTTGATAAATTATAGGTTGGACCTTATTTCTCTCACCCATTGGATATTTTTCATGTTTTCATGCCAAATTTGTTTTATCTTTTTTCCCCTGTTGGCTTTTTCTATATTTCAAAATTTGTACTTTTTTCTGAATGTATTTAACATACATATACTGTTTTCACTTAAACACAGACACATATACATATGTGTAAACTTTTCATGCTAATAATATCAAAGCAATAAGATGATGCATTTCCTTCCTTTTTCTACCCCATCATTCAATCAATACTTGTGACTATAATATATAATTAAGATACATGTCATTACTAATTGCAGCTCATTTTCATTTCCTTTTTATGACTGATGATTCTTAGATGTGCTTTCATTATCATGATGGTAGTAACGATTACTTATCATTAAACATAAGTTTTCATAGCTTCATTGATATGTTCTTTCTCTTGCTTTTTTTTTTCTTTTTCATTTTTTAATGGGTTTAGAAAAATTCTGGGTAGATCAAATTTTGAATAATTTTCCAGGAGATTTTATGGATGTTTTATTTCCTCCATCTTTATTTATCTGATATTTTATTGTTTTTGAATTTACACAGGGATAATAGTATATTTGGCTAAAATACTTAAAGTATTTATTCCTTTAAATTCTATTTACTCAATAATACTTTTTATTGCTTGGAACTTATGTTAAGCTCCCACCCTACTCCACTATGAAAACTTTTTTTTTTCTTCTTATATGCTTTAGTCACATTACTTTTTCTTCAAAGTACACTTAAAATATCAGGATATATCTTGAGAGAGGTCAAATTTTGTACACTTGTTATTTAGACAGTGAGATATTAAGGAGAATTTTCTTCTCACTCTGGTTTCTTCTTTTGTTACTGTGTATTCCATCATACCCTGTTCTCTAATTCTAGAATATTTATCTGTATAAAGCATTCCTTCTTTATTCTGTTTTCCATTATTTATATTTTCTGTAACTGGATCATTATTTACCCTTGTCTAAAGGACAGTAATATTCTGATATTATATTGAAGTATTTGGATGTTATTGAAAAAATACATGCATACATGTTTTAAAAAATTTGTCTATAAGCTCTTTCCTTTCTCTCTCCCCGTCCATTTTGGTGGATGCTCTTGGTTGAGGCTGTCCTGTACCTAAGGCAGGAAGATGGTGGCCGCAAAGAAGACGAAAAATTCGCTGGAGTGGATCAACTCTAGGCTCCAGCTCGCTATGAAAAGTAGAAAGTACGTGCTGGGGTACAAGCAGATTCTGAAAATGATCAGACATGGCAAAGCGAAGCTGGTCATCCTCTCCAACAACTGCTTGGCCTTGAGGAAAATATGAAATAGAATACTACACCATGTTGGCCAAAACTGGTGTCCATCACTACAGTGGCAACAATATTGAATTGGGCACAGCCTGTGGGAAATACTACAGAGTGTCATGCTGGCTATCATCGATCCAGGTGATTCTGATATCAGAAGAAGCATGCCAGAAAAGACTGGTGAAAAGTAAATCACGCAGAATTTTTCTTTAATAAAACTGGCCACAGCTTGTTTTAAACACACACACACACAATTTGTCTATATGATCATTCTTGACAGAAAGCTTTGAACAGCTCTTCAGAGTTGATAAAGTGCTTGGATCTGGCAACTATACAAAGGAGCAATGCAGATGCAGTGGATGAAAGCATTGTTACCAGAGTCAGGCAGCCGAGGAAACTGTGCCATCCTTTACCAGATACGTGACTTCAGACAAGTAACTTAATTTTTTTTGTTTAATCTCTATTTATTTATCTATAAGTGGAGATAATAGACCTGCCTACCAAGTGGATAAAAATAGCTCAGGGTAATTTTTTTAGAGACCCTCTAAAGAAGAGTATTACCTATCAGAAAATCCTACTTGCTAGATTTATTTTTCTCTGAATTTTTAAATTATTTTTCTCTGAAGGACTTTTCTCCTGTCTAAAAGTGCTACCACTAAAAGAAAAAAAAGGGGGGGGGAGGCCTCCTTATTTAATCCAATACGAAATCTGTATTAAATTCCTTTATAATTACATTTATTTCAACTTTTCAAAAATCATATAAGCACAAAGAAATGATTAATAAAAATAGAAAGTGCGACTCAAATATGTATGAGATAAGATGAATAAAATGGTGACAAAAATTAGTGAGCTTTCCTTCCTAAAATTATTTTCTAATGCTATTTTTTTCCCTATTATTATGATAAACATACTAGAAAAAGTCAATCTTGCTAACTGTGGGCATAATGCAAATCAGACCCTGCAAATATTTTTGTTTTCCTGCTTTCATCTTAGGAAATAATTTCCCAGAATTTTTTTCATAGAGGAGTTCAAGCAGGATTCCTCATCCTAATTTGATGATGATTATCAATCTAAAAAATGCATCAATAAAAAAGGAATATATAATAGTTATAACTATCTAAACTTTGGGTTTTTCCAAGAGCAAAACTCATCACTATACAGCAATAGAGACTTGGGCTTTTGTTCTTGTAGTAAAGAATTGATCTAAACTCCATGGGCTTTTGTTCTTGTAGTAAAGAATTGATCTAAACTCCACATCCTTCACTGGATTCGTTCAGTATTTTCTTTGGCACTTACATTTTGAAATGTGGCAGAGTAGTTTTAAACTCAGTATCTGATGGAAACTGTTGAGTGCCAAAGGACCCACAATTTGAACTGACAATGCTCCCATTAAGGAGGTCAAGAGTTAAAATTTCATAATGTTTTTTTAAAATAAGAGAGATTGACAGAGTACTGACCCATACAATTAGAAATTTGGCATAGAAAAAAGTGAGGCAGACAAGCTGGAAAAGAACCTAAAATACTGATCCTAAAGAAGAGAAAGAAAGGTAGATTACTTTCCAGAAAGCAAAGACTTTAAAATTATTGAGACAATGTTTCCTCCTAATATCCTTTTTTATTTTTAAATGCTATACTGTTACTATTATTCTGTCAAATATATTAGAAAAGTCATTGCTGCCATTCTGCAAATATTTTTGCTTTCCATCATCATCTTAGGAAATTACTGTTTGGAATTTTTTTCATAGAGAAGTTTAAACAGGGTTCCTCATCTCAAGTTGATGATTACTATTACTCAAAAACAAACAAAACAAAACAAAAAAACCCCACAAAAAACCTTTCGCATCAAGAGAAACACAATACACAATAGCGATATTGTTATAATATGCTAGTTGTACATTGTTGTCATGACTGTTGTAAATACTGCTGTGATAATAAGTAGTGACTGTGATAATAAGTAGTGAAATCTAGATTTTCCAAGTTAAAAACTTCTAAGGAAAAGAGAATGGTGAACATAATGGAGATGAAGTTTACAAGTGATTAATGTGCAAAGGATGTTCTTTGATAGTTTTGTATTTTGTAACTTTAATCTTCAGCAGAAAAATCAGGGCAGTTGTTAACCTAGTATAAGGCAAATTTTACAATTATTTTTCATGTTTTACCTTTCTCTTTTTTCTCCTTCAAAATTGTTTCCCTTTTCCTCATATTTTCTTCAGTGATCTCTTATTTATAAGAGTCTAAGTAATCAATTTAGAATGTTTCTAGATTAAGTTAAAACTTTATTTTAGGAATATGGTATAGAGGATTTGATCAATGTTATAAAACTGAGTTTAAAATATTAAACGAACTTGCATAAAACTCCAAATTACATAATTTACTAGGAAGTAACATAATATAAAAAAGGGATAATGTTTTACAATACAAAATAATGATTTTATTGCACTGTGATTTTTTTTTTTATATTTCCCAATGAGTTTATGTATACTTTTAGGTTAGATAACATATGATACACATATAATTGGTTCTCTAATAGTTAATGATGTTTTCCTTTCTCTATAATTTGGCAATCCAACCCAACTAGTTGCTATTTACACAGCTCCTGTGGATAAATTATTTTATTACAAAAGCATTAAGATAAATCATACTTTGATATAGAAAAAAATTACTAATGTATTTAATAATTGAAAGTAAAATGAAATGACATGTATGGAAAGAGGATGGTGATGTATTTGGCATGCCATATTTTCTTAACGTGCTGTTTCTATCCTAGTTTTTATATTGCTTTCCTGAATAATCCAAGGTCTCAACATTCTAAAATTACCAAAAATAAGTTATTTCATAAATGAGATGCCTAAAAAAGTTTTTTTTTCAGATTTTCATCTTTAAGGTGTCTTTCTTTAACACTTATAAATAATTCTATTTTTAAATTCTGATTTACAACTATTTTAACTCCATTATTGAAGATGCACTGTCATAAAAACAGCCCATGTGGGAATGTTTCTAAACCCTGGAAAGATTATGTTCTGAACATAAATTAATGTGTAATTGAGGTTAAGATTAAACTGCTTCTCTGCAAACCTTGTCTTTCAAGTTGTCATGTTATCTTTCAGTTTTGCTTCTTAAAAATAGACCCTTCATTTCTCTATTGCCATATTTCATTTACTGTTACATGGTCATGAACTGAAACTAAAATATAAATGGAATAAAACCTTTTATTCTTCTTGTTCATTAACAATCCTCCAATACATGTTTTATTCAAATTATTCCAAGCTGATGAACACCCTCATTATATAGAATTTGATCTGGCAGTTCAAAAGATACTATAGTCACTTCTCTTTAGCTATTTCTTCACATGATAATATGCTAATGGTAAATTTCAGTAGGAAAACCAGTTTTTACACACAGCAGGACAAATCACAGAATCCTCCCAACTGTAACAGCTTGAAAGTTAAAGATGAAATTTGTAATGGTTTTGCTGTTGCCCAAAGAAAAGCAACAAAATAATCTATTCAGTTATTAAAGTTACTCCTTAAAGCTTGACAATGGGTTTCCCACCTATATTTTGTGTGTACCTGCTCTAAGCATAGAAGTAATAATCCTTTCATAATATTATTTGACTTTATTCTTCGTTTAAATCGAAGATTGATATGGAGTAATCATTAAATATTTTCCCCATCAGTTTCCTTATCTGTAAAAGCTCATACAGATGTTGTTTATTATCTAATGAAAATATTAAAGTTGTACATTGTAACTGATGAAACTTTGGAAAATACAGAAAGCAAAATCAAATGATGATGATGATGACGATGATTCCACAACACAGGGAAAATAATCAGTAACTTTTATACACTTTGCAAAATTTTGAATATAATTGATTATACTGCATGTGTTATTTTCATTCTGTTTTTGTTCATTGAAGATCCTTCCTCTCCATTTCATGTTTTCTCTCATTCTAGATCAGAGGAGAATTACTGTTTTATTTTTTAGTTGTAATATTATGAACCATAATAAGTTATCAGTCAGGTGGTTAACAGGGATTGTGAAATTAGATTCTTGCAATTAGAATCTGAACTATATAATTTATTAGTGTGTTCCCTGGACAACTAATCTAACTCTGCTTAAGGTTTCTCACCTATTAAAATGTGAAAAGTAGCAGTGTCCACTGCATGTTGGTGTTCTGAGGATTAAAGTAAGTAATCCAATCAAAGTCCAAGTACCAATACCAATACCAATACCAATGCCATCTTTTAACACTAAATTTAATACTATATTCTAATGAGAAGAAAGTCAGATTTTCCCAGTATAATAGCCTACAGTTTCATCCATGTTGCTGCAAATGGCAGACTTTCTTTCTGTTTTTTTAAGACTGAATAACATTTTATTGTGTACACATACCAAATTTTCTTTATCCATTTATCCATTGATGGACATTTATGAGGCTTCTGTGTCTTGGCTGTTGTGAATATTGTTGCAATGAACATGGGGGTACAGATTTCTCCGATATCCTGATTTCATTCCTTTGGGTATGTACCCAGAGATGGGATTGCTGAATCATATAGTAGTTTTATTTTTTTATTTCCTAAGGAATCTACATACTGTTTTCCGTACTGGCTATGAATATACATTCCAGCCAACAGTGTACAAAGCTCCCTTTTCTCCACATCCTCATCAACAATTGTTTTCTTTTTTTAATTTAAAAAAAGTACTTGAGGACAACTAACCTTTTTGGTGTAAAGTGATAGGTTATTACGGGATTTGTATTTCCCTGATGATTAGTGATGTTGAGTGAATCCTTTCCATTTACCTATGTCATTTGTATGTCTCTATAGAAATGTCTATTCAAGTATTTTGCCTTTTAAAAATCACATTACTTGGGGGACTTGCTATTGAGTTCCCTACACATTTTGGACTACATGATACCACTTATATAAGAAATATGAAATAGTCAACTCATAGAAATAGAGAGGAGAATGGCAGTTGCCAGAACCTAGGGGTAGAGAGAAATGTATTATTAGTCAAAGAGCACAACATTTTAGTTATGCAAGATGAATAAATTCTTTTTTTAAAAAAAGTTTTAAAAAATTTATTTATTTGACAGACAGAGATCACAGAGAGAGAGGAGGAAGCAGGCTCCCTGATGAGCAGGGAGCCCGATGCGGGGCTCCATCCCAGGACCTTGGGATCATGACCTGAGCCAAAGGCAGAGGTTTAACCCACTGAGCCACCCAGGTGCCCCAAAATGAATAAGTTCTAAAGAGCTGCTATAGCACAGTGCCTAGTTACAATAATGTACTGTATACGTAGAAGATGGTTAAGAGGACAGATATTATGTTGTGTTCTTATCATAAATTAATAGTGATAATAATGATAGAAATAATAATGATAAAGAGGACAGGAAAAAAACTTTTGGAAGTAATGGATAGGTTTATGGCACTGATTATGGTGATGGTATTTCACAGATGTATACTTATCTCCAAACTCATCAAGTTGTACACATTAAGAATATACAACTTTTTCCATGTCACTATTAAGCAACTCTTACAGTAAATTTCAACAAAAGTAAATAAATGAAAACTTCCATCAATAAAAAAATGACAAAAACAAAAGCTGTCAAATTTTAGAGTCAAACTTAGATGTAATCTTAATAGGCTTTTACCAGCTGTGAGGATCAGGGAAAGAACGTAATCCCTCTGGATCCCAGACTTCTCAGTTCTAAATACAGGAATAATGATGCAGCTACAAAGCTGTCACTTTTATGCATATTAATATGTCTTCCAAAGCCTGGCACACATCAGGCTTTGGGTAAATATTAGTCCCTGTTTCCTCTCCCAATTTTCCCTAATGTAATTCAATTTTTGGAGTCTGATTTCATTCCAAATTTGTATAGTAATCATCAACACATTCCATAATTTATGCTTACCATTTAGTGAAGAAAAATAGGAATTGCCGATGTTCCAGATATTTAGAATATTAGGAGAAACAAAAGAAGGAAACACTAAAAATTTTGTCGGTGTTGTGAAATGATTTCAATGTTTCTATACCTAAAAATGCTTCAATAGCTGAAACAGGAAAATTTGAAAGCATAGAATATTTATGTTTAACATATTTTATTTAAGATATTTTATTGCAGTATTTTTTCATATTTTCTCTTAAGAAAATGTGTTATCAATCTATGAGATAGGAATCTCTCATTATGTTAAATTGCAAAGGATTGATCTTCTTGTAGAGTTACAATTGATATAGCTTTTTTTTTTTTTTCAAAAAAAAAAAAAAAAAGCCCTAAAAAGATGTTAGTTGTTAACTAAAAAGTGCAGTCCTTTTCCATGGGATTAAAGATGTCTTCATCAAGAATTATAGTAGGGGCACCTGGGTGGCTCAGTGGGTTAAAGCCTCTGCCTTCAGCTCAGGTCATGGTCTCAGGGTCCTGGGATGGAGCCCCGCATCGGGCTCTCTGCTCAGCAGGGAGCCTGCTTCCCTGCTCTCTCTGCATGCCTCTCTGCCTACTTGTGATCTCTCCTGGTGTGTGAAATAAATTAAAAAATCTTTAAAAAAAAAAAAAGAATTATAGTAACGTTTAATATTGTAATACTAAGCTAAACTAGTTATTGTGGCCCTTTAACAATTAAAAATAACTTATTTGAAAAGTGCTCTTTTTTTAAGATTATTTATTTATTTATTTGATAGAGAGAGACACAGTGAGAGAGGGAACACAAGCAAGATAAGTGGGAGAGGGAGAACCAGGCTTTGCTGAGTAGAGAGCCCAATGAGGGGCTGATCCCAGGACCCCAGGATCATGCCCTGAGGGAAGACAGACCCACCCAGGTGCCTGGAGGAGTGTTCTTTTTAAATGAACATTTTATAATCACAATGAAGGTGCTAGAAATGACGTCAGTATTTGCAGAAATCTGCTTCTTTTATATATAGTCACTAACAATTCCATACATCATCATCCAGTGCTCATCCTGACAAGTGCACTCCTTAATCCCCATCACCTACTTAACCGTTCCTCACCCCTTTCCCCTCTGGTAACCAAACAAAACCAAGCCTGTTTGTTTTGTTTCCTAAATTCCACATGTGAATGGAATCATATGATATTTGTCTTTCTCTGACTGACTTGTTTTGCTTATCATTATACTCTCTGGCTCCATTCATGTCATTGCAAATGGCTAGATTTCTTTCTTTTGTTAGCCAAATAATATTCCGTTGTTTATCTATACCAAATTGTTTTTTTAACAAATTATAAACATGTTAAAATAATGTTAAAACTTTTTTAACAAATTTTTTTTAACAAATTACAAACAAATTTTTAACAAATTACAAACATGTTAAAAAGATGTTAAAACTAACATCTATTCAATCAAAACTCTTCCCTAGTTATCCAAATCTCCTTTTAAGACATCCTGATGCATCAAGGATTTTATCAGTTTCACTTCCTTAAAATTATCTCTCCTAACTCCAGTTTGGACTAATTATCCTATATGCCTGAGACATCTCTCTCATTAAATAGAACATGAGTTCTTTGACTATTTAAACTTATATTAAATTCATCTTTGTAAGGTAATTTATTATATAGTATGTATTCATAATAAGAATTTTAAATATTAACAAATAGAACTTTAACTGTTTTTCTCATCATTTATTTTACATTTTAATATGTTGAAAATGATCTGAATATTTTATAATGATTACATATCTATGTGTTCTATAAGCTGCCCACATTAAAGACGTCATTCTATCCTGATCCATCAGATCTACATCCTGATAGAATAAAAAGAAAAAAGTCAGACAGTAAAAATTTCTAAGTTCCTGCCAAATTTACTTGGAAAAATCTAATTACATATCACAGGAGAAGCCAATATAACACTCCTCTCAAACAAGGCTGGTTTATTAAAATTTTTCTTTTTTAACTTTTTAAAATTAAACTATTTATTGTCACTAAGTATTTTAATTTATGGGCATATATTTATTGAGAATACATTAAGTATGTATTTAATTAACATATATCTTAGATTTCATTTTTCAGATGCTTTAATTACCCTTTCAATGTTTTGCATTTAAAGATCTTGATGTATTCTTCATTTTTCATCCACAGATCAATATATGAAATTCTTCTTCCTGAAATGTTGTTTTTATATTTGATAGCTATAAGACCAAAATAATGACATTCAATATATGTAAGAAAAAAAGATCCAGGGGCGCCTGGGTGGCTCAGTGGGTTAAAGCCTCTGCCTTCAGCTCAGGTCATGATCCCAGGGTCCTGGGATCGAGCCCCGCATCGGGCTCTCTGCTCAGCAGGGAGCCTGCTTCCTCCTCTCTCTGCCTGCTTCTCTGCGATCTCTGTCTGTCAAATAAATAAATAAATAAATCTTTAAAAAAAAAAAAAAAAAAAAAAAAAGAAAAAAAGATCCAGAGATCACAAACTCACCAATTTATGACAAAATGAATTATCTTAATAACTAATTTTTATGAAGTACTATCAACTATGGTTTTGTTTGAATATCATTATATATTTTTCTACACTCTTAAATAGATATTTGGTCCATTAACTTTCTATTTCAAACATTTTGGTGGTTATATATTTTTATAATGTAAGCTCTTTATTCTTCTGCAAAGCAATAGATACAGGCTATTGCTGACATTACAATAACTCCACCTAGTCCCTGTATTCTAGTACTTTAGATATTGATGACATAAATGTAAGATATATTTTAAAATCTCAATATGAGAAAACTAATACTTTAATATAGAAGAAAAAAGCTAATGGAAGTTATTTAAACTTGAAAAGGCAAACATAAATAGGTAAATGATGTAATTAAAGTCTAAGCTGGCAAATAAAAATGACATATTGATTTTCCTCTATTGTTTGGTATAGTGTACCTAATTATTCAGAAATACTCTTTTAAAATAACACAAAAAGTGACTGCTTGGAATTTCAGTTATGTGCAATAGTACTAGTTACACAGTGAGAAGAGTAGCAAAGTGTTTGGGAGTTGGAAAGGATTTATTTTTCCATTTAGGAAGAAAATCTATTTTCCTAATAGACATTTTGGTGAATTTTTTATTTCCAAGAAAGCAGAAACTAACTTTAGAGATCAAAGCAAATAGAAAAATCTGGATCACTTCCTTAATAAAACTGGGACACTTTAAGAAAAGATATATTAAATATCTATATTTCTGAGAAAGTCATTGCTAGTTTCTGATATTCATATTCTTGTACTTCATACACAAGTTTTCTCAGCAGTGGCACTATGATATTTTGCTGAGTAATATTTTGTTTGAGTAATATTTTGTAATAAAGAGGGTATCCTGTGCATTTCAGGATGTTTAACAAGACCTCTATCTGGCCTCTACTCACTAGTCCAATATCTACCTGAATTATGACAGTTAAAAAAAAAAAAATCTCTGCATTTTAACGATACTTCCCAGGGAGATAACATTGCTTTAGCTGACTTTTTAATCTATACTTGGAACATAACACACCATTTATCTATTATTTTCGGGTATTTTAAGTTTTTTTCCAATGTTTGGCAATTATGAGTAATGCTTTCTGAGACATCTGTTTACAAGTCTTCCTACGGATAAAGATTTTTATTTCTCCTTGGTATACCTAGCAAAATTACAGGGAGATATTTTGTCTGGGACGCCATCTTTCCACACTGGTTTCTCTGAGTGTTCCTCATTCTTATGTGGTCTACAGTTTAGGTTTACAGTTTACTACAAAATTGTCTCTTATTGTCAACCTCATGACTCCTTTGCATTTGGCTCTCTCTTTCAACTACTTCTGGGTTTCTCTTAAGAATGGGAGTAATTCTTGTCATAGCTCTTCCAGGCTAAGCTGCGGGAAAGACAGTGGGTTTTCTCAGATCAGTTCATGTCACACTCAGGCAGAAGGAATATTCCTGTTCCTCCTTTAGAATGTTGAGACATAAGAATTTTACTTGGCTCACTAGCCCCTTTCCCTCTATGCTCCATTGATATCTTGCATTCTCCACTGATTCTACCCAGGAAGCAAAAAATCAAAGGCAAACCCTCTAGATGCACACTCAACAAATGTGTCTGAAGCCCGTCTGCTGTTCCACTACACCGGGTCCTTTTCCAGATAATTTTCTAGACCCAGAAATAAGATATCTAAAATAGCTCTTCTCTCAGTGCTGCACTGAATTCCTAACCTCACCAAGAAGCCAAATAGCAGATACATCAATCTGTGATCCAGTGATTAAAAGGTCAAAAGTCCCTGCCATGACAACAGATTCTTCTCATCCACAAAACTGGGAAGTGGACATTGGAAAGTACTATATGAGAGTCTTGTATTATCTGACCTGGATTGCCAGACACAACAGCCAAGGCTTCCAGGAAAATGATCTCCATGCCCCTGTTCTCTACCGACTGGCACAAAGACATCTAATTGTCCAGGGGGTAGGGGGAAAGAAGAAGAAAAAGAAAAACATCCAGAACCCTGGCTTCAAGGGAATCTCTATAATACATGTTTTAGCTTTCCAATTCTCTAGACATGGGGAGGGAGGAATATATTAAAATCAATGCAAATATCCCTCTACTAAAGCAGATTTACTAAATTATTTAGTGAGGGAGAGATAAGCTCTAACACCTCTCTTGTATAGATTTCAATGAATACTGCTCTGTTTGTGGGATGCAGAATGTTCCAAGTGAGGAGGAAAAATCAAGTTGCCTACAGGCAGCATTAAAGAATGAGCATTCATGGTAAAATGCCAAAAGATATCTCAGGAAAAAGTGGTGTGACTCTCTACAGCACATGTGGAGGAAAAATCACTGTTATGCCTAGTTTTATATTTATAATACCGTATTATTTATAATGTTGTCTTATTATATAATATTATATTACTATAAATTTCTCCCCAATTATATGTTTAAGGTGCCACAAAATCTTTTTTTGCTCCTGCTTTGTGCAGATTCCACTAACACTGAAATAGCGATCGCCTGGAGTTTAAGAAATAAGTATGGGCTGGTGATATATACACATGGGAATTGTCAGCATACAGAGGGAATTTAAAGTTATGAATCAGAATGGATTATCAAGGGAGTAAGTACAGATAGAAAAGAGGTCTAAAGAATGATCCCTCAGGCACACCCAAAATGTAGAGGCCCCGAAGAATCCAATGTCAGAGACATTGCAACTGAATGAAAAAAGGCCAACAAAGGATACAGAAAAAGAACAGTGTATTAGGAAAATAAAGAAATGTGGTGGTTTGGACATCAAGTGAAAATAAATGTTTCTTTCTTTCTTTTTTTTAAAGATTTTATTTATTTGTCCGAGAGAGCACAAGCACGGGGAACGGGCAGAGGGAGAGGGACAAGCGGGCCTCCTGCTGGGCAAGGAGCCTGACATGGGGCGCGGGCTGATCTCAAGACCCTGAGAGAATGACCTGAGCGGAAGGCAGATGCTCAACCCACTGAGCCAGCCAGGTGCCTGGAAAGTAAATGTTTCTAAGAGGAAGTGTTCAACAAGGCCATGATGGCTGATACGTTAATATCCAAGATAAAGGTAGTAACAATAACAAAAACAATAGGTAACACGCATCACGCTTACCTTATGCCAGGGAGTGTTATGAGCACTTCAGGTTTGTGAAAACTCACTTAATCCTCACAAGAATTCCATGAGACAAGTGTTAGCATATTTCCAAGTTTGCAAATGATAACTCTGAGACCCCAATGGTGAAGTGACACGTCCAAGATCATACAGGTAGCAAGGAGAGGGATCAGGATTTGCACTCAGGCCACCTGCCTCCTGAGTCCACATGCTTAAGCACTCTTTTACATAACCATGTCTTCCTCATGTCTGAGAACAACTACACACATCTGTATCTTCTTTCCATGAGTTTTACTAATGACTACTTCAGACTTGAATGTGTTCATTGTCTAGGAAGTCTGTTTATGTAGCACAATTATGGGTAATTTATTTCTGTCTTACAAATTAATATCTTATATGAACTCAAAAAGCAACTCCATTATATGTGGTTTTGAATCCTAGAATTTATTTCCCAGAATCACCTTTTTCCCTGACTTCATATTCCCTTCTATTATAGTCAGATATCTGCATTTTTTGGTCGAATTGTCAAACATGAACACACCACTAAAACGTAAAGAAGGACAGAAATTGAGCTGTTGGTGAAGGATTCAGTGCACCTGTTTCTAATTAAGACCTGGCAGTGGCTGCTAAATCCCTCTTCCGTATATCTGGACAGAGGCTCCTGAGACCATGTTGTCTCTTTATCCTCTGAGTTACTCCAGAACCAGTCCAGCAGGGAGGGTCTTCATCCCCGTTGTAAGAGATGCTCCCCACAGGGAGTCACACCCTCCAGCAAAGCTCAAACTATAATTGAGATTTCCTGGCAAATTCCATGGGAGGAGAATCAAACCCTAAAAAGCCTTGCAGGAAAGACTTTCCATTGATTTCAGCTCTGCCTAGTTCACCACAAAACTTTACAGAAGGTAATAAATTGGTTAGTGTTTTAAGACAGATTCTTCTACTATAGGGAACAAAAAAAAAAAAAAAAAAAGGAAGGGAACAGATGAAATCAGATGAAATGTGTTTTCTCTGCGGGTGAAAAGAAATTTCTGCCCTTGATGTCATTTTGGATGCCCATGACTAAACAGAGACGGACATGACCAAGGGGTGGATAGAATTCATGTTTGCCGTGAATTTTATTTCAGTGTAGCAAAATCTTCAGCTTATAACACAGTCACAGAAAGAATGAGAATCAGACACCTTAAAATTATTCAGTGGCAACTGTGTGATATGGTGTGACAGAGTGTCACTAATACCTGTGGCATAATCTGTATTTATAAACAGAGACTGCTACTAGTCACAAATCCCAAAACAAATACATTTGTTGTACTGTGATGCCCTTAGGAAGAATTGCATTTGATCATCTGGCTTGGTCTTCTCCGAATGATTTTAACTGAACTAAAAGAACCGCAGTAATATCTGAACTAAAAGTCCCACTGAATTGATAAAATAGAGTGTCAAAAACCTATTTCTTTGAAAAAATTGGAAAGATACCCAGTGGGGTTGAGGTTATGTGGAAATCCTGCCTCAAATAAAATGAGGGAGAAATCTCACACTTCCTTGCAACAAGAAAAAACAAGAATAATGATAACTTTATTAAAATGATGTATAAAGCATATTAAACAAACAGAAAAACATAACCAAATTTATCTGAGAATTTCATCAAGAATAGAGTACAACATCTGGATGTTGTAGTTTTGGTGTTTTTGTTCCAAAAAAGCTTGTTTTTGTCATCAGTTTTGCTTAATATAAAGGTGCCCATATGTGTACCAAATTCATGAGGAGTTCTTTTCTGGAGCTGTTACTATTATGTTTCTTTAAATTGTTTATTAAATAGCCATTCCAATAACCTAGAGAACTATTTTCCTTAAAAAGTGTATGACAAATTTTATTTTGAAGTATCTTATACTTTCAGTCCAATTCACATGTAATTATATTCATGACCACTCTCTTTCTTAATTAATAGTATTGAATGTTGGTGTACTGAAACATTTCAAATTACAAATATCCTAAAGGGGGATCAATTGGTGAGAATGGACAGGAAATAATTATTTTGTTTGCTTTTCTTTGTTGGGTTGAAATAGGGATTGTTTATTGAGAATGAACATCATAAAACCATATGTATATGTATATATTAGGTGTCATAGATGGAGAACAGATTTGAAAATGGGACTTTCACATACTGATAAAATCTCATCAGATAAAAGGTTATCTGTGTTATGGCTTTATTTCCTGGCTGTGGAGTTATGACTACCCACTTATAAATTTGAGTCTTTTCCTTACCAGTTGAGTGACATTGGACTGTTAGTAGTCTTAAATGTATAATTGGGATACTAATATAATTTACTTAATACAGTGATTACTGGGCAAAATGGAATAATATATATAAAGAGCAAGAAAAAGCATCTTCTTCATAATAAGTACTCAATATATGGTAGCTATTTTTCTCCTCCTTATTAAATTACATAGTTTAATATTACAAAGACAATAACTTTTTTGATAGACATAAATTGTAGGAGTTTATATTTCAAATACAGATGACCTGAATATTTAGATCCTATTAGCCATTTTCCTCATTTTTCTTTTATTTTTATAATATTTTATTTATTTATTTGACAGAGAGAGAGATCACAAGTAGGCAGAGAGGCAGGCAGAGAGAGAGGGGGAAGCAGGCTCCCGCTGGGCAGAGAGCCCGATGCGGGGCTCGATCCCAGGACCCTGAGATCATGACCTGAGCCGAAGACAGAGGCTTAACCCACTGAACCACCCAGTCTCCCCTCCTCATTTTTCTATGTATTATAGTTTTTAACTGAGTTGAGTAATCTTAATAATTGAATGTCTTTATCAACTAGAGTATACAAAACTATGACTGATTATCAAAAACAATTGCTCCCAAAAGGAGCCAAACTTCTAGGATGCTTTGGCCAACAGATAGTTATCAAATTGACAATTTTAAGGTGGCTTTACAATTTGTATCATTATTGTTACTTTTAAAATTGTGATTATGAATATCTCTTTTGTTCAAATAAAGAGTATCACCTACTGATATAAAAGCTTTAGTGAAAATTAACAGTTCTCCACAAAATTTCTTTTAGGTGTGACATTCTATCTCACTACATTAATTACTTCAAGATACAGTCAATTCTTATAATTTATCATAGTTATATTCTGTAACATGGCTACAAATGCTCAGTTAATTAGTGCTGAATCATTTCTCCTAGGAAAAATACAGGGTTAAGTTCCTGTGAGTCTCTGGTCACATTTTCAGAAATTGATCATTAGATGACTTGTTTTATGCATTTACTTAACACATCATTGATTCATTAATATTGAACTCAATGAACTCAGTAGAAGTCAACTGCACTGTAACTCCTACCTAACGGAAGCTTATCTAACACACGTATTTTTTCCCTAAGGCACATCACAGCCTGCTTGTACTTAGGAACAAGAAACCCACTACAACACTATGCATGGGTGTCATTTTAAACAGCAAAACCACCAACAGAAAGCACAAAATTTTAAAAGTGTAGCATGAAATAGACCACAGAAAGAACACTAATTTACAATATAACAGGAAACCGAAAAATTTTGAAAAAAAAAAAATGAAAGAAGAGAAAAACCTTAGCTGCGAACACGTGAGTGAAATAACTCAAATTTTTTCTTCTCTACTTATGTCTATAAATGACTATCAAAGTGTCACGAGCTTTCATTTGGAGATTACAAATACATTTTACTGAGTAGGCAAATTTGAAAAAACAGAATCCATGAATACAGAGGGTTGACTGGCTGTATTTATGGTGAAATCTGTCTTCAATGGATTAGTCTAGTGGAACTGCATCCTGTTTTTCAAGTTGTCATATATTAATCACAAACTTCGCGTCCTAGAAAGAATGTGAGTCAACCAATTCCCTCCCTAAAATATTATCTCCTTTTTTGTCTTCCACGTGAGATTTGGGGAAAATTTGTGCAATAATGAATACAGATCTATTCGATGCACTTTAAGATCTAATTTAAAAAAAAAAAAGAATTTTTACCATAAAAAAGATTTTCCTTGTAACACAATACCCTACATTTCTGAGCAACAATGATAACAACAATGGTACCAAAAAAGCAGCTTTTCTTTTTAAAATTTTCTTGATTTAGGGATGCAAATTACTACTCTAAAAGTCTACATACATCCTAGAAGTAAATACAATTAAATATATTCTTGTGGCTTTACCGGCTTCATTTTGTAGTCTCCAGCTTTACTCCAGGGAACAATGGTATAAGTGAGACCACATTTTGTAGCTCCTTAGGTCATGGAAGAAAAACAGCACAGATGTTGCCGAACTCAAAACTAACATAAAGACAGAAGGTTCTCTGACTAGTTGATAAAGAAGTATGTCCCCAGAGAGAAAATATTGACTTGCTAAACACCTTTTTGTTTATTTATTATCTCAACTTTTTTTCACAAGGTTTAAGATGGGCATCTCAATCATAATCTAATCTACCCAAGAGTTTCATCTGTTTGTTTTGTTTTGTTTTTGGTCTTTTAAAAGTTATCTAAATGGGGAAATTGATCAAGCAGATCAATTTTGACATTTTCTAAATTCACTGAAAGATGAAAAAGAGTGACCTGAGGGGCTCCTGGGTGGCTCAGTGGGTTAAAGCCTCTGCCTTTGGCTTAGGTCATGATCTCAGGGTCCTGGGATCGAGCACCTCATCGGGCTCTCTGCTCAGCGGGGAGCCTGCTTCCCCCTCTCTCTGCCTGCCTCTCTGCCTACTTGAGATCTCTCTCTCTGTCAATAAATAAATAAAATATTTTAAAAAAAAGAGTGACTAGAAAATTTCTAAAGAGCATTTTCAGTTTAATGAAAACCACGACTCCTAAAAATATTAATTCAAACTTGAATATTCAAACAGTAAAATATATTTTGAAGCTATTCTTCATTATTTTTTTCATGCTATGAAAATCAAACAAAAGTAATTCTTTACTAATAATCACACTTTTTAATCAATGACTTCTATAATTACAAGAGAAAAATAATATATTTCAAGAAAGAAAGAAATGTGTAATTTCAAAACAGAAAACCAGATGACTGTGTTGCTAAATGTGCAAGGGTTAGATGATATTCAGGGATTTGCTGGCTAATTTTTAGTGATCAGCTATTCAAACACACACACATAGGGGCGCCTGGGTGGCTCAGTGGGTTAAACCTCTGCCTTTGGCTCAGGTCATGATCTCAGGGTCCTGGGATTGAGCCCTGTGTTGGGCTCTCTGCTCAGTGGGGAACCTGCTGCCCACCCCCCCCTCCCGCCATTCTCTCTGCCTACTTGTGACCTCTGTCTGTCAAATAAATAAATAAAATCTTTAATAAAAAATAAACCAAAAGATACACACACATAGACAACCTTTTAATGTATAGTGCTTTCCAATTTTCATTGTGTAAATATGGCAACCATGATTGATTTCTAACTACCAACATGTCAGGAAAGATGGAACACAGAGATGGGACGTAACAGGAACATTCAGCTCTCATAAGCTGGTAAAAGCTGACTCCAGCACAGTGCTGGTTATCTCTCTGAACAATTTTCTTCATAAATATGATTTTTTTAAATCAATCAACTGATAAAATTACATTCCTTAAGAATACAGCTTATTTTGCATTATATGTAGCTCTTAGGGCAAAACATGCCAATATTCCTGAAGCTTAATTGATCTTACTGATTTTTTTCTCAAAATTTTATATACTACTGAAATACTGTTATTAGCATGTATTTTAAAAGACAAAAATTATCATTTATAAATACCTACTTTGTATATAAATGATTACTTCTTATATATATTTAGATTGACATGGTTAGACGAAAAACCAATCTTGCATTTCATCTGGCATCCTTCCTAATGCCTAAAAGTTCAATTCATGAGTGTATGTGTTTGTGAGTCTGGGTGTGTTTGTGGATGACTATGAAGATGAATGTGAATGTTTTTGTGAGAAGGAAGGAAAAAGACAGTAGAGAGAAAGAATTATCTCTCTTAAATACTGTTAAGATATTACCAGTAAACTTAATTGTCAAGAAAATATTGTATAATTTACTGCATGGCTAGGAAATTATTTATGACAAGGTGTCTCGTGAATATATCAATATATTGAAAGGATCAAGGTGGGGTTTTTTTTCCAGTTAAATTTGTAGTCTCTGTTTTGTTTTGTATGTAACATTTTCTTTTTACTCTAGAGTTATGATTCTTAAATAGTATTACTTTTTCTTCCTTTTTGTGTTTGGTATTTATAATAGGGTTTGAATCATCAAAGTCTGCTTTCAGGTATTTGAAGCAGTAGTAGATGAGAAACTGTGAATCACAGTTTAGGAACATTGATATAGATTCCTATTCAAATTTTAGACTATAATTGCATCATTTTGCATAAACTCATATTTAAAGCACATTTAAATTCCATGCACTATCAAATTGATGCATAAGTTTTCACAATCACTTCTATAGCAAACGATTTTTTTCAAGAGTATAAAGTTTTCACTTAAACTTTATTTCTTGTCTCTTTTTGTTCTAACTGAATCAAGATCAGATAAGCTCTTAACTATTGTTATTTTGCTAATGCTCATTTAATGCAGCAAGCTGGTTGAAGTGTAGTTTCAAAGGTTAAAACTATGACTTTTATGCAACCATGAAATGAGCATATGCCAAATATTTTATTCAACTCATTATTTAATTACAGAACAATAAGATGGTAAAATTAGTTGACAGTATTTGATGACCTTATATTTACAGACAGTTTAATGAATGAAATTAGGTTTTGATTGCAATATTAGATACTAAATGAGTATGTCTTATCTGGTAAAAATAAACTTCCACTAAAGATAAATTATTTACATGTTTAGGTACAATTATCTACATCTTAACATGTAAATACACTAAGTTTGTGGCCTTTAATAAATAATCTTAACAGTACAGTTTCCTGATTTTCTTGTATTTTTCCAATCCTATTAAAAGAATTGCCTAAATTGCTCTATTTTACATTTAAACATAATTTGAGATATTTAATGTTTGATGACATGAAAGCTAAAATGTATTTAGATCTTAAATTTTTCTTGCAAATATCCATACCTTTTCAACAAATATTTTTGACTCCCGCCTTTGTGTTAGATATTGCTCTGTATGCTATATATACAGTAATGGTCAAAGTAAAAATCCCTGCCTTCATAAAACATAAATTTTAGGGGCAGGAGAAAACAGACATTGAAACTATTCAGGGTACACCTGGATGGCTCAGTTAGTTAAGCATCTGCCTTCAGCTCCAGTCATGATCCCAGGGTCCTGGGATCAAGTTTTTCATTGGGCTCCTTGCTCAGTGGGGAACCTGCTTCTCCCTCTGCCTACCTCTCTCCCTGCTTGTGTGCTCTCTCTTTTTCTCTCTTTGACAAACAAAATCTTTAGGGGAAAAAAAAAAATCTCAGAAAAATATAAGTAAAATCTATAACTTTTAAAAATAATTATTTATTTTAGAGAAAGGGGAGGGGCAGAGGCAGAGAAAGAGTCTTAAGCAGAAATCTCACTGAGCATAGAACCTGACTAGGGGCTTGATCTCATGACCCCAATATCAGGACCTGAGCTGAAACCTAGAGTCAGCACTTAACTGTGCCACCCAGGTGCCCCAATTCTGTAACATTTTTGAATGTGCTATGAAAGAGGAAACACTATAAAAAGATAATGGGAATCTTTTTCCCATCGCGGCTTGCATGGAGTTAGCTCGTGGGTCTGGGAGATCCGAAAATTGAGAGCTTCTTTGCTCCCCCACAGCCGTACCCGAAGGCTCTGCAGCCCTCACCGTGCCACAAAATGAATATATTGAGTTACGCTGGAAGCGCTATGGCTATTGTTTGGATTACCATGAGAAAAAGAGAAAGAAAGAAGGTTGAGAGGCTCATGAACATTCAAAGAAGGCAAAAAAGATGATTGGTCTGAAAGCTAAGCTCTACCATAAACAGCACCATGCTAAGAAAATACAAATGAAAAAGACTATCAAGATGCATGAAAAGAAAAACACCAAACAAAAGAATGATGAAAAGACTCCACAAGGAGCAGTACCTGTGTATCTACTGGACAGGGAGGGACAGTCCCGAGCTAAAGTACTTTCCAATATGATTAAACAAAAAGGAAAAGAGAAAGTGGGAAAATGGGAAGTTCCTTTACCCAAAGTTCGCCCCCAGGGAGAAACAGAAGTATTAAGAACAGGAAAGAGAAAGAAGAAAGCATGGAAGAGAATGGTCACTAAAGTCTGCTTTGTTGGAGATGGCTTTACTTGAAAACCACCTTAATATGAAAGATTCACTAGGCCAATGGACTTACGTTTCAAAAAGGCCCATGTAACATATCCTGAATTGAAAGCGACCTTTTGCCTGCCAATACTTGGTGTTAAAAAAAAAAAAAAAATCCTTCACCCCCACTATATACAACTTTGGGTGTTATTACCAAAGGTACTGTAATTGAGGTGATTGTGAGCGAGCTGGGCCTGTGACACAAGGAGGTAAAGTTATTTGGGGAAAATATGCCCAGTTTACCAACAATCCTAAAAATGATGGAAGCATAAATGCAGTCCTGCTTTTTTGACAGCAGTTTCAGACAAGTAATTCCTTATAATTACTGAAGACTACACACCAATCAGGAAGACGACCATTACTGTGGTAGTTCTGAATACTACCAAACAGCCTTACAATATCTGAAGTCATCAAGAGAAGCATTTATTCTATTGTGAAAAACATTAAAATAGACACTTATTAAAAAAAAAAAAGATAATGGGAATTTGTAATGGAGGTTGGGGGAGGGGAATATTTCACCATGAAATTGGGTAGTCAGGGTAGTCTCATTAAAATGATGAGATAACAAGCAAAAAGAGAGCCTAATCCACACATAGTTTTAAGTTAGAAAGTAAATAAGTAAAATGAAATGATGAGATTTACCCCAGTAGAAAAAAACACACCTGGTGTCAAGATCTCAGCTTCTATATACCATTCTCCTATAAAAGGAACCAAGGATCCTTAAGTAAATGGCTGATTTTAGGACTGGGATAGTGAAAGTGCAACGTAATCCTGGAGCATCTTGTAGGACCAGGAACTTAGGTGCAGAAGAAACCCAAAAGCTGGGGCTGGTGAAAGGGATATAGGAGCCAACATTAAAGGACTCTCAGTGCCTAAGCTGGAACAATTTGAGCAATAAAATAAGTAGCATAGTACTGAATTATAACCTAAATATATAAAATAAATATTCATAAGGTCATATGATATAAATGGATGATATATATAAATATCCATTGATATAAATGGATGATTATATAAATACAGAAGAATGAAAAAATCTTCTTTACAGAATTCTAATGTATATTAAATACACCCTTCTGTAGATGGAGCTTAATCCCACTCTCTCTTGTGGGTGGGCTCAATTTAGTGATTTGTGTCCAAGTAATAGAATACGGAAAGGGAAAAATTATAACTATACAATAGAGAAACCTGCCAAACACTACCCTAACCAAGCGATCAAGGATAGCATCCTCAGTTATGTCATGCGGATATTATTTAATCTCCTAATATAATGTGATGAAAAGAGCATGTCACCACTGTGATATTCTTTCCAAAAACCCTTAGTCACAGTCCAATCATGAGAAAAAAGAACTCTAACTTAAAGTGCATTCTGTGAATTATCTGACCAGTACTCTCCCAAACTGTGAAAATCATGAAAAATAAAGACAGAATGAGGAACTATCATACAAGAAGAAAGTAAGGGGACACAACTACATGCATTATGATATAATGAATAGGATCTTCCAAATGAAAAAAAAAATAAATAAAAGACCTTAATGGAAATCCAAAATGTGTGGAGTTTAGTTGATAATGTGCCAATATTGGTTTTCAGTTTTAACAAATATACTACAGGGTACTATAAAATGATAATATCAGGGAAAACTGAAATTAACAGAGGGATACACAAGAACTCTACGTATTATCTTTGAAAGTTTTCTATAAAACTAAAATTATCCCAAAATAGAATGTAAATTTTTTTAAAGATTTTTTTTTTTTTTATTTATTTGACACAGAGAGAGAGAGATCACAAGTAGGCAGAGAGGCAGGCAAGCTTCCCACTGAGCAGAGATCCTGATGCGGGGCTCCAACCCAGGATCCTGAGACCATGATCTAAGCTGAAGGCAGAGGCTTAATCCACTGAGCCATCCAGGTGCCCCTAAAATGTTAATTTTAATTTTAATTTTTAAAAAAGATTTTATTTATTTATTTGAGAGAGAGAGAGGGTGTATGTGCCCACATGCCAGTGAGGCGAGGTGCACAGGGAGAGGGAGAAGCAGACTGCCCACTGAGCATGGAGTCTGCCCTGGGGCTCAATCCCACACCCTGAGATCATGACCTGAGTTGAAGGCAGACCTTAACCAACTGGGCCACCCAGGTTCCCCATAAAATGTAAGTTTTTAAATAAAGGTGAGATTTGAGGAAATATTTGACTGAAGTAAGATAGTGACCCTTGAGAACATTAAAGCTGAGGGCATGAATTATGCCAGATAAAAGGCAGTAAAGGCTGGTTAAGTGCCTGGGTGGTCAAGGAACAACAAGGTGGCAAGAGTGTCTTTCTAAAACTGAGTGAGGATCAGTAAGAGAAGGGAAGCTATTTCTTAAGGGGAGTAAGACTGTGTGTGTGTGTGTGTGTGTGTGTGTGTGTGTGTGTGCTTGTGGGTGTGCACATATGTGTGTTAGCATACATGTGCATGCTTGTGCTTATAGGAATCTCTGCCAACATTTGCAAGATTTCAGATTGTTTTTCTCACTATTCACATCAGCTACTTTTTTTGTTATTTTCCTATCTCCTAACTACAAATACATTGTCAACTTTGTTTCTTGGGAGGAGGGTTATTTCCCAGTGAAATCAAGGACAATGGAAGAAATAATACAGGGTGTATTTCCATATATTTTTTAAAGATTTTATTTATTTATTTGACAGAGAGATCACAAGTAGGCAGAGAGACAGGCAGAGAGAGAGAGAGAGATGGGGAAGCAGGCTCTCTGCTGAGCAGAGAGCCCGATTCAGGGCTCGATCTCAGGATCACGACCCAAGCCGCAGAGGCTCAACCCACTGAGCCACCCAGGCGCCACTCCATATTTATTTTTATGTGGAATTTTAGTTCAGTTTTCTACCAAGTACAAAATAAAAATATTTCATAGCACTTTCTAAAATGTTCCAGACTGGACTTCATTACACTAGTATTAATAATAACTATCTTGGCTATGATTATAGTTCCCAATCTAATAGAAACATTTACTTACAAAAAGGTATTATTTGTTTTGTTTTTATTTGCCTCGTGTATAATTAAATCATCACTTCACCATATCTTTTTTTTTTCACTTCACCATATCTTATACATGAAAAAAGTACCCTTCTCTTGCATTAAAATTTCCTGACAATTCTGACATATCACACTCTATGTTGTCAAGCAAAATGAACACTACAATCATTGTAAAACTACAGGTAGAATCTGAAAATATTTTTGGAGTTGCAGCGTCTTAGAGTTTTCCTTCCCTTGGTATTTGCGATACAATTAGTCATAAATTCATCTGCTTGTGCTGGTGTTAAAATAGAACCTTCCTCAGCCTCTTTTAGAGGTTTGTTTTCCAACTAAAGATCTGCTTCAGCTAGGTGGAACTAGTATGACTTTATACTGTGCCAAAAAACTACAGGGAAACATCTCCTTAACTACATAATACATTCAAGCCATCTGTTTCTTACTGTATTATGTTTCTAAACTATCGGATTATTGCTTCATCCATAGAATTATGTCTCCAGAGAAAAAGAACAACAAAAAAGAATGTCAAAATTTGAATGTCATTATATAATGTATGTGTGTATGTGTATATATACACCAAAAATGTAATTAAAATATTCAACCTGTCGCAATTTTATCAGTGTTGAAAGGATGGTCCTTGGAGACCTTGTAAGCCTAAATTTCTACCAACTCTAGCATAATTTTCTCCTGGTAACTATGAGACATTGTCTGTTTATTCTTCTTTCAGGCATGTGTAGGATAAGGGATGCACTACTTCATGAAGCAGGTAGCATATTTAGAGGTAGATATATTGTATTTACAAAATTCTACCTCACTTACTAAAAACATGCATCACAAACTTTTTCCAAATTGTCTGGGTTCTGTACTCTCCAGCTACATAAATCAAATCCCTCTATCCCAGGGCACACTTTCAAACACTGAAGACACATCCTCTCTTGTCTTTTCTAAATTGTCTTTTCTGTAAGTTAAACATCCTCTCATTCTTTTCCAAGACTAATTCAAGCCACTGGCTGAAGAAAGCACATGTCATAAAGCTGCAGATTTCCTTGATTTCCTAGGCACCATCTCAGATACAATTTTAATCTTTATGCCGTGCCTTACAGTACTTTCTTTAACACTGACCTTGCATCCATTCGAATTTATGACAGACTCTCCAAAATTTTTCAACTTCAAACATAAATTTATGGTATCCACATATGAAATATGTCTGAAGATTTTTGAGCCTCTAATAAGAGTCCTACTCCTGAAGAGACACTGTGTAGGAAGCATCTTTGTTCTCAGCCCCAGAAGGGATGTCTCGCTGTTAGTAACACTCAACATATTAACCGTGAGCCTTGAGCCTTGGCCATCTCATTGTTTCTCATTCTTTTCACTTCTGTCTATTTTCTTTTCCTCCATCGCTCTTCTCTTTTTTTCATGCATTGCTCTAGTTCCCACTTCTGGGGCCAGATCTTGAACCATATGGCATATTAAACACTCATCTAGTCACTCAGCTGAATAAAAGGATATTTTTTTGACATAATCTACCATTCTAAGAATGAGGGGTGTATATGTGTGTTCCACTGAAATATAGTTGTCTTAACATGTCAGCTATCTGGTCAGTCTCCAATGTTTATAGATACTTGGTATATTGTGTATGTGTGGTTTTTTTTTTAACTAACTCATATGTACACATACAGTTTTAAGCACTTTAATTTTACTGCATTATTTAATTATCTCAATATCCCAGTATGTTATATTCTTTTGAAATCCCCATATAAATGAGGAAACTGGGGGAAAGGGAAGTTTGGGAGTTTTTCTGGTGAAAGGTCAGGCTCTTAACTACAATTACATACCAAATTTTTATTAAAATGTGGCAGCTAAACAAATCATAAATGATACCCAAGGCAGGATAGGCTGAGTCTAGCCTCTTTGATATTTCAACTCTTAAGTTGTATTTATGAAATTGATCGTGTTGTAAAATTTTAGTACATTATGTCAAAGTGTTGCATTACATTGAACTTGAATTGAGGTTGTTTTTTTCCCCTTAGTAAGACTAACTTTGGTCACTTTCCTCTGAGATTATTTATCCCTAAGTGGGGTACATTTATCCATTTCATTGAACCCTTTTTATTTTGGAATTAATATCATTTTTTTAGAAATTTTTTGTCCTTTTTCCCCCTTTATACTACAGAATTAATATTATTCAAATAAAAGTGTGTTAGAGGCATGCTGAAGTTATTGAAATTGTAATAGAATTTATTCTTGAACAGTCTCAGTATTTTTTTCTCATTGAATAAAATACAGAAGCAATAGACTTGGTAATAAAATGCAAAAAAGAATGTGTTCAATATATTTCTGGACAAAATAAAGAGATTATTGTACATATGACTTAAATTTCACTGTGATTCACATTCATATCCAGAAAGCAGTTTTGCAAAATTAGTCTCCAAATTAGCTGTTTCCTTGGAACTCAATATGAATAGGATTCTTTGTCTTTCTGATCTATGTAGATTTTTTGGGTTTTATAAGAAATTTGCATTTGTTTGAAACTTTATATAGCTAATACTTTACCATTCTATATAAGTAAGTTTTCTCTTGGGAAAGGATATATATATCTCTATAGATAGATGATATAGATATAGATATAAATACAGACACACACACCCCTATGAAACAAGTTTTCTTTGGGGATTAGGGTTAGAAAAGCTAAATTATCACAAATATACTTATTAAAAATGTAATTTTTCTGGTTTCAATTCAATTTCAGTTAAATTCAATACATAAATCCTAGAGGGTAAGCTTATCGATTTCATTGACTACAAAATTTCTTTAAAGAGAAAATTAGCCTGAAATACTCATAAGGATTCACACAGTTGGCAGTGGTATGGTGATAGGTTTACATAAACTGCTACTGTTGATCTCCAGGACAAGGTTCAGCAAAAAACACGGTAGGAAAGGATCCAGGGTATAACTGAATATACTAATACTATAAGTGTCTGCAATAATACTCAAAGACTTTAACTGGAAAACATTCAGTTTGCTTCCTCTTTGTTCATGTGTATTTTTTTTTTAAGATTTTATTTATTTATTTGACAGAGATCACAGGTAGGCAGAGAGGCAGGCAGAGAGAGAGAGAGGGAAGCAGGCTCCCTGCTGAGCAGAAAGCCCAATGCGGGACTCGATCCCAGGACCCTGAGATCATGACCTGAGCTGAAGGCAGAGGCTTAACCCACTGAGCCACCCAGGCACCCTGTTCATGTGCATTTTATCAGCTGGTTAGACAAGCAAGAAATTTTCCAAAAGGGCTATCCATGTTATTTACTTTGATCTCAAAGGATGAGATGAACCTTCCAAACTAAAATTTAATTCCATATTTAATTGGATACCAAGTTTTAGTGACATACTTCATGTTGAATTATGAGTTTACTACATTGTTAATAAAGACATTAAATAGACTATCATTAAATAATATTAGAAACATATAGTTTGTTTCTTAAAAGTAGATTAATTCTATTCAGTTTAGTTTGTTCTAGATTGGGGTTTCAAAAAGAAACGCTGCAAAGACTAGGCAGGTGATATACAAGAGTGAAAAAGACTGCATGAAGACTGAAGTAGACAGAAAAGTCACAGCTTATTTAAAGGGAATAGTTGCCACCAGGTTCTGGTTAATTGTGACTATGAGAGACTTCACAGCTAGTGTTGCCAAATCTCCCAGTTTTTCAAGCTAAATCAACACTATCTGTGAGGAGGCAAATAGCATGGAACCTGTGAGTTGCTAGTTTTCAAATTGTGGTTTAGGAAATGCATTCTATTCTGTACCTTATTTTTCATAGTCTGCCTGCACTTCCACCACCATTTCCATAATCCTAATAAAAATTACTTATATTCATTCTGTATCATCTATGTTCAAGGCAAATTCAAAACATTTTACAATATGCATTAATTTAAAAAAATTTGTCTTCACTGTACAGGGAAGTAAACTGTCCCTTGGGCAAGCAGCAGCAAATTAGGTATTCAAACACTATTTGAAACCGTACACCATACCTGCTAATCCATCACACCATATTGCCTCTTCACAAATGTGCCAATCACAAAGTAGACTGATTCTCACCATTTGTAGAACTAGATATTTCTGTTGACTTGTAACCTGTCTACCACTTTGTTCTTTAATGATTTTAACCCACTAACATTTTTTGCTTAACAGTGTTGAGTATGATTCAGATGTTTGCAGTTGAAGGTTAATTGGTGTTTTGACTTCTCAAATTGTCCATTATATTGTTGGTATTTGGTTCTGAGCATATAGAAGGAGCTATGCCAGAATAAATGATATTTAAGTAATTAATTTTAATTCCCAATTTTTATGTTTTTAATACAATTTAATATTTGAGCAGTTTCAAGTCCACAGCAAAATTGTGCAGAAAGTAGAGTTCCCATAGGCCATCTGCCCCACACATACATATCCTCCCTACTGTCAATCTCCTGTCACAGAGAGATACCTTTATTAAAATCAATAAACCTACAGTGACACATCATTATTACCCAAAGTCCATAGTTTATACAGGGTTCTCTCTTGGTGTATATTCAATGGTTTTTGACAAATGTATCATGGCATGTATCCACCAGTATAATGCCATACAGAAAAGTCTCATCACCCTGAAAATCCTCTGTGTTCTGTTGTTTCATCTTTCTTTCCTCCCACCTCCCTGGAATCCTCTGATTTTTTAATTCTTTCCATTATTTTGCCTTTTCCAAAATGTCATGTAGTTGAAATTATACAGCATGGAGACTTTTTACTAGCTTCTTTCACTTAGTATGTATTTAAGGTTCCTCCCTATTTTTTTCAATGGCTTCGTAGCTCATTTCTTTTTAGCGTTTAATAATATTCCACTGTCTGGATATGCCACAGTTTATCCAGATATTCACCTACTGAAGGACATCATGGTTGTTTCCAAGTTTTTGTAATTATAAATAAAGCTGTAATGAACGGTCATGTGCAGACTTTTATGTGGACATTAGTTTTCTAATCACTGGAAGCACAATTGTTGGATCATGTCATAAGAGTATGTTTAGCTTAGGAAAGCACAACATTGAAGATTGCCTGGGTGTCTCAGTTGGTTAAGCATTTGACTCTTGATTTCGGCTCAGGTCATGATCTGAGGTCAAGAGATTGAGCCCAGGTCAGGTTCTACCATGGGAGTGGAGTCTGCTTAAGATTCTCTCTCTCCCTCTTCCTTTGCCCCTCCCCCCAACTCTCTCTCTTAAAAGAAAAATCAAGGAATCTGTCACATTGTTTTCCAAAGTGGTACACCACTTAAGAATGGATGAGAGTTCCTATTGTTGTACATCCTCACCAGTATTTGATATTAATATTTAAGATTTCAGTTATTCAAGGGGCATCTGGTGGCTCATTTGGTTAAGCCATTGCCTTCATCTCAGGTCATGATCTTGGAGTCTTGGGATCCAGCCCCATATCAGGCTTCCTGCTCAGCAGGGAGTCTGCTTCTCTTTCTTCCTCTGTACTCTCTCTCTCTCGCTCTCTCTCAAGTGAATAAATAAAATCTAAAAAAAAAAAATCAGCTATTTTAATAGGTGTATGGTATCTCATCATTTTAATTTGTAATTCCCTAATGACATATTATGTGTAACATCTTATCATCTGCTTATTTTTCATTAGCATATCTTCTTTATTTTTAAATCAAATTTTTTATTACTGTTGAGTTTTAAGTGTTCTTTGTATATTTTGTAATACAATACTTTTTCAGATATGTTTTTGCAAATAATTTCTTTTGATCTGTGGCTAGTCTTCTCATTCTCTTAACAGTATCTTTCACAGAGCAGAAGTTTCTAATTTTGATGAAGTCCAACCTTTCAATTCTTTCTCTTACAGATCACGCCTTCAGTGTTGTATCTGAATAGTCAATTCCAAACCCAAGACCATCTAGCTTTTCTCTGTTTTCTGGAAGTTTTATAGTCTTGCGTTTTACATTTAGATTTATGAAACATTCTGACAATGCTTGTGAAGGGCGTAAAGTCTATGCCTAGATTATTTTTTATTCTTTTACATTTGGATGTCAAGTTGTTCCAGCATCATTTGTTGAAAAGATTTTCTTTGATCCTTTGTCAAAGATTGGTTGACTGTTTCAGGGCTCCATTTCTGTTCGATTGTTCTATTTGTCTATTCTTTCATCAATACCACACTGCTTTGATTCCCGTATCTTTGTAGCAAGCCTTAAAGTCAAGTAGTGTCGATCTTTTAACTTGGTTCTCCATCAATATTGTATTGGCTATTCTACATCTTTGAACGCAAGATGTAAGATTTAGAATCAATTTTTCAATATCCACAGATTACTCACCAGGATTTTGATTTGAAATGCATTAAGTCAATATAGATCAATTTGCAAGTAACTGACATCTTGACAGTGCTGAATCTTAACCATGAATATGGAATTTTTCATTTCTTTGGTTCCTTGTTTTTTTTCCTCAGGATTTTATCATTTTCCTCACATAGATCTTATATACATTTTGTTAGATTTATGCCTAAGTATTTGACATTGTGTGTACTAATGTAAAAGTATTGTGCTTTTAATTTCAAATTCCAATTGACCATTACTGGTAACATAGGAAAATGGTTGACTTTTATATATTAACCTTGTATTTGGCAACTTTGTTATAATTTCTTATGAGTTACAGGTAATTAGGTGATTTATTTTTATATTTCAGAATAAAGTTTAAAGACACTGAAACAAGAAACACCTCATGTGCAGGCAAATAAATACAAACAACAAAGGGGAGAAGGACTGTATATAGTAGTACCTATTCTGATACCCAACAAAATGTTTTATGTACTATTCCCTGGCTCCTCATAGTTCTCTTTAAATATTGTATCTCTCCTAGCTACTTCATGGTATCTTGAATTATGCAATCTCTGGATTAGTGAGAGAAACAGGATGGCCCTGTAAAGTATGAACAGACCTGCTAACTGAAACTTATTATCCAGTTCTAACAATGGTTGATAATTCAACAAAGTAGGAAATGGCTAAGTGTTTACAGCTGTTTCATGAGTGCAATTATAGATAACTACAGACTACTGCCTTCTGACGTTTGTCCCCACTGTATTATTTTTTTAAAAAAAAGGTTTAGGTTTTTTTTTTTTTTTTAATTTTATTTTCATGCCTTCCTTTTGTCAGTGTTTGTGTAATATCCTGGCAAGTATCACCACTTTCAAGAACTCATCAGAGATGGCAGCCTACTAACCTACAAATGGATTTTGCTGAGCCAGTGTTATAGTGATAAAGTGCTTGTTATGATAAGAATAAAGATATTTGCAAAAGACACATATTTCCTATCAAATCTGTAAAACATCAGTGCTGCTTACTTAATATTCTGTAATCGAGTTTATAGCACATTTTTGGCTGAATTCAGTATTTTTTCTTTCTTATCTTATATTTGTGTTGCTGGCCATTGATGGGGAAAAGTCATAGTACCATGCAAATTATTTTTAGGACAAATTCATAGCCTTTGACATAATACAGGCTTATAATGATAACAAGAAATACTTCTAATGTTCAGCTTGGTCACAGGTCGATTTCTTCAGAAAGCAGACTCTGAGACTGAGATTTGCATGCATAAATTATACTAGGGAATACTCTAAAAACTCTAACTCTGAGAGGTTTGCCTTTCTGGAGCTGCACAGTGTCTTCAGAGCTGATGGCAGAAAATAGTGAGAACTTCATGTTTTCATTCATATGTCATCTTTTCCTCTGCCATCCCCTACTGAGAAATTTCCATTCTTCTTATAACTTCCTAAAATCCAGCTGTACAATGACAAGATGAGACACTGGTGTCAGATACTAATTCTAACTCTACCATTACCTATCCATAAAATTACTTTATGTCTCTTAGATTGAATTTTGTCATCTGTAAAATTGAGGGATGTAAATAATGATTTTATGAAAACTAAAATGTTCTAAACAATCACAGATGAAATGAAATAATATGACTCTTGTTAATATAATATTTGGGGTAAAAGAGTGATTAGGTATATAAATAAGATTTAAGGGAGATGATTGACTCATGGTACCTTACTGTTAAAAGCCTTGTATCTTGTTCATGTTCAAAACATGCTCTAGTAAAATATACATGAAAATGATGTGATTCTAAAAGTTTACTTCCTACATTTTTTTATAAAAATACAGTCAAGAGATACTATAAAACCAAAAGATAAGAGATAATTTCTGTCTACTTTCTAATCCATATTTTGTCATATGAGTATGTACAATACATACAGACACACCCCAAAAGTACAGTATGAACATCCCAAGAGTTTCAAGTTTTCCTAATTATGAAAATTTAGATTTTTTTTCATTATTGAAAAGTAATACTGTGCCACTTTCTTACCTTTTCAAAAATAGCACTATGGCTTTATACTCACAAGTGAGAAGACTCTCTCCAGGCCATTAAACTTGTATTGACTTCTATGTTTATTCTAGTTATTTATGATTACCTTAAACCCAAGCATTGCCCTTGTAAAAGCGGTGTTATATTTAAGTATAAATGGAAATAATAAATCACATGTTCATTTTGGTACTCTTTTTAAAGGCATTTCTATAATCTTTGGCTCTAGTACTTACTGCATAAAATGCCTTATCTTCATTATTAATATAAAAATTATTACTATCAATTTCCTCTTTGAATTTCTTAAGAATTCAGATTTTAACATATCTTTTTAATTTAATTATTTTTAAGCAATCAGCACAGCATTTGGCATAGAACAATAACAATAAATTCTTTTTTTTTTTTTTAAGATTTTATTTATTTATTTGACAGAGATAGAGCACAAGTACAGGGAGCAGCAGCCAGAGAGAGAAGGAGAAGAATGGGGCTTGATCCCAGGACCCTGGGCTCATGACCTGAACCAAAGGCAGGTGCTTAACTGACAGGGCCACATTAGAACCCCTACAATAAATTCCTATTAAAAGTGAGTTTAACTCTATTTTATTTCTCTTTTTTTATTCCTTCTCCTACCTTTTCCTCTGATCACTTACTTTTTCTTACGAAAGAACTAGTGTTGTGCTATTTTGTCACTTCTGAAAAATAGCATACCATGGCTCTATAAAACACAGGTTTGAATACTTTTTCCAGGACATTAAGCTTTTATTGACTTTTAGGTCTAAATTAGTAAATTATGATGTCCTTAAAGCACTATCTTTCTCCTGCGCTCATCCTCACTTTTGATCTGTTCTTGTTTTTGTTTTTGTTTCTTTTTCAAGGTGGTCTTTTATCATTACTTGACAGCAAGGTTCAATACATAACAGAGAAAAATTTCTTATCACCTGGAGAATGGGAAGTTTAATGATTACTATAAAAGAAAAGAATAATACCTTTTAATATGGAAAACAAGCTAACAAAGTGTGACATAAAAATAAACATATCTTCAATAGGTATCATTTTATATAAATTTTATCTAACATATTAAGTAAAATTGATTATCTCCTGCTCATATGTGTGAATACACTTTCTAGTTTTCTCATTGACTTTTCGAAGCTCTTGATTAATTTATCAAAATAATGTGTAGGCTGTTGTAGAGTTCAATAAGAACATCAAAAAATAATACATTTTCACTTTAGTAATAAATTACTACTTGAATCTGTTATGCAGGGAAGCAATGGCTACTAGAAAAATAAGAAAGTGTCAGGATGCCTGGGTGGCTCAGTTGGTTAAGCCACTGCCTTCGACTCAGGGTCCTGGGATCAAGTCCTGCATCGGGCTCCTTGTTCAGTGGGGAGCCTACTTCTCTCTCTGCCTCTATCTGGCACTCTGCCTGCTTGTGTGCTCTCTCCCTCTCTGACAAATAAATAAATAAATAAAACCTTAAAAAGGGTAATAGAAATAAATGATTCTTGTATCATAATGAATAGCATGGTGTCACATTTATGCTGCTTTTTTTTTTTTTTTAAATTTACTTATTTATTTGACAGAGAGAGATAGATCACAAGTACGCAGAGAGGCAGGCAGAGAGAGAGAGAGGGAAGCAGGCTCCCCGCTGAGCAGAGAGCCCGATGTGGGGCTCGATCCCAGGGCCCTGAGATCATGACCTGAGCCGAAGGCAGAGGCTTAATCCACTGAGCCACCCAGGTGCCCCCACATTTATGCTTCTTACATACACAATTGTTTTAGGCTCTCTGGGCTGCTGGAATACCATAAGTTGGGTGGCTTATAAACAACAGAAATATATTTCTCATGGTTCTGAAGGCTGGAAAGTCTAAGATCAATGTGACAGAGATTCATTATCTGGTGAGAGGCTGCTTCCTGGCTCATAGACATCTATCTTCTTGCAAGTCCTCACATGTTAGAAGAACAAGAGAACTCTGGGGTTTCTTTTATAAGAGCACTACTCCCATTCATGAGAACTCTACCCTCATGACCTCATCAATTACTAAAGGTCCCACCTACACCATCACCTTAGGGGTTAGGATTTCAGTGTAAGAATGGGGGGAGCACAAACATTGAGTCCATAACACATAACTATAAAGCAGATGGTCAGAAAGATGCTTGTATTGTTCCCCTCACCCTTCATGAGAAAACATTAAGATAACTGAGATAGTGAATGTAATTAGGGCAGGAGACTGTGTAAAAAGCTGTGAAAGTTTATCATTGACAACACTTCTAGTTCTCATCCTGACAGGCTCCTTTTCTCCTACTACCTGCCTATCTATCATCTATCTATCTATCCATCTATCTATCTATATCTATCTATCTATCTACCCATCTATCATCTATCATCTATCTAAGCTTTCTCCTCCAATGTTCATTACACTATAGTATTCATGAATGAAATACCATGTGTTTTTTAAACCTCATTATACAGCAAATGCATATAAATCAGAGAAAAAAATTATATTAATTTCTCATATGTATCTTGTCAGGTAGATAAGAAAACACAACCTATTAGAGATTTGACTCATGATAATTCAAATGTATATAAGTTTTCTACTCTAAAAGACCTTCTGAACATCATGATATCTAGAGAGGAAACTGACGTTTTAATGAGTGGTAGTATAGAGTTGATTGTTTAAGATTTGAATAGTTTTACATAAAACACACTAAGAACATGGGGCACGTGGGTGGCTCAGTGGGTTAAAGCCTCTGCCTTCGGCTCAGGTCATGATCCCAGGGTCCTGGGATCAAGCCCCACACTGGGCTCTCTGCTCGGCAGGGAGCCTGCTTCCTCCTCTCTCTCTGCCTGCCTCTCTGCCTACTTGTGATCTTTGTCTGTGAAATAAATAAATAAAATATTAAAAAAAAAACATACTAAGAACAGTGATCTAAACCACACTCAGGTATTTTTTCAAGCAAACATTATTACAATATTATTGACTATATTCATTTATGCTGTACTCTTCATCTTGACTTATTTATTTTATAAATGGAAGTTTATACCTCTTACTCTCCTTTAATCTATTTCACCCAACAACACCCCCCACCACCTCCTCTCTGGAAACAACCAGTTGTTCTCTGTATTTAAAAATCTTGGTTTTTTGCTTGTTTGTTTGCTTTGTTTTTTGATTCTAAATATAAATGAAATCATCTAGTATTTGTCTTTCTGGAAGACTTATTTCACTTAGCATCAGATCCTCTAGGTCCACCCATGTTGTTGCAAGTGGCAAGATCTCATTCTTTTTTATGGATAATATTAATATGTCCATTGTATGTGTGTGTATACATTATACACATACACCTGTTCTTTATCCATTGATCTGTTGATAGACACTCAGGTTGCTTTCATTATCTAACCTATTATAAATAATGCTGCTATAAATAGGGGTGCATATACCTTTTTGAATTAGTTTTTTCATTTTCTTTGGGTAAATGCTTAGTAACAGAATTACTGGATCATGTGGTATTTCTATTTTTAAGTTTTTGAGGAACTTCCATACTGTTTTCCACAGTGACTGAATCAATTTACATTTCTACTGACAGTGTACAAGGGTTCTTTTTTTCTCCTCATCCTTGCAAACACTTATTTCTTGTGTGTGTGTGTGTGTGTGTGTGTTTTTTTTTTTTTCCTAGCCATTCTGACATTTTTAAATCAAATTATTTGGATTTTTTTTTTTTGGTGTTAAGTATTTTTTAAACAGGAAGTTGTCTCATACATTCATACATTGGTATTTAAGAATTATCAATGACATTTTGTGAAAACTTAAACACATTTCTTCACTAAAAGTCAGTGTCATCTCTTTGGAAAATGCAAATCTTACTGGGGCTTTCTAATTTAAGCTCTGTTTTTATAGATACCTCATTTTGACAGTGACCCAAATACCAATTCCTTTAAGCAGCACATATACAATATGTTGAAAGACTATGCTAGGTGAAGGACATGTAAATATATACACAAAACACATTTTCTCTGTTCTTAAAGAATATACAAACTGAAAATAAGAGCAGACATATCCAGTACAGTAAGAAAGGATACATAATAATGTATGACAGGAAACAGATATTGCTCCAAAGTATTATGGGGAATGAGAAGACCAGATTAATTCTGGCTAAAGGAAAATTTTCATGGCAGCAGAGAAATTTGAGTTGAGATTTCTATCCTGGAAAATATGGATTTAAGGAGGATTAATATTCTGGGGGAAAGGGATTATATAAACCCAAAACATTAAATAAGGATTATGAAAGGCATATGTGGGGGATTTTGTTCAGTTCGATTAAAACTAAAATTCAGTGAGAAGAATGACAGTTACATTGGAGTAGAGCATTTTAAGGAATTTTAATAGGCAAGATAAGAATTTCCAGTTTAAGCACTGAGATAGGAATTGACATTAGGAGAAGGAAGGGAAAAGTGAAGGGGGAAAATAGAAAGGGGAGGATATAAACCAAGAGACACTACGGACTCTGAGAAACAAACTGAGGGTTTTAGAGGGGAGGGGAGTGGGGGATGGATGAGCCTGGTGGTGGGTATTAAGGAGGACATGTATTGCATGGAGCACTGGGTGTTACACACAATGAATCTTGCAACACTGCATCAAAAACTAATGATGTATGTTAGTCACATAACATAATAAAAAAAAGTGTTATTGTATGTAAAGATAAATAACTACAGTTAAATGATATAACTTTGATGTATAAAGGTAGACAGATTTTGATTGTGACAAAGGTTTACACAGACTATAAAATTCTGATTTTATATATCTAGTGCTAATTTTTTATTGTTATCCTACATGAAAATTCACTTGATTTATTTGCTGCAGGTTTGAGTCTATTGGCAAAGTTTCTGAATATATTTGACTAGTTACTGTGATGCATTAGACTTGACCATTTTGTTGGCATTTAAAACAAAACCCTAGTACTTGGGGACACTGAGATGGTTTTGGCTACAGAAGGGTCCCTTGGAACTTCTCTGTTGGACCATTTGAATGTCAATTGCAATGAATGTCCTCAGGATGTGGTTTAGGAGATACGATAATAAACTGCTATAAAATTTAACTGCCACTATACTTCAGAAAAGGATTGGTGGGGTTATTGAAAAAGAAACACAGAAGTGTAACTATAGTAATTGTTATGGTATAATCTCACTGACAAGTAATTTCACTGGAGCCATCCTAGTTACCCACTGAGTCATCTATCTTTGTTGTTACCAAATTTTGTCTAGAGGGATCTTTCTGAAAATTCTGCTTAAGAATCTCACTTTTTAGATTTTTCTAGGACTCTACAGCACAGTGATCTCAGAAAGAGAATTCAAATATCTTATTCATAAAAAATAATAGGTGTTTTTCTTTTACATATTCTAAAACTACTTTTATCCAAAATGTTATTTCTCATGAACTTCATTAGATATAGCCTAAAGGGTTTCCCCATATGTTACTTTTGACAATGCCAAAACCAGAGAATTTCATTAAAAGTTTCAATCAAGCTTTTCAAAAGTTCTACATTCACTGAATTTACTTCCAAGGCAAATGTGACAAAGAATTTTAATATATAATATGTTATTTAGCATAAAAATGCACCAATGCACAATAAAGTATGAGAAATAATACCATTTTTAGTCCAAATTTATTTGAAAAGTAACTAGAAAAGAAGACTATAATGTTGGTATTTGTTCTAAAACATTAAATAACTAATAGTATGTAGGAAGATATAATACTCACTACTCACTAGCTTCTCTTTAATGAGCATTCTCTTGAAATAAGGTAATTCCCAATCTTAGCTGTCACTCCTATCTCTCCTACCTTTCCCTCCATATCCTACTTTTTAAGGAGAAAATGACATATATATATACATATGTATACACACACACACACACACACACACACACATATATATTTAAAGACTGACTACAGAGGGAAATATAGTTATTTTTTAATCTGGAAAATAGAACATATTTATATTACTGAATCAAACATATTTCTTTTTTTCATTTTGTCTTTGTGTTGTGGTTCTTAATGAAAAAAATTGGTAGAATCAAGAAATCAGGTAGAAATATGATTATTTTTACTAGATAGAATCTTAGTGACCATTGGAATTTTGCTTGGAAATACATCCTACCTGAAACAGAAAGAAGAAAAAAAAAAAACTTTAAAATAAAAAACCAGTTTGGAGAACAGTTTGAAACAGGTTGAGGAACACCTGGTGGCTCAGTGGGTTAAGCATCCAACTTGTGATTTTGGCTCAGGTCATGATCTCAGGGTCATGAGAGAGCCCCGCACTGGGTTCTGTTCTCAGTGTGGAGTCTGCTTGAGATTCTCTTTCTCTCTCCCCTTCCATCTGCTTGCATTCTCTCTCTCTCTCTCTCTCTCTCTCTCTCAAATAAATAAATAAAATCTCAAAAAAAAGAAACAAGTTGAAAAAAAATATAGGTTTGAAATAATCAAAATATATATCAACTTATTATCTTCATACTAGGTGAGAAATAAACTGAAACACTATTTTATTGTTAAATATTAATTTATTTCTTTTATCCTTGTATTCAAATATAGGATTTATGTTTGGCAAATGAATAAAATGTCAACATAATCAACTGAAGAGTAAATTGTTCATCCAGCACTTTGTAAAATATCTAACAAATAATGGTGTGTCAACCCGGAACATATTGTAGTTTAAGACCTAAACTTTATATAAACACATGCACAATTACAGAATAAGACAGAGATAGTAAGCAAAGAAGGAGAGGGAGAAAGAGAAAAGAAATGGATGAGTAATTCTTTTTTTTAAGTGACTTAATCTTTGCCTAAAAACTTAATTAAGAAAAAAGCCATGTCTATGACTTATCATAGTCCTTTGACAAAATATTAGATTCCTCTTATTGTTGTTGTTGTTGTTGTTACAATTACCTTAACACTTTTGACCTGTCTGTCCTTTGGCATATAACTTGAGACCACTCTCAAGCTCTAAAATAATATAATATGTAGACCTAAAATATTTATTAGCCCTATTTTGATACAATGTAATTTATTTCTTAAGTTTTGTTAAAATATTATTTTCAGTCCAATGGGACAAAAGATATTTAAACAAATTCTTTCAAAATTGTTGTTATAATCTGTAATTATATGACAGCTATCAGTTTAATCGTGTGATTCTTTGGAGACTCATTGGCTTTTATTCTTTCTTGATAGGCACTGTACAATTAATAGTGTGGTTTACCGTCAATATTCTATGGGGATTATTCACAAACATTCAATTAGTTGACTCATACAAAGGGATGAAATTAAATTTGATAATTATCTTGTTTTGCTAATTGTTTTCTAGACTTCCAGATTGCATTTTGATAAGCCTTTTCATTTCAATTCCATCAGCTTTTTTGAGCAACTACAGTTTGTGTAAAGAGAAAGCTCCTTAGGTCCAGATAAAAGAGAATACTTTTACAGAACAAAATTCTTTAAACATTTTAATGGAAGGCAGGCAAACAGAGCTGTGAAGAACTCCCTCAGGTGTTATAAAGCAAACATCCATAACACCCTCTTGAAATGTCAGGCAGGGGAAAAAACATCAGGGCATCAAAATACACCTATGGGAGTTGTCAGTAGTTTCTTGGAGATTAGCCATTCAAGAGGTAAGATTACAACCTTATTATATAATTATTATTATAATCTTACAATACAAGATGTAATGGCATTTGGTGACTACTGAATAAAGAGAAAATGGTAACTTTATTTGGAAAACAAATGCATAAATCTACTTAAATAAAATATTTATAATACTTTTTGTTAAGCACAATGGAGAAAATTGCTATACAATAACTTTAACCTATGAATGCCATTTTTAACTGACATTTAGGGAACTTTTCCTGTATGTATCTATATGTTTTATCTTTTTTTGGGGGGGGGGAACAAATACATGTTTTGTCTTTTTATTACCATATGATTTATGTAAAAATATGCATACACCTAATTATTAGAATAACAGATTATCTTATCAATTGGTATAAACAAGCATAGTACATCAGTAATTTCTTACTCCAAAGATATTACAAAGATATATACAGAAGTATAAGGGCCAACTTAATTAAAGGCTGTGATATCCCTGTCTAGGCTGAAGTGACACTGACTCACAATACATAATTAAATCTTCTCTATGGTGATCTTGACATGAGAATTGTTGTAGACCACTTTCAATGACGCTTTTAACTGTGCGTTTAAAAATATAGCTTCAGATTCTGTTGATTTTTAGAGATAGGGCACTGCAGTCACCTACTTAAAATAAAATAATTCCCATATAAATATACTTCAATGTAATTGACCATAGTTGTAGAAACAGCTATGTTGACAAATATTTTAAATCATATTAAAATATTCTACTTAAAAAACATTCCTTATCAGTTGCAAAAATCACACAGAGATACAAAAAAGATAAGTGTGTATGGTGTGTGTGTGTGTGTTTTAGGGGCTGCTTTGTTTTTATTTATTCATTTATTTAATTTTAGTTCCAGTATAGTTAACATAAAGTGTTAAATTAGTTTCAGGTGTACAATATAGTGATTCAACAACTCTATATGTGTACTCAGTGCTAATCATGATTTAAGTGTACTCTTAATCCTCTTCATCTATTTCATCCATCCACCCACCTACTGCCCCTCTGGTAACCACCATTTTGTTCTTTATAACTCAGAGTATATTTTTTTGGTTTGCCAAAAATGATTATTTTCTTAATGAATGGATCAAACTTAAAGAGAAACGCAATGAATACAATAGTATATTCATCGACAAGATTCCAAAAGCAGAATTTAACAAAGATTTACTTTTGTTAATTTTTATGCTCTGATTTTTTTAATGGTTCTTGACTCAGCTTCAAATACCCAAGTACTAGGATATCAGAAGTTCCACAGTTTATATCTAACTGCAAATACAAATGGCTAACATCCCCGAAGTGAGACTACCTTTCTTCTGATTTTTTTTTTCTTTTAATGAAGAGGGAGTCAAGATTTTCCCCTCTGAATTATTTGACTGATTTTGCAACCTCTTATTTTAAGAAAGGAGGATAACAGGGCTATTTCCCATGAGTGACTCCATCACTTCACTCATGACTAAACTATTTTTATAGCTTGGCCATAATCCAGAAACCTAAAAGCAAGAATACTGACAAAACTCTTGGTGCATTTAGAATGCCTGGCTGCACTCAAACCTTTAAAATTCACAAAAGGGTGGGTTGATATGTGAAAAAAAAAAAAAAATGGTGTTTTGGGTCATCAGGCCCCTCAATGTTTCATATGCTCTGGTTTCAATAAGATCTCAAAGATTTCCCAAACCTTTGAAGTGTTATTTTAAAGAGTGTGCACATACATATACACACACACCCAATGTAACATAATGTGAATTTCTGAATCATCAACATGGAAAGCAATAACCTAGGCAGTATTTTGGCAATATGCAGGGACAGACATTTGAAATTGCTTTAACAATGGCCACAGCAGCTAACTATATAGTTTACAACCTGTGAGGAGCATGCTAAGTGAATATGTGTATTCTTTCATGAAATACTCCTATAGCCTTTTGAGGTATTTTAAAAATTATTGGACTATAATTTTAGAATATAGAAGTAGAATTAATAAAAATATAGAAATTATTATATCATTTAAATGTATATCATAGATAGATAAAGAGAAAAATTTAAGTAACCCAAAATCAAAGGCATAGAAGAGTGGTTATATTAATTTGGGTAGTCTGATTTCAGAAACTGTACTTTTTTAACAACTATATTATTCAGTTTCCCTTCTCTAATCCATGAGGCCATTTGTTAACAAAATATTTCATGTATTTTAAGAAAAAAGGTCACAAATGTTAATGATTCTGATGTCAAAGTATGGTGACTCACAAGTGCTTATTCTATTTATTTTAAAAAATACTGTATATCCTTTCTAAACAGGAGATACATGGCCTAGCTACAGATGTATAATTATTCATTCTTCTTATGCATTCTGAGGAAAATTGTTTTTTTTTTTACAGAAGTAAGTATTTTTTTAAAGACTTTATTTATTTATTTGACAGAGAGAGAGAGATCATAAGTAGGCAGAGGCAGGCAGAAATAGGAGGAAGCAGGCTCCCTGCTGAGCAGAGAGCTCAATGCGGTGCTCAATCCCACGACCCTGAGATCATGACCTGAGACGAAGACAGAGACTTAACCCACTGAGCCACCCAGGAGCCCCAGAAGTAAGTATTTTTTTTATTTAAATGTTTAAGCCAGTTAAAATATTTGTATCAAGTGAGTTTATGTAGTTAAATAAACTTCATAAAGCTCATTTAACTTTCAAAATTTAATGTTATGATTCATTTTCTAAATTGTGCTACATTCAAGGATAAAGGGAAGATTTTTTTTTCCAATAAAGACCACATTTAACTTAGAAATTCTATACATCTTATATTAATTTTATTAAGCTGGTTTTAACTCAGAAAATTAATAGGGGAATTAATGTAGGCCCATTTCAAAATGTTTTATCTCTAACATAAACACATTGTGATTTATCATCTGTCATTATATGTACATTTCTGGGAAGATTATTTTATATACTTTGTTTCATGTTTACTGCACAAAATTTGATTCATGTTATTTTTGTCTGAGCTATGCTTTCTTATGGTTGTGTGACTAGATTTACTGCTCTTACGTCTCTGATACCTCCTGTCACCTTGTGGTAGTAAACTCTGAATTCTCAAGTTAAAATATGGTTAGTTTTCGAAGTCTTATTACAATTCCATAGAATTAAAAAGTCAATTAAAATAATGATAAAAGTATATTCTTGAAAAGAGTATTAAAATTGCAATGACCTACTTCTCAAAGATGTATAAGAAATAATCTATGTCCTACAAATAGAAGTTTTCAGAAATACTAAGTTAAGTGACTCTTAGAAAGCATTGGGACTCAAAGAATGTGTCAACTTCTGTAAGACAGATATAGAAGTAATGCCGAGAATTACACAAAAGCATTAATTTTTATCTACTGACAATGACTCAAAAGTTTTTCTCATCTTTTGAACAACTGTACTTATACAGTAGTGTGTAAATTGTTGTATAACTGCATATTTTTGTAAAATCCTTAGGATTAATTAACTTTATATTAATGTTATTCATATTAGTGTTAAACATAATATGCAAGCTCTGAAGAAGAAACTAGAAATTATTTTACTTGGAGTAAAGTCAAAAGTTATTGATTGTATTCTAATTTTGATTTTGTCTGAATCATTTTGGGCAAGTTAGTGAATTTCTTTGAATATAATTTTTTATCTGCCAAATTAGAAAAATAACATTATGTCTTAACCTTAAAATCTGACATTTGATCTAAAAATCACTCAAAAAAGAGAGATTGACAAAACAGATTTCAAAAAATAACCCAACCTTAGGGCTCACTGCTGGTGCTATACATTTTATAAGTTTGGACAAATGTATGCCATATATCCATCATTATGTCATGCAAAGTAGTTTCACTGCTCTAATATAATTGTTTTTTATAGTCTTCATTTCTTTGAAGATACTCTCCTTCTGCTCATTCATTATTTCCATCTTTTCTTCCAGGTTATAATCAGCTAATTCCAATATCTAGGTCATAAAGCGGTTCTGCATTCATGTGTTTATGAGTTCCATTTGCTTGCTTTTCATTTGTTTAAGTATGGAATGCTTACCATAAGTTAGGAATAGATTAACAGTAGGAACTGATATATATATACCATTATTTTACTTTCTTCACTACTTTGCTCATGCTTGAAAAGTCTGTTCCTTCTTATGTCTACTGACTGAACTTAGGAGATGATCATTCACATTTTACCAAGTGCAGGTTGATCTGGAAGTGGGACATAGGTTTTAATAATTGAGCACACCTGCTATGATGTAGCCACAGCTGCCAGTGCCAGTGTATTTGATCACATCAATGTTGATTCCAGGGGTAGGGCCAGAATGTGCCTGCAAATTCATTAGGAATGGCCTCTAGTTTCAGAGAATGTTGCAATACACAAATACTATGATAACCTTTCTGACTTGGAGTCTCAACTTCACTGAACAAACAAAAAAAAAAGTGGAAAATGGAAAAGATTGAGGTACTGCAAGATTTGGCTGGTGAAAACTCCTAAAACAATTTTTAAAAATTAAAGTTATCCTTAGCTGTAACAACATCTCTATGTAAAAATCATTTTTGAATAGCAGTTACCAGGGTAAAGTGGTACTTTGCAATTGAAATTACAGGGTTAGGGGCGCCTTGGTGGCTCAGTGGATTAAAGCTTCTGCTTTCCGCTCAGGTCATGATCCCAGGGTGCTGGGATCGAGCCCCACATCGGGCTCTCTGCTCAGCGGTGAGCCTGCTTCCCTTCCTCTCTCTCTCTCTGCCTGCCTCTCTGCCTACTTGTGATCTCTGTCAGATAAATAAATAAATTCTTCAAAAAAGTTTACAAAAAAAGAAAGAAAGAAATTACAGGGTTAGATGAGTATGAGTTATAGATATTCCTCTAATATAACAAAATGTTATAGAGTGAAACTGTGTTTTCCCAAATGTTCTTGGTTTTTGAAAGGGGCAGTAACTTTTTACATTCTCCTAGAAAACAACAATTCATCTTTTCACTGAGAAGGGGAAAATCTTTGCCACTTTTTTTTGGTCCTTGATTTCTCCTCTTCTAAGAACTAGCAAATTAGTTTTTTTTTTTAAATCCAGTTCAGTCATGGTACTTTCTTTCTGCCAGTAAGCTTGTCTTGTTTCGTTTTGTTTTTTTTAACCTCAAACATTTAGTTTCTCACAAAAAATAATAAACCTTAAAGTATTATGAACACTAAAATTCTGTGTAAAGAGAAAAATTATTTGGAAAACTAATAATTATGCCAGATCCTGTGGTTGATTTTATTCTTATTGACTTTATCCATTACTATTTTATATTTTTCAAAAAGTTATTTTACATATTTTCTTATTGTTGCTATTTACCAAAATATATTTTGAAGAACTTTATGAAACTGCAAAGCTGTTAAAACTGTATGATTATAATTATATAAAGATTTTATGTATGTATACGTGTATATCTTTAGTTAAGGGCAGAAATAGCACTAGTGACAAAGTTCTTCAGTCCTCATATTTCCAATCCCTATTTCTATGATTAAAAAAAAAAGATGTAATTCTATACACAGAGGGATAGATAAACTATATATTCCAATATGCACAACCTTTAATCCTATTGATATATTTTATGTAAACTGCAGACACAAAATTATATTTTTCTAATACACAATGAAATATATCTAGTATTTTGAAAAGAACCTGAAATTTGTAGTTTAAGGAAGTTGAATTTGGAATCCAGCTCTGCACTAGCTTGTGATAACTTGTCTTATTTAAAATATGGATAATAAACTTTATGTTCAGTATTCTTAGGAAAAATACATGAGATATGCATGCAATATGACTGGTGCATATTAATTAATTAAGATCCCATGAGTACTAGTTTTCTTGCCAATATGATTTTCAGCAAGTTCTATGATCCACAGTTAAACAAAACTTTTGTTAATACAAATAATTGTGTTAGAAAAATCAGAGGAGGGTTCTGAACACATTCAGGAATACAAAACATTAAAAGGTGCAATTTTTACTCTGGCATTGATTTTCTGTCTGCTTCTCAGCTTCTCCATGACAACTCCGGAAATATTTAACCATCCCACAGAGTTTTCATGTGGATTAACCAGTGGTAGGCGGCTTTATGTTACTCTATTAAGTATACTCAGGTGGTGAGTCCCCTATCTTACTAAGAAAATGATGTGATGCTCATTTAAGAAGATGCAACATCCACAGTCAGCATGGGCATTTTGAACTGCGTACCTATAATGATAATTTATTTATTTAGCACCATGCATGCACCTGATGCCTCTTGTACCCAGTAACTCTCATATCTGGGAATAAATTTTCAGCAAGTGACCACAGTACATAAAACAGAGAAAAGGGCTTTCAGTTTTTCCTATGAGTCAAGCTGTTTGAAAGCTTCCCTTGTTCTTATTTTAAAAAGGGGTTTCCTTTCATTAATCCAGTTTATAGTGTGTGCACATGGTTTTATTGAAACAGAGTGCACTACTCATGAAAATGTCTATTAGACAAACAAATTCTTTTTTGTTTTTGGTCTTTTTTCACTGCGGAAAACTGAAGGAAAAGAAGAATTCTTTACAGAAGGATTTACGTAAAGTCCCCTGTAGTTAGAAGACATGAGGCTGTTTATAAGGTAGTTTGATGGAAAAACATAAATAAATTTCTAAAGGTTAACCAAAAGAATAATTAATATATTCTGGCAGTGCAAAATCAGATATGACAATGCCTGTGATTTGTATGCTATCCTATTTATTTACATTACAGGAGAATTAAAAAAAAATTAAAAGTTACATTTTTTTTGCTGCCATATAGTCATATATTTAGAAAAACTCCTGTCTTAATAACCTGGGCCAAAGATAATAAGCACCAATAAGTGTATATTTGCCAAGGCAACCCTAGCTATTTGGTTGTTTTTCGTTAGTTGGTTTCCATTGAGGGAAACGTAAGAGTCCATTTTTTCCACACCGTCCCTTTTATCACATCTTGGAGCAATTCATCCTGCTTGAGTATTTCTTAGCGGGTAGCTCATTAATTTTCATGACATCTTTTATTGCTGAGTAGCTCTCACTTAAAACAGAATAAAACAAAACCATCAATTTTTTTAAAATTTTCCAAAACATATTTCCTTATCATTTTTTCTAAATCAATCTATTATCTATCATCTATCTATAAGTATATATAGATAACTATATCTGTGTTTATGTAGCTATATTTATATATTTGTATCTAATTCATCATATAATATAATTGTGAGGCTGTCAGATTACTTACATGAAAATTTATACACCAAAGAGGAAGGCAAAATCTCAAGTCCAATAAGTGAATATTTGACTGAATGAGTGACACATGAGACAGCTGATGAATTAGATTTTGACAGGCTTATGGCAGCTACTTGCTAAATTTACCATTGTTTAACTGTGGATCATAGAACTTGCTGAAAATACTATTGGCAAGAAAACTAGTACTCATGTGATCTTAAAACATCTAAGAACATAATAGTAAAATCAATGATTTCTGTTGAATAGAAACGTTCTGTGTGTGGTATGGACTCGAGACTCTGGGCTGATTCTACCTGTTAACAGAGTCTATGTTTCCATATTGTCTGGGTGTCTTCCAGGTTAAATTGGCTGAGCCTGGACAATGTTAGTGGTTCTATAGTAGCAAAATTGCATCTGGAGACCATACGCACACTTTCTTTCTTACCAATTTTCACTTGGTTCTATTTATTGAACTTATAGAAGTGCTGAGTGAGTCATGGCAAGCTGCCTGTCAAGTGAAAGGTGCCATCCAGCCAGGCTGAAGTCAGCAAAGGGACTCAATATCTTTGTACTAAGTGGCTGGTGGGCAACAGCTTTGCAATTTCACAATTGCATATGTAAGCAATAAAATCACTTTTATTAGATGTACAAAATTTTAGTTGTTAGGGATTTTTGGTCATTTTATTTAATATGGGAATTCTTTCCATCTAACCTTCCACTGAGATGTCCATTCAGACTCTGAATGTTTCCTATACAAGGCTACATTGGTCAAACACTTCTATTGCTTAGCTGTTCAAATTGTTGGCTCTTTCTTAAATTTTTAATTCTAGATTTAAAAAAAAAAAAAAGTAGGAAAAAACTAGCCTATCTGCCAGAGTTAGAAAGAGGAATTAGATAAATAACATCCATGGGTTCTAGGTACAGATGAATTTTTTTTTAATCAAATTAGAAATTTTATGGAATAAACTTAAAACAGCTTTCAGCTGTGATCTTATCATTCTATAATACTGCATGTTTCTGAAAAATAACATTTCCAATCCTTTTATGTGAAATCTGTCTCTTGCTCTTCCCAGGCATTGAACTCAGATCTTTACTCTAAACCAATGACTCTCATGTGGGGGGGTATGTGTGTGTGCAATTTTGCTGCTCAGGGGACTTTGGCAACATCTGGAGATATTTTTGGTTGACATAACTGAGGATAATGAGTGCTACTGGCATCTAGTGTGTAGGGCCCAGTGATGCTGATGAACATCTTACAATAAAGAGCGTGACCCCATAACAAATAATTTCCTGACTCAAATTGTCAATTGTTCCAAGGCTGAGAAACAGTGATCGAAGGCAACACAGAATTAATCTAATTATTTTAACATATATACCTTTAAATAGATAATATATAACATATATAATAACATATATACCTTTAAATATTATCTTCATTTATGAGAGTGTATTAAGAAACAGGAAAATGACTTGAGAAGTGTCAGAGAGCTAGAAAATATCCCCTAGTTGAACCCAGATTTCACTGGATTCATAGCCAGTGCTTTACCTGCTTTATTCATTGGTATGTAAGACAATGCTTGCGTCTCATGCCAAAGCTATCAAGAATTCAGAACTAAATCTTGACTCTCCTTGTTGCTAATTGGTTCCAAGACAGTCAACCAGAACGAGAAGAATTTTGGAAACCCCTTCACCATATTTTTACCTCTCTAGCTATGGGATATATATATAGCTATAAATGTTGTACTTATAATAATTACTGCTAAAAATAATTCAATATTTTCTTGCTTTTCTACTTTATAGGATGTCTGTCAATGACTTCTTCTTATCTTCACTCTCTTTTAGATAAGAGGAGGGAATGAGAAGTGAAAAGTGAGTCTCCTGTAGTTTACTTAAGTCTGTGTCTAGCAAATGTTCATTCCTTGTTTTAAGTGTTAATGCACCATTCCCTTATATATGTATTTAATAGATCACTTGTTACAAATTTGCACAAGAAGTAAGACATAATTCTACAGGCCTATGGTGAATTTATACTCACAACTGTTAACTTTTCTTTAACTTAGTGAGTAAAGAATCTTTTTCCTTTTTTTAATAACTCAGCAAAGTAACAGAGCAGAATAGCTAAGCATAGTTAAATATCACTGGCATTATCTGTGATAGTAAAGAAGCATTAGAGACAAAAGTGGGACATGTGTCAACTTCAATTTCTAGGGGGTATGGAAATTTCTGTAGGAGAAAGCTATGAAAGAAACTCAAAATCAGAAATGCAAATTGGCAAACATAAGCTACCAGTCTACTTTGGTTTGCAGTGTAATGTAAAAAATAGATTTTTTATTAATAGAAAACAATCCATGAGAATTTTGGTAGAGTCAACTCATAGTGACTCTTTAATCATAACTTCTCCACCAGGTTTGCATTCTGTTTGTGTATACATACATGCCAAAGTTTTAAAATTATTGTAAATATATTTCTTATTCTTCAGTATTTAACGCTTTGTTCATGGAGACTGAAAGTTGTATTAAAATATTTCTATATTTTTAAAAATACAGTCTGAAATTTCTTGTAAAATATCTCTTTTGTTTAATAAAAAATTATTTTTTTGAAGATCAGTGTAACTCTTCAGATATTTCCAGTAGTCTGTGTTCCCCTCACTCTTACTCCCACCTGCCCTCTAAAACCTTCTCTCTGATTCAGCTCAGCCACAGTCAGGTCCAGGAAGAATAATTTTTTTTTTTTTTTTAAACGCTGGCAACAAAAGTGAGAATAAAAAGCAGCTGAGGTGGAGGCTATTTGGCAGCAAATACAAGAAGTGTAATGTGCTTTGAGGAAAATATAAGGAGCTCACCATAAGAAAGGTAGCTACCCTGAAGCAGGGAATAATAGTAGTTTTCCAGAAGAGGGTTTAGGTTCAGAGTCAGAGCTCTTGAATTTGCTCTTCTCAAACTTGTCCCTTCAGGCTGCTATGATCCGGAAAACTGAATTCCCTTCTGTCAGCATTATGAATGGTACCTTCGTACTAATGCTAGAAGACAATGCCTAAAGGCAAGTATTATTTGGCAATATAATTCAACATCTAACAACAAGTCATTTTCCCAACTCTCTTTTCTTTATCTCCCTTGGGGAAAAAAATCTCTGGTAACAAAAAAATTAAATTCAATCTTTGATTTTTAAAAAAATCTCTTTTTCTACACATTTTTCAAAATGCATCTTACTCGTTTTTCAAAATATTTACTCTATTGTTCTAACAACCACAATGGTGTTATTTGATCACTGGTCATATATTTTCTTCTACTGATAATAGGATATGCTCTACACATATCTCAAAACACCATAATATACATCGATAACCTATATAGTTTGCTTAAGATTTTTTAATTTTGAAAAAAAAAGTTATTTTTAAATTCATATCTAATCTGTAAGTGGTCTATGAAAAAACGAATACTCATTGCTACAACAAACACACAGTGGTAATCTACATATCATCCTACGTTTGCCTTAATCAAGAGATCAAATAACTATTTATTGAGCATCCACAAAATTGCCTGGGGATGTCGTAAGAACAGAAGCTGAAGAGACAAACAGTACAACATGTCTGCCCTTAGAAAGATTATACTTTTGTGGGAAACACCAAAAGCAACAACTACAACACAATGCATATACAGAACATATATATGCATAAAATATTCTGTGAGCACAATAAAAGAATATATTTAATTTTAGCTGTATGGGAAAGGAAAGACTCTACAAGTATAGAAAAAAAAAATCTTGCTTTTCCAGAAAAATTTGAAACCATCCTAAAAGCCTAACAAACTACAATCTTACTTTTTTGGTTTAATAACAACTTTGATATTATTAAGTAGACTGTTCAACTAAAATTATACAATCTTGGATAGGTAAAGTATCATTGCTTTGTGTTGGTGTTCAGGAAACAAATAAAAAACACTAATTAAATGAAAAAGCTGGTGTTTTCAATCATTTTCATGTCAAACTCAATGAAAAATACATCAATACAACCAGAGTCTTTTCTTGTTTGTATGTGGGGCTATTATATCAGAAGCCCATAATATGAGCATAGAATTCACTATCTCTCACTTTTTGTACAGACTATTGTCTCTCAAAACGACTCATTTCATTTTGAGATAGCTGTAATTTTCAGTCCAGAGGCTTTTATAATTTTATTAAATTGTAATATGATGAGTCCAAATAAAATTGCACTTTAATTGTTTTTAATTAAATTTCAACAGATTCAAAACCACGTTTAAAATGACATGTTTTCTATGGTCTTTTATATAATGGCTTACTCATATTTATATCCATTCAGATCTAATTCAGTATCTAGCCAAAATCAAGCATTAGATATATGGTTATTCAAGCTTTTATAGTTTGTGAAAAATGAGAAATTGAGCATTTCAAGAAATTCATAATTTATAATGAAAAATGTTAAGCTGGAGGTTTATATTCATGCACATAATTTTAAATTGAAAATGGATAAGAAACAGCATTTCTCATTTGAATTTTATAAAGACAAACCCACAGCAAGGTTCAGGTACACAATCTTCAGAGTACTACATAATTTGTTCAAACTTTTCTTTTTTTCAATGTCTTCTCAGATTAAATAGACTTCTTCTTTATCTATTGCATCAATGTATTCATTGCCTGTCCAGACTAATCAGAAGTTGACTTTATTAATTCACTAATTTACCTAACTAATCAGTGACTCCTTGAAATTAACAGACTCTCTTTTCTTGTGTAATCTGGAATTAATTTGGTGATACATAAACAGTAAATGGAAACTGAAATAGTTCAACAAAATTTAAAATAAAATGTTACCTTTATTGTCATAATGGACCTAATTTCTTTAACCTCTCAAGTCATTATTTCAAATGAAAAGAAGAAATAATTTTTTATTTCAAATGAATAAAAGTCAAACTGATGAAATATCAAAAGGCTTTTAGAATCTATTAATACTTGTTCTTAAATGCAATACTAATGTCTTTAAGCTCAAATTATTTTTATTCATTATATATGTATATATGTTGTTTTTATTTAAGGTCTTGGGTTTTAAAATAACTTCTTAAATTGTTTTTTTGTTTTGTTTTGTTTAGTTTTTTAAAGAGAGAGAATGAAAGGGGAGAAGGTCAGAGGGAGAAGCAGACTCCCCACAGAGCTGGGAGCCTGATGCGGGACTCCAGGATCATGACCTGAGCCAAAGGCAGTAGCCTAACCAACTGAGCCACCCAGGTGCCCCTCTTAAATTGTTTTTGACACTATCTTCTATTCAATTTCTTTTAGTCTTTTCTTACACATCCTCTTATTTGGAATTTGTTTCTCATGGATTGCTTAAATATCTGCTAAACTAACTTCTCTAATTTTTGGGACAGTGGGTGAATGGGTTGTTATTTTTGTTTTTCCTATTTAATTTGTATTTTCTTCAATCTCCTGAATATTATCTTTTTCCTCAAGGGCCAATTTTTGCTTTGTTTAGAAATTATTTGATTATGGGGCACCTGGGTAGCTCAGCTGGTTAAGTGACCAACTATTGATTTCAGTTCAGGTCATGATCTCAGGGTCTGGAGATGGAGCCCTTTGTTGGGCTCTGTGCTCAACAGAGTCTGCTTGGGATTCTCTCTCCCTCTCTCTCTGCCCCTCCCCTACTTGCACTTGCATGTACTCTATCTCACAAATAAATGAATAAATAAAATCTTTTAAAAAATAAAGAAAATATTGTATTAATTATATTATTATATTAATATTAATACTATATTAATTATATCATATAATATCATTTATAATCAAGCAAAAAAATTATGTTAATATTCAAGCAATTATAGCATATTAATAATCAAGCAAAAGAGAATAACTACTATACATTCTTCATTCATAAGTAACACTTGGCAAATGATATTCTTCATTCTAGGATGAGTTAGTGAACAGACTTCCATTTTACTGAGCATTCCCAAATGCCAAAGTGCAAATGATTTATTCTGGGCTACCATTCCAGCTATTCTTGTCCTTCCCAGTCACATAATTATATTTGTTGATATGTATTTACCTAGGAGGTAGATCCTTGCCTTCTAATCATCCTGTGTTCAGAAATGAGGAAGGGAAGTATTTTACTATACGTAACAGTGCACCCTCCGTATCAGTCCAGAGATCCCCTGGGGTTTAAAACAGGCAAATCAGCTCTCTCTTCTTCCTTCAGCCTTTACTGAGCATGCCATTCACCATGGCTTCCACTGCCCTGCTTTATAAGTCAACATACTTCTGTTCTTCTAGGTATTTGTTAACAACCATTTTCTAGCAATGCCCTCCCCCCCGACAATGATATTCTTTTTGTTGATGTGGATATGACCCTTAAAATAATTTTAATGAGGTTCCAGAAGGGCAAGGAGATAAACTGAGTTTGTAATCTTGAACCAGAATCCCTAATTACCGAATTAATGCTTGTTATTTTCATTTGTCTGTATCCTTGGCAAGAGGATCCTACGCATCTTTTCTCAGTACTTGGCATAGTGTTTGGCTCAGAGCTGGCATAAAATGATATTCATTTGAGAAATTAATATTTATCTGCAAAATGCTCCTTTACATTCTTACTGTTCTTAAGACCATGAAAGAAAGACAGTCTCTATCTATAGGTGTATATTTGAATTCCTGTTCTTCTATAATTCCTAATGGGGCATTCAAGAAAATGCCACCAAACTTCCTCTGTTTAATCCCAATTTTGTTAAAACACATATCACATCATGGACTTTGGAAGGGGAGTAAATTATGAATACCAAATAAAAGTATTTTTAATGTGATTGAATTATTAAATGTTCCTAAATGAATTATGTAAGTGATCAAGAAATCTATAGATTTAGAATTCCAAACAATTTGACTTTGAGTTGGTTTTTTTTTTTTTTAAGACTTTATTTATTTATTTGACAGAGAGAGAGAGAGCGAGAGAGCGAGAGTGAGCACACATGTGCACAAGCAGAGGGATTGGCAGTGGGAGAGGGAGAAGCAGGCTCCTTGCTGAGCATGGAGCTCTACTTAGGAGCTTGATCCCAGGACCGCAGGATCAGGATCTGATCCAAAGGCAGATGCTTAACTGACTGAGCCACCCAGGTGCCACTTGAAAGAGGTTGAGAAGGAATCAGATATTGTGGGCAAAAATGAACAGATCAAAATTGAATTAAGGCAACCAAGACTCTGCTATTCACAAAAGGTAATTCTTGCAAATTTAAAATGGTCATAGAAACAAGCACTCATAAACTTGTCTAAGATTAAGCTGAACTTTCAAAATGCAAAGTTGCAGTTCCAAAAGATCCTGAGTTACCCTTAGAAATTATTAAAAGTAAAACTGATAAGCAAATTCAAAGTAAAAGGAGTCTTAAGAACAATAGCATAGCAACAGCTTTACACTACAGAGGTGACTATTTTGCCTTTGTCCCCAAATATTCTTTAGTAGTATACCTCTACTGGCCATTTAGTTACAGCTATTTAGTATTTGGTGATACTTCTCCTAAAATTTGCTGTTTACTATATTGTTCTCTCCTACTATAAGGATTAACATTTCCTCTATTAAACTTCTTCAATTGTGATAGAGAGCCAAGACTATATTCATCTGTGTTCCTTGGGAGGGATCAACTATCTCAGCCCCTTTCAGTGGAATCAGGAGTTTGTGGGCCAACTGAGCAATAGCATTTAATATGAGATGTTCAATGGTGAACATCCAGTGAATATCCAGGAGTATTTTAAAATAAACTTTTCCATTATTTTTCTTTCAATTATATTTGGTTACTTTAAACCTTGTTGGATAACAGAAGGAATATAGTTTATGGAAGCAGACTATCCTGGATTTCAACCCTGGCTCCGTAATTTCTGTTATCCTGGAAAATTTACTTAACACCTTTAATATTCAATTTCCACTTTGTGGAGGGCTTATATGATGACTGAATGATAGTAGAGTATTTAACACAATGATTGGCATAGTAGGCTCATAAAACTTGCCATTTCTCTCCAGAATACCTAAAGACAGCATTTAACAACAACAACAACAAAAGCCTTGTTTGAATAGTCATTCTCTCTGCTCAAGTGGGGAAGCAGTTCATGTCAAAAAGACATTTTGTCATGCAAACAACCAAACAACCCATAATATATTAGCCACTTAAAACTCTTTCACTTCCTTTACCATAACTCAGTGAGCAAAGTCAGTTCTACAGGGAGGCTGAGCTCTCACTGGTTTAAAACTGTGAGAAAATAGTCTTGAATGCAAGGAAATCAGGAAATGTCTTGGTTTTGGAGTTAGCTCCTGAAAAAGCTAGTCATTAAGACTTTCCAAAGGACTTGCTTTAAACTAAATACATAACCAGGAATATCTGAGAAAGAAACTTTGCTCCATTGTAGAGAGACTTTGGTTTCTCTAACTGGAGAAACTAAGCATTTGTAATGTGTGACTATAAGGGATATAACTGATGTGGGAAACAGAGGCAGAAGAAAAATTATTAAATTTCCTCATCCACTGACAAGCCCTTGAAAAAGGCAGAGTGCCCTTCCTCTAGGGACTGAACTGCTTCCACCTTAAGGCTTTGCTAAGGGCAAAGGGTAATCCTAGCCTGACTGACCCCTACCCCAAACCAGGATCCTGTAAGTCTACTTTAACAATTCCTCTGGAAACTTCCTTTATCTCTAAACGCTCCAAGATAGTGTTGACAATCATTCCCAAGCATATGGCCCCCTGGTATACATCTAAAGGGTCTCAGACAAAGGTTTTATTACTGGTAATGAATAACCTTTTCCCAACAATAGCTAGCCTCTCAAGGACCTGGAAACCTTGCTTCCAAAATTCCTTTGAGACTTACACCATCCCTGACCCCCTCCCATCTTGCAAGCATATAATGGACCACTCCTCACAGTCCTGGGGCAGCAGCTCTTTCTGTCCATGGGTCCTGTCCCCATGCTTTAATAAAGTACCATTTTGCACCAAAGATGTCTCAAGAATTCTTTCTTGGTCATTGGCTCTGGACCTCACCCCACTGAACCTCAGTTATATCCTAAGACTTCATCATATATATAAATCTCTAAACATACTTATGTACAAATATGTATATTATATATAATATGTATATAATCTCTCTACATACACTTACATATACATTTACAGAGGAAGAGGGAAGGAGGAAGAGAGGTGTCAATGCCTATCATTACCATTATGTTGCACTCAATAACTAATAAAGGATAAAAAAAATCACAGCAGATGAAGTCATAGGAGCAGGCAAACCACAAAGTGTCAGAAAAAACAGCAGGTTTGATGTTTTTGGAAGATTGACCCATTGAGAATGAAGATACTATTGAGATGAAAATTCTATTATTGAATCCAAACAGGATACTAGAAAATAGGAAAATAAAGTGAGAAAATAAAGTTGAATTTTAATGTAATGGTATTTTTTTTCTTTTATTTATAAAAGCTATGTATTTGATTTTTGGAGCAGTTTTAGGTTTACAGAAAAATTGAGAGAAGGTACCAAGACTTCCCATATAGCTCCTACCCAATCCATGCACAGCCCCCATTACCAACATCCCCTACCAGAGTGGTACATTGGCTAAAATGAATGAAAAGCTATGTATTTTTATTGCTTAAAATTTAAAAATCATAAACCTTTGAACATTAGAGAAAAAGAGTACAAAGGAGAAGACAAAAATCACCTATAATGCCATGTTGCTAGAAAAGATGAAAATGTCAGTGTTTTCAATATGTGTGTATTTTATATATATATATTTCTTTGGCTGAAATTATTTATATATATATTCTTTTATAAAATTGAGAAAATTAGATAACTTTTTAAAAAATTTTTATTAACATATAATGTATTATTAGCCCCAGGGGTACAGGTCTGTGAATTGTCAGGCCTACACACTTCATAGCACTCACCATAGCATATACCCTCCCCAAAGTCCATAACCCAACCACGCTCTCCCTACTACAGATAACTTTTAATATTTTTTTTTCACTTGAGATCTGTATTATGAACATTATCTTGGTTAAATTCTCTTCTAAAACACCATTTTTAGTGATTTAGTACTATTTAATCATATGTCTACAAAATAACTTATCTAACTTATATCTTCGCCTTTATTTCTATTTGGGAGTAATTGTTGTCAATGAGATGATTATTCTCAAATACTTGCTATCTTATAATAGGATTACTGTTAACAATTTATTTCCATGTGACTTTGCATTGACTCTCAGTAAAGAAATTTGAATATAAGCTCCTTGCCCCTTCCTTCCATTAACTTGGACTATAGTTTTGGGACTTATTTTGAAAAATGGAATATAAGCAAAAGTATAATAATGCTTCCGTTTCCAGAAAATACTTTAAGTGGTGTCTAGTTTTAAGCTCACTTCTCTGTCATTGATATTGGAGTTTCTTCAGACTAATATCAGATGAGACGACACATCAAGTCCAAAAGCAGCTCCTAGAGGCACAGCTGGCCTGTAGCCTCATGTGCATTATATAAATGCTTTTTTTACAAATGAGATTTTGAGTTTTTTTTTTATTACCAGGTAAAAGTTGATGAATGAAATTATTATATAAAATATTGTAGTGATACTCTTTTGCAGACTTACCTTTCTGTGCATTTCTTGTTTCATTGTTAAGTTTACATTCCAATAATCTAAATTGAAGCTTTAAAAGATACTTATATTTTTAAGGTCTTTAATTTGACTTGCTAAAATATATTCAGATATACATTAATCATCCTACTTCATCAAAATGTTTGAGAATACTCGTTCTGCTACATCTTAAAAAGGGCAGAGGGGGTTTAAAATAAGTGCATATAACACGATCTATCTACTGATGATGGCATCTTTAACAAAAATTAAAGTATATACCTGCAATATTTTACAATTTTCATTTTTTCCTTAATTAAGCACTTATGTTTCAGAATATTCCTTGGGAAAAGATTGTATTTGACACAGATGGTCAGATTTTATTGTCCCATAAACTGGTCCTTCCCAGTTTGAAGGACCCAAAAACTTTAGGAAATATCAAAAAAACTTTAGGAAATATCAAAATGACTTTCTTATCCTTGCATGAAGTAACCGAAACATGACTCTTTTCTTAGCATGAAGGCATGTAATTGAACACTTTGTACATCAGAGGATGCATCCTTTGCTAAAGATCCCAAGAACATCATTAGAGGGTTAACTAAGAGCATTAGGAGTATTATACCACGAGTAAATGTCATTAATTCTTCACTTGTGCCAGTTTCAAAGTTAGGCCATTCTCTGTTTGATATACCTTAAGTACCATGTACAGTGTAAATAGAAAAATTATGCAGCCACAGAACCATAACACAGCTGCTAAACCGGAGGTAAGTGGTCTTATTCTTGGTTTCAATCCAAATGATTCAGGCACAGCATGGTAAACAATAAAAAAGACATTGATTAAGTAAACATTATTTGTCAGCTGCTATGCCACATGTTTTACAAATATTGACATAGCTTTTTGTTCTCTCCCTCTAAAGATTCTCCTTCCCTGCCAAGGGTATAAGAGAGATTAAAACACATCACTCTACTAATAACATTTCTTACAGCTAGATGTGACTATTTAGTCATTAGCATCTGAGCTTATGCAATGTCCACAATTTCCATATCGTGTTTTTTTTTATCAGAAAAGCACTTGCCTTACACCTCTTTCATTCTTCCCATGTGGTGAAATGAAGTCATGGTGTTGTGAGCAGCAATAACCATGTAGGTGACAATAGAGGCTATCAAAGAAAAAGAAGAGAAGGAAGTTAAATAGTTGAATCTTGAATACCTGTAAAACAAAATAGAGACCCACTGTCAACCACTTGCCCATCTATGAATACTTAGTATAAGAAAAAAAAAAAAAACTAACCTAGTTTAAAACACTTTATTTTGGAATTCTTTTCTTAATAGTATGGTTTGATATTATTAATTATTCTAAAAACTAATCTCCTCCCATTTTTTAAAAATATCTGAAATATGTAACACTGACTTAGAACTTGGGAGGACAGGAGGTGTTGCAGACCGAGGAGCTGGTGAGTCTCATTATATTATGGTAAACATTTGGTTAAACTGCTATTGTTCGTTAACCTTGAAGGCAGACCACATGCTCATTGAGACTATAGCTATAAAAGAAATGAATGAATATCCAATAACTTGAAGTCTTTCATAGGTTGGGAAGAGCTATTCAAATGTAATTAACAGGAGATATTATTCTTGTTCAGGTATTTTCTCTGAGACCACTCATTAAGAATTTCAGCCAGATTTTGTGAGTCAGACCCACAGCAAAGATTAGTCTAAGGGAGGTGTTTCAGATGGCTTATTGCTTCACATATCATCATTAAATCCACGATAGATTTGGTCTAAGCACTGAATTCAGTAAACAAAAGAAGAGAATTAGTAGGCTTCAGTATGATGTGAAGAATAAACTTTGGGTTTTATTACTCAACAGTGGAAGTTTTTCTAAATAATCACATTTGAAACCTGCTACATAATTGTACTGCCAAAGAAACAAGACTGGATTACAAAACTGTCTGTGTTTCATTCCTATAAGGGCCCCCAGACTCCCAAACCAGCCCCAGCAGGAAGTAAACTCCAAAAGCTCACCATCTCCTGGAAAAGACACACATTCCAATACTAACTTTAATTTGGCTACACAGAAAATGATGCATCAGTCAGTGTAGATGGAGTTTTGTTACAAAATCAAAATCTCTATAGCATACACCACCACCACTACCACCACCAACAAAAAAAGTTTTATTTCTTGGACCTAAAATGTCTGATGTGAAACTAGACTTTCTCCAGGGCAGATGGCCGCCACATCAACAGATGTTTCCACCATCATAAAGATGCTTCCACATATTTCACTAGCCCAAGAAAGTTATGTGTCCACCTCAAAAAATCATGGAAAAACAATGTTCTTTCTGCCTATAAACAGAAGTATGTTCATTAGTATTGCATATTAATAATATCTACCCTAAATAAATAAGAAAATATCTCTCCAAGAGCAAAACCAAGAGACATAGAGAAGAAGGTACAAAGATTTCCAGAGATAAGAATCCTGTACAGCCAGATGGGCTAACAGCAGAATTTGTTCTATGGATAAAAAGGATTCTCCTTGATTCCTGCCTAAAAGAAATTGCTAATTGAATGTGTTTCCATTCTTCCTTTTTCCTAGGTCAGTTTCAGAATTATATGCAAAGTGATGGAAGAGATATCACATTGTTCAGAGATCCTGGGTTTTGAAATGGATGAAGCAACTGTGTAGGATTTTATATTTTCTTCATTAGAGAGGCAATAAATGTACCTATATGTAATGGGGGAAATTATATGAATAAATATTTAGTAGAACAAAATTGAAGATATTTACAGAAAAAGCTAAATGCAACCTTCTTTTGTGTGCCTGAATTTCAAAGATTTTAGCTAAGTACTTGACCACCTATGCTATTACGGGTCCTCTGAGATGCATAAGATGGGGCAGAATTAGAGGTGAAGGAGATATGACCCCCATATAATTGGAAATGGTTTAAAATCTGGCAAGGAGCACCTTTAGAGTATAATATAGTGTGCCATTTGTGAAAGGAAGAATGGAAGGTAAAATGACTCGGGTAATAAGAGTCACAGAGCTGAGTGCACCATTGAGAAAGTCTATGTCAAGCCAATAAGAAGCACCCCGACTCCCCAAGTGATCACCCATTAGAGAAGTTCCAAATTAAGCAGAAATGGACTAGCCACAGTAACCCAGCAAGTATAATCACTGGCTTGGTACAGGCCAAGGAAAGCATGACCCTGACTAGATTGCTATAGTGAATCCAAGTACATCAACTTAGGTGTTTTGAGCTAATTACATTCCTCATAGCATTGTCTATTAAAGGGAGATCTGAGTCATGTATTTCCATGACTGACACATTACTTAATTACAAACTATTATTAACAGCCTCTCTTGAAGCTTGGCTGGGCCATGACTGATTTGGTCAATGGAATAAAATAAGTGATTTATGCAACTTAAGTATAGCATTTTATAAGGCAATTTCTTGCTTCTCATTTCCTCATTTCCCTCATTACAAAGTTTAAAATTTGGATGGTAACATGTGAAATAAGGTAAGACTTTAGATGATGATAAATCAAAAAGATAAAAGAAAGCTGGATCTCTGTAAGACCTTCAGGTGGGCTATTGCCATGCTAGTTTAGCTGCCACATTCCTAAATCAACTGCCCATCTCTAGACTTACTTGAGAGACAATTAAGTTTCTATCTTACCTGGGGCAGAGATCTTGGAGTCTCTTTGTAATAGCAATTAAAACTATCTAATAAAAAAAAAAACAAAGACAAAAAACCCAATAACAATAATGCTCTAATGCCTCATGCAAATACTATCCCAATATAAAAGCAGAGATAAATAAATTGAGATATTAATTCTCAAGTTTCCATCACTAGTAATCAACAGAACTTGTGCTCAAATTCAAACTGTAGAACAAGCCCTAACCAGAAATATGATTAATGCTTAAAATTCCTTCCTAGATTCAGACAACTGGAGTTCAAATTCTGGCTCTACTACTACTAGTTGTATGATCTTTGATAAGTCATTTAACCTTTCTAAACCTCAAGTTCCTATCTGTATTTTGACATGGTCATTATTATTGCATATATTTCATGAGACTGTGAAGATTAATTAAGAGGACAATATTCCTGATAAATATAATGTAATATTAATCATAATTGTTCAATGTTATTAGCATTTTCTTCTGCTACTCCTGCCATTACTCTCTTGTTCCCTAACTGTTCTAACCCCACATTATTTATAGATTCACAAATATGATAACTAATATTTTTAGATAACCCCAGTTATAATTCCAAGTGGAATAGTTTTTTTTCTATCCATATTTATTTATTTATATGAAACATGAGTGTATTTTATTAATTTAAAATGTACCAAAATGACAGGAAGTTGAAGGGGTGTGGAGACATGTCAGAAAAGAAAGTTTAAAGTATTTAGGGTACAATTAAAAATGTGACTAACAATGAACTAGCTATCAATAAACATACAGGTCTGTTAACAAAATATGACAAGTGACTCAGAAAAGCCATCAGGAAACACAAAGTATGTCAAAGCTATTTGCTGGTGTGTGAGAAAAATATTATCCGTGAGGGGAAAAAAATACATATGTTAGGAAAAGTAAGGGTTTTTGTTTGAGTGATTGTTCAAACATATTTTTAAGAATATAGAAATGGGAAGGAATCATAAATAGCTTCCATAGGAGACCAATTAATCACTCTTATCTGTTAAAATCAGGTGTGTTTTAAATATATTTTAATCAGATGTGTTTTAATTATATTTCTTTATGTAAAAGATTGAATTCTGAGGATACTGATACAGGGAAAGGAGGCAATTAAATGCATATATAGCTTATGACAATGAGTTTCTGAAAGAATGTCTTTAAAAAACCCCTAGTTTTAATGGGGACATTGGGTTAAAAGTACATTGAGCATCTTAAGAAAAGGACTGAAATTGATTTGAGGTGTTTTTACTTAGAGGAATCGTGTTCTGGTATAGACTCATACACACCATCTACAATTAAGCACACAAATGCCTATGCTCTATGAAAGGTTAACTAGCCTCTCTTGATCTACATTATTTTCCTTTAAATTATTGCTCTAAATTTTTTTAACCACCTGAACATTTAAATTCATTCTTTTCTTTTTTGTTTTCTTATTTCTCTTCCATTAAAGATAAACCTTAAGATCTATATTGGTTCTGTTTTGAGCAGAATGCGGCTATTATGATCAAAAACCTATATCATTTTCTTTTTTAGTTATATAAGGTGTTGCAAAATAGATTAAACTGACTCAACATCTTTGCTTCTTTTTCTCAAGTAGAAGTAGAAATATCCATTCCACTCCCCCCCACACCCTGGGTAAGACTAATCCCACCATCTCTACACTGTATCCTATTACTTCCTCTCTATGCTTTGTACTGTCTTTCTCATCATTTAATCATACATTAAATTTTTAAAAGAAACCCTCTCCCTTAAATCCACATGCCTGTTGAATATAAAGACAGTCCCTGACTGTATGGTTGGTTCAATTTATGATGGTTCAACTTATAATTTCCAACATTATGATGGTGCAAAAGCAATACTTATTCAGAAAGAACTATACTTCAAATTTTGAATTTCGATCTTTTCCCAGGCTACTAATAAGTGGTACAAGTACTCCTTCACAATGTTGGGCAGTGGCAGCAAGCCACAGCTCCCTGTCAGTCATGTAATCACAACTAATACAACTGCTCTGTACCCATACAACCATTTTGTTTTTCACTTTCCATACACAATTCAATAATTACATGACATTCAACACTGTATTACAGATTTCATGTTAGATGAGTTTGCCCAACTGTAGGTTAATGTGAGTGTTCTGAACATGTTTAAAGCAACCTAGCCTAAGCTATGATGTTTGGTAGCTTAGGTGTCTCAAATGCATTTTCAACTTATGTTGGGTTTATCAGGACATAATTCTAGAGTAACTCAAGGGAGATCTTTAATTCTTTCTTTCATTCACACCTAGGTGACCAATTGCCTCTTTCATTCCCATGAAATCTTGTTTCCAACTATTCATCAGTTTATTTCTCAAACTCTTGCAACTTGGTATCTACCCTCAAGTCTTAAACTGAAACAAGTCTAGTTAAAGATGTGAAGGATCGCTTTGTAGAAAAATTGACTTTTCAGTTGCTATCTTTCTTGGTTTCTCTTTGACTCAACACTATCAACCACCTTCCTTCTTCATGTGCTTTCTTGCCTTGAAATTTGGAATAACATGTTCCCACACTTCACCTACATACATAGTGTAGTGAATGGGGGGAGGGGCAGAGGGAGAAGGAGAGAGAATCTCAAGCAACTTCTCTCTTAAGCACAAATCCTGATGTGGGGCTCGATCTCATGACCCTGAAATCAAGACATGGGCCAAAGTCAGGAGTCAAGACACTTAACTGATGGAGCCACCCAGGATCTCCAACTTATTACCTCATTTACCACAGAATCTCTTCCTTTTCTGGTGTTAATGGTAAAAGATATTGTGTACTGGCCAGTGTCTACAGCCAGAAATCTAATTTCAGTTGTAATTATATTCTCCCTTTCATCCCTGCATCCAAAGATGGAAGTCCTCTCCTATTTCTTTGAATCCTTTGACACTCATTTTACAAGACTGTCACCTCCCAACAGATTAATCCCACAGCCTCTAACTATTATTTGTTTTTCCTATATATTCCTTTTGTCCATTCTTCTCCATTCTATACATTGTTGTCCCAATGTTCTTTCTACCAATATAATCATATCATTCCCTTTCATAGTTCCTTATTGATGAAAAGATCAATAATAACACAAAATAAACTAGAAAATTTTAGGAAGAGCACATTACCACAGGTTAAATAACCGTGTCAAATTAATAGAATTATAAGAAAACTATGTAACTAGAGAGAAATAAAATTCCCCCATATGATCCTAGAACATATCTTGTGTCACAATAGCAATTTCTATCAAAACTGCAGACAAATAGTTTTAATGTAATGCAATGGGAACTGGGTTGGAGGTATAAAGAATCCAGTGAAAACTTTAATCATGTTCCTGTTTCAAAGCATTGCTATAAAAATAGAATATGAAAAGGTAAAAGCATTTTGCACTCTATATAAATAATTTTAAATATAAATGTCATTTTAATTCACATTTCTCTACCTCCTTACACTAACTTATTATGGTTATGGTTTCCTTGTTTCTTCTATCCCTACTCTTTGCTGTAATTAAAACCTGATTCTCTCCCAAAATCTTTAGATAATCTTAAAAATCACTGTTTAGGATTATTTAAGACTTCCTAGAATATAACAACAGCTGTTTCACATTTTCTCCCTGTCAATCCCCTGCTATTGTGTTAGCAACCTGACAACACATTATTTTAACTGTTCGGAATCTAGGACCATCAAGTCATTTAATGCCTATCCAGACATCTTCTTTCTTGCCACATTAAGAACTAATATTGCATATCAAACACCAACAAAGGATCTTTAATTCATGTATAACACCTGCTTCTCTCAAGTCATCATTCATTTTACATTTGTTCAGATCCAATTTCTACTCTAGAATCAGTTGTCATATAGTATGACAGCAAATATGTATTATTGAATGAAGTCAAATCGAGAAGTGCATTGAGCCCCTGTTATGTGCTCTGCTTGTGGTGTGTGTTACAACTAAAATAGGGATAACTGAGTCAAGATTATGGAGAGGTTAACATAACAATACAGAAAATATGTGTATTTTAAGGAAATTAGCACTAACTTGGATAAAGTAGGATATAGATTAGAAAGGAGATAGATGGTAGGAGAAACTGAAATAAGATTATATTCAACACAATATAAGACCAGAAAGAAATGAGATTTTTAAAATTTTGCTCATTGTTCATTTTGTATGATTTTTAAAAATTCCTTTATTTTTCTTACTGGTTAGAAGAATACCTAGCCATAATGGACACTGATTTTTTTTTTTTTAATAAATTGTTTCCCCTAGAGATGAAAGACAAGTCTTTAAAGAGGATATGAAATCTGAAAAAAATGAATAAAATCCTAAAATTTCGATAATTAGATACAGAAAATGAGAAAATTCTAGGTTCATAAAAAGGTGCTCTCCTACCAGTCCCTCATCCTACCACAGAAGAAAAGCAACACTGGATAAAGAAATCCATTTCTTCCCCTTTGTTATGGAAATATGGATGGTGGGATAGTCAGAAATACAGTTGGCTACCCAAGTTTTGAAATGCAGATTGAAGACTCTCTACCTATTCAGATAGCAAGTGAAAATAGTAATGATTTTCAAAGCAAAGTAAGAGCACAGGTTGGATTATATTTTCACAGGATAATTATATGAGGAATCTGCAGATGTGAGGGGAGAAATATGTAGAGGGAGAAACCATTAGTGAAACATATCAAAATATAATTTTATATCGAAATATAATTTTTTCTATCTCAGAGATAATTTAGAATAAAAAATTATTATATATATAAATTTATATAAAAATTATATAAATATATATATAAAAATATAAATCCAAATACCCATACTTTCTAAATGAGTTGCCAAACCATCTATGCAGGATATGCTTAAACAATATGAAATGGTCCCACTAGCTTTAGTTTTCCACCCTCCACCGGGCAATACAGGAAAGGCAAAAATTCATGAGGCATTTGATGAAACTAGAGCTGTTTCAAAAGAGCTGTTAGTGTATTACATAATATGTGGATTATTTCCACCAACTTCCAGTCCAAAAATATGTTAAAGAACAAATTTTAATAATGCTTGATCAATAGAGTTGAAGCTATGGTTGTAATTCCTCATCAGTCTCACGTTTTTCTTTCCTCCTCAGAGCTAAATATTACTGCATATGTTTTTATTATTTATTCCTTATGCACATGCCCATATATGCACATATCTACATACATATACCTTATATTCATGCATGTGCAAACAGCAATAAAACATTTTTGTGACTTTCCTGTTTGCATTTGATTATAGTGATACTTGTGTCATATACATATTTCCTGAAATGTTTAAGCTCTGTTTCTGAACTTTCTATTTTATTGTATTAATCTTTTTGCCTATCCTTGGTCCAACACCAAAAGTCTTGAATTTTATAGATTTAATTTGTGTCTTAGACCTTTATAGGTCATATATTTCCTCCTTAGGCTCTATATTATAGTGTCTGGGCTATCCATGGTCTTTAAAATTTCACATGTACTTAAAGAAAGGTTTTAAATTTTAAAGAAAAAAAAAAAACTTTGGAGTTTTGATTTCATTGCTTTGAATTTATAGACTAATATATAAAGAATTGACATCTTTGAAATATTGAGCATCCCCATTCATGAATATATCTTTCCATGTAATTGTCTTATTTTAAAGCATTCATTAAAATATTATATATACCCATACATATCCTGCCTTTTTTGGTTTATTCTTATGTAGCGAAAAATGCTATTACTATGATAAATGCGATATTTTTAAATTATACTTTCTAATTTGTTGTTGCTAGCATATAAAACATTTTTATACAAGTGTATATCCATCTACTTGCTGGGCTCAGTAATCAAAATTTTTTTTTAGAATTTCTATTGTAAATAAGTATATTATCAATAAATGAAGAAAATAATTCCTAATATGTGTATCACCATTATTATTATTATTACTACAACTACTACTTTATCTAGGACTGCCTATGTAATAACTAAAGAAGTAAAAGCATTGATATTTTAATTTTTATTGATAATAAATGAAATATTTCTTATAACTCTCCATTTACTAAAATGTGGGCAGTAAGGTACCTGGCTTGCTCAGTTGGTGGAGCATAGGACTCTTGATCTTGGGTTTGAGTGTGAGCCTCATGTTTAGTGTAGAGATTACTTAAATAAAAATAAAAAAACTTTTTTTTTGAAGATTTTCTTTATTTATTTGTCAGAGACAGAGAGGGCCAGCACAAGCAGGGGAACAGAAGAGAATGAGGAAGAAGCAGACTCCCTGCTGATCAAGGAGCCCCATGCGGGACTAGTTCTCAGGACCCTAGGATCATGACCTGAGCTGAAGGCAGAGGCTTAACCGATTGAGCCAACAGGCATCCCCAAATTTAAAGAAAAAAAAAACCTTTAAAAAAATAAAAATAAATAACTCAAATAAATAAAATGTGTTCACGTTCTCTTTTGTTAGTCTAATTAGGGAGATTTGCATCTATTCCTTCTTTGTAAAAATTATGAATTCAATAAAAAGTATGCAGTATTTATCAAATGACTTTTTGCACGTGTTTAAAAATTATCAAGTTCTTATATTTCAACTTGATAGTAAGGTATATTTTACTACCAAAATAAAGATTCTAGTGTTAAATATTCAAAATATATGCACTTTCTTTGTGTGTGAATCTGACTACTTCATTCTCAATTATACTTCTGAGTTTCTATCATTGAATGGAATCTATTTTTTTCCTCCTCTAAAAACTTGGAAGACTATATCACTTCACCTCAATTATAAAATCTTTTCTCAGACACTTAGAATCCATGCCAATGCCAAGTTTTCTTAATTGATGTTGCCTTTATAATCATTATACCATGTAACTTTTTTTTTCAATGTAACTTTTTAACTTACATTGCCTCTTAATTAAGTTAATAATAAACTGCTTGAAAGAACAAATCTTGCCTTAGATTCCTAAGGATCTCTACCATTTCTAGCCTACTTTGGTATAAGTTGGATAATAAACATTGCATGGGGGCGCCTGTGTGGTTCAGTTGGTTAAGTGTATGCCTTCGTCTCAGGTCATGAGCCCAGGGTCCCCAGATGGAGTCCCACGTTGGGCTCCCCGCTCAGTGGAGTCTGCTTCTCCTCCCTCTGCTGCTTGTGTGTGCTCTCTCTCTGTCAAATAAATGAAAAAAAAAAATCTTAAAACAAAAACAAAACCCAAAAACATTGCATTAGTTTGATTAAAAGAGAACAGAGATAGTGATAAAATATATAAATGAGGAGAGGCACACATACAGAAAGTTATGTATTCGAGAGAAAGGAACAAAAGCAGGAATAAAATTTTAAAATGTTTTAAAAAATATCTTAATAACCAAGACAAAAAGATAAAGAGTAGAATACTTAGTGGATATTGTTTGAAATGATTTTGGGAAAATTTAATTTTCTATTAAATTATCATTGCCATTTGTCTACTAAAAGAAAAAAAAAAAGAGTTCACAACTCAATAGCTCTTTTCTCAATGTGAGGCAATGAATAGGGTACTAAATAGATATAAAGAGGTACATTTCAAACAAATTTCTGTCTTTAATTATTTGTTTGAATCACTTGAGTAAAGCACCAAATAGATTATCTCTTCATCAATTTTTTTGATTGGAGAGAGATTTAGAGTTTACCTATAGCAACATTTCTTAAAGTGTGTTCTTTAGAACAGCAGTCCCATAAAATATTCCTCAAAAAAATGTGTATATATGCAGACAGATGGATAATTATATATATATATGTGTATATGGATGTACATATACATACATATAAAATTCACACACACACACATATATATATGCATGTGTGTATACACACAAAAAGTATACACACACAGACATGCACACACACACTTTTTTTTTTCTGGAATCGCTACCTACCATATCATCCCTTACAGATTTACAATACACCTGAATATGTTATATAAGACCTGAGAATTTCTACTGTAAATAAATTTTGACCATTTGTTCCAACATTTTGAAAAGGTACTTGTAAAATACTGAACAATGATATTTTCAAGATCATCATTTTATCATTATTGTTCTTATTTGATAATTCTACTTCAAGCAAACTATTTTGAGGGAGAATAATTATTAAACTGCAGAAACAATGCCCCACATAAAAATCTCACTGGCTGTAATTACCATGACACATATTCCCAGGCCAAAGTTTCTTAATATGTAAGATAGACAATTAAATTGAATATAAGAATATCTAAAGTTATCATGGCTGAAATTAAAAAAAAAAGTCTTGGGCTCGATTATCACATTAAGAAATAATCAAAGGGGAAGCTTGGGTGGCTCAGTGGGTTAAGTGTCTGCCTTTGGCTCAGGTCATGATTCCAGGGTCCTGGGACCTAGGCCTGCATCCGGCTCCTTGCTCAGAGGGAAGTCTGCTTCTCCCTCTGCCTGCTGCTCCCCCTGCTTTTGCAGTCACTTTCTCTCTTTCTCTGACAAATAAACAAATAAAGTCTTAAAAAAAAGAAAGAAAGAAAGAATCAAGGTTCATTTGTGTGCATATCTCAAGAAACAGCAAAAGATATATTCAACAATATATATTGGGTTCACTGATGCTAATACATTGATTGTTAGGAAACAAGAAGACATTTTTGTATTTGCACATAATCTTTGATTGTTAGGATATTTCAGAAAACTGTTTCTTTTAAACATGATGTAGTTAAACTTTATGCATCAATATATTTCTTTTACAATAAAATTAAGCAAAAGTAGAGAAAGGCTTAAATGTTACGATTTTTTTAAAGATCTTTTGATTTATTCCAGAGAGAGAGAGAGAGAGAGAGTGGGAGGCAAAGAAAGAATCTCAAGCAGACTCCCTGCTGAATGCCAAGCCAACATGGGGCTTGATCTCACGACCCTGAGATCATGGTCTGAGCTGAAAGCAAGAGTCTGACACTTAACCAACTGAGCCACTCAAGCACCCAAGTGTTATGACTTTTTAAAACTATCTTGATGGGTGACTGGATGGTGCTGTTGGTTAAGCATCCAACCCTTGGTTTTGGCTTATGTGTTATCTCGGGTCATGATCTCAGGGTCTTTAAACAATCCTAAACAGGCCTATGCTCAGCGTGGAGTCTGCTTAAGACTCTCTCTCACTCTGCCTCTGCCCCTCGATGCTACTCTCTCTTCAAAATAAATAAATAAAATGTTTTTTTAAAAAAAGTATCTTGAGCACTGATATTTCAGATTAACATTCTGAAACATTGTTCTGAAACACTGATGTTTCAGATTTTTTCAGCAAAAAATGAGAGTATAGAATGAAAACATGATTCAGGATTCCTAAAGAGATCTTCTTAGCACTCTCAAAATTATCAGAAATGTCACCTTGATTCATATCATTTCATTTTTAAAGAAAATATTTCTTTATTTGCTAAAAAACATATAATTAGGTATTTTTGTTATGTAGATTAAACTTTAGTTATGCTAGGTAAGTTACAGAAACTCATCTTATGCAAATGGATTGAAAGAAGAAAAAACAATCAGGAAAAAGAACATTATGAAGACAGAATGAGAGAGCTTTTCATTATCTTAAGGATCAAATAATATCTGCAAAATAAATGACGAAGGAACAACAACAAAAAAGAAAGTTTAAAGGTAATAGGTGTGATTTCTTTAGGTTAACTATCCAAGTCATAAATGATATCAGCAAAGGGAGCTGGGAGGCTTTGGAGACCGCACAATGACTTTAATAAAAAAGACTGAACATGTTCAGTTTTAACAGGAGTAACCCCTACAATTTATTTTTATCATGTGATTATCGGTATTTTATCTCATTAGACTGTAAAGTTTAATAATATTTACGATAGACAATCAAAGGGTGAGAGTAAAATGGGTACAAATAGTTTTCTATGTTAGTCAGCATGGGGAATAATGAGTCTAGAGTCTAGGAAGGTAAAGAGAAGCAAGGCACTCTCATTGCCATGTCAGGAAGAGTAAATAGTGACCTTCTGAATTTTCATATCTCTGGGATGCCCTGTGAAGTTTCTGTCTTCTTGTATTTACCATGTACAATATTTGAAGTTTCTGTCTCCTTGTAGCTAACACATGCAATATCTGAATTATCTAATGGATTTTAGCTTGTTATTACTCAATGAGTTATATTCTACAACGGTAATTTATTCACATTTATTCTTAGTTGTGAGGATCACTGTAAGAGTGGTATATTCAAATTGAAAGGTATACAAGGAAAATAAATGGTTCTGAAAAATATTTGAAAAACAACTGTTGGAAAGCTGAATTTGCTAATCTGAAGAAGAAATAACTCAAAATGGGAGGAGTGGTAGGATACCATGGTTGCTCTGAAATAGTTAAAAAGCAGACTAATAGGAGGGGGACCGGATACAATGGTCACTACAGATACGACTGGCCCTAAGTAAAAGGGTTAATGATTTCCATGTAAAAGAAGGATATATATTCTCATTGTCTGCCTGGGAAAGCAGTGAACTTCTATCATTGGTGGTCTTACAGCACAGTCTGACAAAACAGACATTTGCCGAGGAATTAAAGATTGGAAAGTTATCATTTTTTTAGGGTCTCATCTAACCTGATATACTATAAATCTTAATTTGTGGTTAACCTCTGCAAATTAGGTATAGACATCTAAAAGAAAGCCATATCATCACTGTATAAATGTTCTGCTCATTCACTGGTGTCAAATTATGGAATCAGCTTGTTTCTTCCTTTGAAATACTTGCAAATAAAATTTCTTTAGGGTAGTCATTAATCTTTTCAGCTTTGTTGTAAATCTGTCATGCCAGAAGGGCTCTTTTATTTTGGTAGAATTTGTATTTCATCTAGAACTTTGAAAAATGAATTCTCTATCACATGGTGAAATCTGTAGTTTAATAATTCATCAAATGTGAGTCAACCAATGGATCTTTTGAACCCTCCTTTTTGTCTTCACTGGAATTCTTTTGGCCTTTGTTCTGCATCATAAAAAGGGTCTTAACATGTGGAAGAAATCATCAGAAACTTGAAAAAGATTTTATTCTTAGACATGTAAACTTGAACAAATTCTTGACAATGACAGGGCTATCAAAGGAATATGGCACGCATCTGGGCAGGTTCTCCCGGATAGCCCCCCAACTGACTGATCTTCAGGCAAGTTAATGGACACCAATATAAGTAAGCAATGTCTGACCAGCCACTTTCCATAGCCAAAGATCCAGATGTTGCTTCTGCTGCTTTTGCTCTTGCTGAAAAAAAGTGTGTGTCAACCAAGCAACTGGGACCCGAAGCTATACTATTCCCTCTACATCCATTGCAGTTTTCATTTTATTTCAAAAGAAAAATTAGAATAATAAAATCTAAAGAGTTATATATGATGTGGAAAATACTGGGAATTAAAAAGTGCCTTGAATCACCAATCACATTTCTAGATCAAAACAACACATTGATCCCTTGTTAATGTTCAGTGTATTTGACTAGTGTATGTGATACCCGTTCATTGTTGTGGAGGTCACGTTTCTTCTCCTGTGGCCTTAACAGCATTATCTAACTTCGTACTTAATGATATGCAAAGACATGCCTAATACATCTGGCCACATCAAAACAATAAATCCTCTTGCTCTATATGATGTTAACACCCTCAAGTTTCAATCCTCATCAGTATGAGTGACTAAAGTAATTTATTCTAAGAGTTTGTTAGAATGTGTTCTGCCTATTGTGAGCTGCTTAAAAAACTGGTGATAAGCTTCTCAATTAATAATACTAAACAGACACCAAATTTTGCCTGGAGTTTTATTCCAGAGTACTATTTTGCTCAATCACATCCAAGAAGGTATGATTTCTAGTGTATGTTTTAATAAGTATGATTCATTTATACTGTTTTGGGAAAAATAGGTTGCAAATTAAATCAATTTTCAAATTTCATGTGTAAATATAGATTTTATATATACATGAAATTTACACAAAATGCTATAAACATTCTTATCCTACTGTAAACAAATTTAATTTTACTTTTCCTTAAAATGAATGTTTTTATCATAAAATTATTCCTCAGTCATTTAAATTCTCCTGAATTATTACATTTATTTATATTTCCTTTTTTTTCTTTTAACTATATTTCAATAAATTTATAAATATTTTAAAAAAACAGTTAGCTGGAAGATGTTTCAGAGAAAATCAACAAAATATGCCAATATACTTTTTTTCTATTTTAAGTCATTTTAGAAATATACTTAACAAGACTATATTATTATAACCATTCATATTGAACATTATATAGGGAAAAAAGAGCACTTGTTCTTCCTTCTTAAAAATCTGACATTTAACTTTACTAAATAAATTTTTACTTAAACTTATTTGTTTTAAAAAATGGTTTTGAATTTCAAACCAACATTCTCTGCTCATCCCCTAATAGCTATTAATTTCTCCAAGAATAAAGCCCAATCCCTTTGAAGAATCTTGCTCAATAGCCAAAAGGCTTATTTTATATAACCTGTCCCATCTCTGTGTACTCTTTCCTTTTTAATTCATTTTTTAACTGGCATTTACCAAGCATGTGTCCTGGATTAAAATATATTTAGGCCAAAAAAATTAAAGAAAACTCCTAATATATAATGCATTTTTATAAAATTTCCAAGGAAAAGAAGACTATAATAAGCAGTTTTGCTTAAGCTTATTTGGCCACAGACAACTTTCATTGCTGAGCATTTCTCTGGAATAACACTTTAAGGACCACATTCTGCAAAATGCTTTAACTGCATTTATGGCTTTTATTTTTAACACCACGTGCTGTCATGTCTCTCTATGTGTTGCATGGAAAACCTTGGTATTTCCCCTGCTAGTAACATTGTGCAATCTTCAAGACTCAGTTCCACTGTCACGTCTCTTTCAAATATTCCCTTGAATTCTGCAAACTATGCTAATTCATTACTCTCACTGTATCTTGCATAGTTCTTTTTCCCCCCTATTTTACTAGTTTTCATGTTGTATCACCATTGCTGTATTTCATCAAATGTAAGCCATCACTGGGTGTATCGATCATGTATTGAGATTTTCAACCCTTTAAGAAATAAAAACCCACTCTTGAGTTTTTATATATAATTTATATGTGATGTTTCATTCTACTTAGAATTATCTTATACTAATATGCATAGCTATTCTAGACTTATTTAAAAATGTTTTATCATGTGATACTCTTGGACACACATAAGAAAGAAAAAATAAGTGACATAATGAGAGCAAAGTATTTCTAAAAGTATTGCAAATTCCAACTTCAACTTCTGCTAAATTGGTTTTTTTTTTTACTCAGGATTGTTCATACTTACTATACAGTATCATTCCCCATTATCAAAAACATTGGAAAACTTTTAAGAGAGAGCTTTAGTGCTGCCTCCGGGATATTGTTCCAAGCCATATCCTACTTTTCTCTAAATTTCTTAAAGATTTTATTTTTAAGTCATCTTTACAACCAATGTGGGGCTTGAACTCATAACCCTGAGATCAAAATTCATGTGCTCTACTGACTGAGCCAGCCAGGCATCACTTAGTTCAGTCACTTTTAATGTTGGCATTTTCTTCATCATATAGCAAGGTTTCATGTATGTGAAAACAATGACAACTATATGGGAACATCAGCTTGGCAAACTAAAATTGTTATTGGCTATTGATTGTAAAACACATCCTAATTTTAGAGCTGTTACAATGTGAAACGTATATACCTTAGAATTGATGAATTGTGGTAATTTTCCACTTCCCCAAGAAGCAATGCATCTCTTGAGAGCAGGACCTTATCATCTTTAGAAACCTTCAGTGGAGACTCTACAGACACACACACACACAACACATGCTCTCTCTTTTTCTCTCTCTCAACAGTTTTGCAAATAAACAAACAAACAAAAATGATTTTGTTGACTGCTTTTGTATAAACATTCCCTGTTGAGTTCTGTGGCATATATTTATTAAATACTCCTGAAGTTTTAAACCCTAAGCTGAATGATGGATAGATGAACAGGTGCATATGGGTTGAGAATAGCTGAACAATTGCTCAGTCAGTCTTAAAGATTTACTCCTCATCATAGGTAAGTTTACAAATATTGAACCAATTTGCTTTTTAAAATCCAAGAGGTCTTGCCATTTATTTGAAGCCAAGAAGAAAGGGAGTTACTGTTATCCAATAATTTTATCTATAGCAACCAAACGATATCATAATTACCTCCTGATGAATTCTAAGCACACTGACAGTACCTTTTTTTCTGCATAACTTACGCAGGAAAGAGCTCTACCAGGTTATGGAAACAACCTCCCATATACATTTTTAAAACAAATAGAATTTTCCTCCTGATGAATAAGACTACAGACAGATGGAGTGTTGACTAAAGTGAGCAGTTTTAAAAACTAACAGAAAATGTTGCCTAAAAAAAACCATTTTTGAATCTGACTTTGTTCACACAATTCAGCAATCTCTTAACATGTATTTAATGATAATTTAACATGCTGTTAAAATTTGTCTGGGGTTATTTCCAAATCCAAGCACAAAGTAAAGTAAATACCCTTAAATAGATGTTTTTGTCTTAAAGGAATCATTGCTTCCTACAAAGCCACAAGAGCTACTATGGGTCAAAGAATCAAAAATTTGGAATTTTTATTTGAACATTTGGAATTTTTTAAATTGGCCATAAACACTATTCATAATTGCTTGTGTTTGTTTTTAAATGTTGATGAAACATTTAAAGTAAGTTAGGAAACACTCAGTTTGAGACAAGAAAGGAAATATTTTAAAGGCACTACCTTGTCTTATAAGCTTTAACGCTCAGTGTTGTTAGACAAGTGTCTTGTGATTTGTTTACTGAATTTAACATGAACAAAATATGGCTGGGTGCCAAAATGTTACATAGGAGTTAAAATAAGGCAGTTATATTTATAAAGGACATGAGTAGCGGCGCCTGGGTTGGCTCAGTGGGTTAAAGCCTCTGCCTTCGGCTCGGGTCATGATTCCAGAGTCCTGGGATCGAGCCCCGCATTGGGCTGTCTGCTCAGCAGGGAGCCTGCTTCCTCCTCTCTCTCTCTCTCTGCCTGCCTCTCTGCTTAGTTGTGATCTCTATCTGTCAAATAAATAAAGTCTTTGGGAAAAAAAAGGCACATGAGTAGCAAGCAGTACCTCTTAAAATAATGAGAAACTTTTAAAAAGAGAGAAATGAAAATAATAGGTTAAATACTGTGGTCTAGTGAGTTAGGTAAAATACTTCCATTGAAAGGAACTACATGTATAAATGTAACAATGAGAGCATGATTTGGAATCTAAATATAGAATAGTTCTGATGAAGGTTTTCACATGTGACATCTTTTTCAATCTTGCTTCCAGAGTAGATCTATGAAATATTAGTTTGTTGTAGTCCACACAGAGTCACAATAGGCAGTGTGTGTGTATATGTATGTGTGTATTCCTATGGGTTTGGGTGTGGGTAAACATACCAAAATTGAGAAAAACCAAAAAGAACACTGTTCTGAAATATTTTGCATTTAAAATTTCTTCCTAGAAACATCGCCAAAGGCAAGGGGAGCAAGGGCAAAAATGAACTACTGGGACTTCATCGAGATCAAAAAGCTTTTGCACAGCAAAGGAAATAGCCAACAAAACCAAAAGACAACTGACAGAATGGGAGAAGATATTTACAAATGACATATCAGATAAAGGGCTAGTATCCAAAAATCTATAAAGAATTTATCAAACTCAACACCCAAAGAACAAATAATCCAATCAAGAAATGGGCAGAAGACATGAACAGACATTCCTGCTAAGAAGACATCCAGATGGCCAACAGACACATGAAAAAGTGCTCAACATCACTCGGCATCAGGGAAATACAAATCAAACCCACAGTGAGATACCACCTCACACCAGTTAGAATGGCTAAAATTAACAAGTTAGGAAATGACAGATGTTGGAGAGGATGCGGAGAAAGGGGAACCCTCCTATACTGTTGGTGGGAAATGCAAGCTGGTGCACCCACTCTGGAAAACAGCATGGAGGTTCCTCATAAAGTTGAAAACAGAGCTACCCTATGACCCAGCAATCTCACTATTGTATATTTACCCTAAATTTACAAATGTAGTGATCTGAAGGGGCATGTGCACCTGAATGTTATAGCAGGAATGTCCACAATAGCCAAACTATGGAAAGAACCTAGATGTCCATCAACAGATGAATGAATAAAGAAGATGTGGTATATGTATACACAATGGAATACTATGCAGCCAACAAGAGAAATGAAATCTTGCCATTTGCAACAACATGGATGTATTGCTAGAGGGTATTATGCTAAGTAAATAAGTCAATCAGAGAAAGACAATTATCATATGATCTCTCTGACATGAAGAATTTGAGAGGCAGGGTGAGGTTGTAGTGGGTTGGGGGGGGAATGAAACAGATGGGATCAGGAGAGAGACAAACCATAAAAGACTCTTAATCTCAGGACACAAACTGAAGGTTGCTGGGGGGTGGGGGATAGGGATAGGGTGGCTGGGTTATGGACATTAGGGAGGGTATATGCTATTGTGAGTGCTGTGAAATATGTAAGCTTGATGATTCACAGACCTGTACTCCTCAGGCAAATAATACATTATATGTTAATAAAAAATATTTTGCATTTAAAAAAAACAGAGGAGTCTAAGTTAATGTCAGGATGTCCAAAACATATCTTATAAGCTTTATTCTAAGTAATGGAATGTTTATTACTTAACAATTTGCAGTGTTCATTTTTGTCTTGTAGTAAAATTATTTAATTTGATTGTATCATTTCTGATATTGACTGGGTGGGAGAGCAATCCATACTGCATGAACTGCTTGGAGTGTGTAAGTGTATGCATATGCTGCATACTGAAACATAAGTGATTAATCCTAACATCAATATCATTCTTAGAAGCTAAGAAGGTACAAAAACTAAGGCCAATGTTTTAAGCATGAAGAAGTTGCACTTAAAAAGACCAGCATTTCATCCTGTGAATACATCCCTATATTCTATACCATAAAATAATTTAAATATTTGATTAATTAAAATATTTGAATCACATAGAAATATCATGATGTTCAAAGAGAATATGAATATTATTTTCTGTATTCTTAATATTGTATCTTTTAAGTATGGAGCAAATCTGAAGGTATAGTTAGAAATAATTATTTTTTAACTGATGAGAGTTTTTACAATGCAAAAATCCAAGGCTACCATATGAGGGCGTCATAATCTGGAAATTGGTTATTAATTTCCCATTCTAATCTCTTTATAAACCCTTCTGAGCTAATAAACTAAACAAACAAAAAACAATAAACCAACCAAACAACGATATAAAACTCCACCAACAGGAGTGCCTGGTTGGCTCAGTTGGTTAAGTGTCTGCCATCGGCTCAGGTCATGATCCCAGGGTCCTACGATGGAGCCCTGTGGGGTTCCTGCTCAGTGGGCAGTCTGCTTCTACCTCTCACTTTGTCCCTCATCACCACGTGAGCACACACACACACACACACACACACACATACTCACTCTCTCAAATAAATAAATAAATAAAATCTTTTTAAAAAATCCACCAACAAACACACAAATAGAAAAATGAAAATCTACACATTTTTAAACTCCTTTGCAGCTCAACGGTTCTGAGAAAATTAGATTCTAAAAATCTGTGATTTTTAATTCAGAACTGAATTAAGTAGGAGAGAGAAGTGTAGTATAAGGGGTCGATTTATTGATACACACTGCAGCAGGCTTTCTGAGGTGGCAGCTTCCTGAGGCCTCATTAGCAGTTTGGTCAATACCAGGAAGCTTGGCCTGAACATGCCACTCTTGGTCTCCCAGTGATTTGTAAGCCTCATAGGACATGGTTATAGTCATAAAGCACTTCCTCTTGTCTGCAACTGAACCAAAGTATTACCCAGTTCGCTGCCAGGAATGGTTATGTATATCATTCTCACATAAAATGAGTCTTTGAGGGGCACCTGGGTGGCTCAGTGGGTTAAAGCCTCTGTCTTCAGCTCAGGTCATGATCTCAGGGTCCTGGGATCGAGCCCCACATCGGGCTCTCTGCTCAGCAGGGAGCCTGCTTCCCCCTCTGTCTCTGCCTGCCTCTCTGCCTACTTGTGATCTCTGTCCAATAAATAAATAAAATCATAAAAAAAAATGAGTCTTTGGGAGTGGAAGTCTGGTGCTTCTTTAGATATAAATGTAGTGAACACTCATCAGTATGAAAAGATGAGACATGGGGCGCCTGGGTGGCTCAGTTGGTTAAGCAACTGCCTTTGGCTCAGGTCATGATCCTGGAGTCCCGGGATCGAGTCCTACATCGGGCTCCCAGCTCCACAGGGAGTCTGCTTCTCCCTCAGACCTTCTCTCCTCTCATCCTCTGTCTCACTGTCTCCTTCTCAAATAAATAAATAAAATCTTTAAAAAAGAAAAGATAAGACATGGCCTGATTTACATTTTTAACTGGATCTCTCTGGCTGCCGTCACATAAAAGGCCATAGATTATCAAGAGAGGTAGAGAGACAAGTTAAAATGCAATTGAAAAAGAGAAACTACTTCAAAACGAATCCTATGAAGCTAGCATTACCCTAGTAATGCTAAAACAAAGAAATTACAGTAACAGTAAACTATAGAACCATATTCTCATAAACATAGTTACACAAATAATTAATACGGTTTCAGTAAATCTAATCTCATACATCATGACCAAGTTGAGTTTACCACAGTTTGCAAAAGGGCTTAAATTTTGAAAAACTAAGGTGTAAGGTGTGTATGTAAGGTAGAAACTTTTGAAAATTGTCTGTATTAACAAACTAAAAAGGAAAAATTAAAAAAATATTATTTCAATAGATGCAGAAAATCCATTTGTCAAAATTAAAAAACAATGTATATTAAACATATTATATTTTAAAAACTTTCATAAAATTTGGAACAGAAGAGAAATTCCTCAAGCTTTTAAAGGACACATATAAAAAGATATGGTTTCAATGTCAGCCACCTGAATAGAGTGAGCTACCCAAAGACAGTATATAGAATGAAAAGAGAAGTTGTAGGGACAATCTCCTGTTAAATTTAAAATCAGGCAAAGTAGGGATGGCTGGGTGGCTCAGTTGGTTAAGTGTCTGCCTTTTGCTCAGGTCACGATCCCAGTGTCCTGGGATCCAGTCCCGCATTGGCTCCTTGTTCAGCGAGAAGCCTGCTTCTCCCTCGGCCTGCCATTCCCCCTACTTATTCTCTCCCCCCCCCCCGACAAAGAAATCAATAAAATCTTTAAAACAATAAGATAAAATCAGGCAGAGTAAAGGAAACTGTGATAAGGAATTTTATAGTATTTTTTTTTTTTTGAGAAGGGACTATTAAACCCTAACAAATACCCTAAAGCAAGAAGTCGGGTGAAATAAAATATGTCAATTTGGTTATTGGCTGTCTTTGAAAAAATTAATTTGAGTAGAATTATAGAGGTGGGGTTAGATTGTAGGAGACATGTAGAAGTGAGAAATTGAGGCAATAAATATTAACTAATAGTATTAAGAATTTTGGTGGTAAATGGTGGGTTCTATGGTAGTAGAAAGTTCTCTGACTCATTTGAAATCTTTACTTAATATAAGAATGATAGGCGAATGTTTATTTCCTGAGAAGTGTCATTAGGAAGAGCTTATAAATACACAAAAGGGTGATGAAAAAAAGCATGTTGAAAGAGGAAGGATGGCAAAGGAGCAGAAATAGATTTTTTAGTTAAGATTTAAAGTTCTTTGTCTTTAAATATATGAAGTAAAAATAACTTTACTTGTGTTCTTTCAGAATGGTATCTAGAGAGCTGTAGGTTCAAAACTACTTAAAATAGAGTAAAAAATTGTATAGATAAATCACTGGACAAACAACAAGTTTCTCCGCATTCTATAAACTTCAAATTAACAAACAAGAATGGAATGTAACAAAACAATAGCTTAGAATAGATCCACGGTTTCATTACAGACAATAGTCTCTTGGGTTTTTTGTTTGTTCTATTTATTCCACTGCAGTCTTTTTCTAGGTCATAGAACACATCAATATTTGTGTTCCTTTAGAACCAAGAAAAATGTTTTAGAATTATTGTAGAAATCAAAGCAATAACTTCTTTTAAGCCGACATATACTACTCTTCCATTTCACTCTACAATGTTCATCTAAATGTCATCATTTTTTATGAACTTAGTATGCTAACGGGAGCTCCCTTTTACTGGAAGAGCCTCAATTGCATTAGCATTGCGGATACTTTGGGAGTTATTTAAGAATGAAGAATATATTATGTGGCCTAAGTATATTAAATTTATTAGATGGGATTTTTGTTTAAAGCAACATTCTAAACCACTATTGTATTCTTTAGCACTTTATATTTGAATGCCCTTTGTTTAGAAAAAGTTTGGATATGAATTTGACTTGGAAAGCAGAAGCTATTTAAAGAGAAAGATGATATTCCTTCCTACAGATTTTTCAGATCCGATAGACTTCATTTTGCTAAGAACATCAGTGTCATTTTTCTATTGTTTATTTTATTTTTACCAGTTTTAAATTTATCTATTCAAAGGTAAATAACTTGTTTTATTTGTTTAAAGTCTAGTGGTAGTTTACAATTAGAGCTTCTAATCATTTTAATTAATTAAAGACTTTACTACTGTATAAGTGACTTCTATAATAAGACTAGCTTAAATGAATGCAAGATTTTTAAAAATATTTCAACATAAAGAGACACTATAATACCATGAACTTAAGGAGACACACCTCCCTGAGACAACTTTATTTCTCCTATATCACAAGTATATGCACTCATACGCAAGCACACACATATACATATGTATATATGTTAAATATCATGAAATGTAAGAAAGCAGCACATAATACAACTTCCTACCTATGCTCTTTATGTTGGGTCTTTTTTCTGTCTCATGAAACAGAAAATCTGAATCAGAAAGAAGATATATTGAGCTCAGCAGTATAGCTACTACTGGTATTGGGAAGATACCTTGAGCTCAGCAGTATAGCTACTATTGATAATGTGATTAGTCATATTAATCACATTAATCACAATGTGATTAGGATTTTCTTTCTCAATTTCTTCTTCTGGCTTTAATTAGGTTGACCTTTTCATATCTTCCAACTTTTTTGTGGTTTCCAGATGGTTGTAGCCACTCTGCAACCCACATATAATCTCATTTTTAAGAGTTTCTATATGCCCACAATTAAAAAATGAATCTTGACATCTCTTTTTGTATTAATCAGTGGTCTTCAACTGGAGGAAATTTTGCACTGATGAGAACATCTGGCAGTATCCAGACACGTTTCTGCTTGTTGTAACTGGAATGCAAGGGATAGATGCTACTAGATAGCATCTATTTTTTTTTTTTTTTTTTTTTTTTTTTTAGGGGTGGGGGAGGTGGACCCGGGGCGGGGTGGGGGGGAGATAAAGGGGGGTGAAGAGTGGGGGGAGAGATCAGTGCAGTCGCCAGGCCAGGCAGTGCGAGAGCTTCCCACCCGGGGTCCACGGCTCCTTCTTTGGAGAAACCTGGGAGCGGCGGGAGGGGGCTGGGGCCTCCCTGGTTGGCTCTTCATCAGGCCAGGCCAACCCAAACCCAGAAGAGTCATGCTGGCTTCTTACCCTGTGCTCCAGCTCAGGGCTGGTCTGGGCCGAGCCCGCAGGGCTGGGCCAGGTGAGAGGGGCTGGGTCCAAGGCCCTCTGGGATGGGCAGGGGTCCTCGGACAGGGAGGACAGCAGGTCCTGGACCGTGGCCTCTGCCGTCTGCTGCTGGGGTGGTGGCGGCAGTGGCCGGGGAGAGGGGCTGGGCTCGGAGGAGGGCTCCTCCCGGGCGGTGCTGCAGTCTGTGGAGGAGCCCAGCGTCTGGCTGCTGTCGCTCGGGGCCCGGGTGACGGAGCTGCGAGCGGAGCGGGAGGCGCTCTCGGACGTGGCACTGGCACAGGTGCCATTGCTGCTGAGCTTCAGGGGCACGTCGATGGAGAAGAGGTCGGAGGAGATATTGGGCTGGTGGATGTCTATGGCAGCTGTGGTGACGACGCACACGGCTGGCTCTGGGACACCACTGTCACTGCTGGGCCCGTTGTAGTATTGGCTGACGTAGCTGTTCATGTCATCTCTCACCGCGGCACCTGGCGAGGGCTGCAGCTCCTCCACGACGCTCTAGTAGCATCTATCTAATGAATATCTATCTAATGAATATCTATCTAATGAATAGAGGTTAGGCATGTTGGTGAAAATCATACAGTGTTCAGGACAGCCCTCCCCACAAAGAATTACCTGGCTCAGAGTGTCAATAGTGTCAACATTGAGAAACCCTAGGCTAAAATGAATGGTGTGTTTATATCTGAGCCAATAACTGCAAAGAGGGGAAAAGAATATGTTGATAGCTATAAATCTACCAGTGGTTACTCTTGAAGTTGAGTGCAGAATTCTCCCATGACATGTGAAAGAGGGAGACGTGACATGCAAAATACTGAGCACAGTCTTGCCAGATGTGATAAGCACAAATTCAACAGACATCTACCACAGCCTCTTCTACCACCACTGTTTGGGTAGAGATAATTATTCTACATTTTTATGGTTTAAAGTGTTTACATTCTATTCTGTAACAATAATTTACAGTGTTTTGATTTATATGGAGTCAAAACTTTTTGTATCTTCTCCATTTATCACACAGTCGTAATGAAGTTTATCCTCGAGGGGGAAAAAAATCTGAGTACTTTAGGTTTGAAAATTGCATTTTTACCAGAACAATAGTGCACTATTTTATCTATTGCTATATAACAAACCACTATAAAGCTCAATAGTCTGTAATAAAGTAGATAAAGTAGTTGTTTTTGCTGATCAGTTCCAAGTTCCAGCTTTGCCTCAGCTTCAAATCCATTCTTTTCTCCCTACTCTGGGATAGGAAGACTGGGGTTCTGTGAACCACATTTTGCTTGGCCCTTGGCTCTTTGTTAAGCTCTGACCAATGGATGCTAGAGGCACTCTGGAAGTCTGGAGGAAGAAGAGACTGTCCCCATCTGCTTGCTTCCAGTTCTTGAGAGCAACACGTCATCCTGGGCAGCTACAACTTACTCCGACCTGTGAAACCAGCTTCTTCTTGCCTGTTTCAGTAACCAGAAGATTCAGCACGAGTTGAACTGTGCATACAACTTGGAACTTGGGTTCCAAGACTGCCTGGCATCTAAGCTTCTAGAATGCAGTAACTCCAGCCCCTTCTCTCAGGGTGGCAGTAGGTCTTTTCGGTTACTCTCTCAGGGCTATCTTTGTGATTCCATTTTGGTTTTTATTTCAGTAATAATACAAAATTTTTACAGTAAATATCCCCTATTAAAATAATTGGTGTGGTGCTGTCTTCTGGCTAGACCTGGCTTGGTACTGTTCCTCTCTATAGTACTGACCTGCTGTTGAGATTTCCTTCCCATAATTGCTCCCTTTTCAAAAATCACAACTGAATTACTTTGGAAAGGAAGTCAAGGGAGGCAGAAGAGAAATACAAGCTTATTTTCCTCCAGGAGTTTGGGACTCAATACAGCAGTATCATAACCACAACAAAAAGTCCTTAATGGTGTTGTTTCTGGTTGAGCCAATCACATTAGAAATAGATTAGTGGGGGTACTTGGGTGGCTCAGTGAGTTAAGCCTCTGCCTTCGGCTCAGGTCATGATCTCAGGGTCCTGAGATCAAGCCCTGGATAGAGCTCTCTGCTCAGCAGGGAGCCTGCTTCCCCGCCTCTCTGCCTACTTGTGATCTCTGTCAAATAAATAAATAAAATCTCCAAAGGAAAAAAAAAAAGAAACAGATTCGTGATCAAATATTGCAGGTGTTTTTCTTCTGTCATTTTCCATATATTTATGCAGTCACCTATTGACTGTTAATACCAGATGCCAAACTCCAAATTGTTTGGCCTGCAGAAGGGACTTGATATGCCACTCACCAATTTTTCTGTTGCAAGTAATGATTTTCACATAAGAAGTAAACTCCTTATCTCTCTGATATTTTATTTATGACATTAATAAAAGATGCCTCACTCGGTCTTGCCAAGTCTCACCCTAACACGATCTTTAACAGCTCACTTTTCTCTGTGTGCTGTACTGCTTTTAGCTGGAATATAGAGTCCCCGTATTTTATTGTGCAGGGAAATGATAAATATTTACAATCACATTTTGGAACTATTGTCAGATTTAGGCAAAATGAAGACCCATACCAAAGTATTACACTTTTTAAACAGGTCTTAGATAGAGTCCGACATCATCTCTGCTCTTTCTGAAGTCACCATTTCAATACTATTCTCATGTTCAGTAGTTTTCTTTTCTGAAAAGTAGTATTCTTAGTGTCTCTAAATTTGGTTGGAAAAACCTAGCTTTCTCCCTTATGAGTGTAAAGACCTGGAACTATAGTTCTGATAGCTTTTGTCTTTTTGATTCATTATTAGTTTGTTTTGTTTGGGGGAGGTTAATGGCACCCACATATACAAGGTATATTAATCACATCTCCAATAGTTAGATTATTTTCTCTATACTTCATAATACCCCTATTTTTGGGAGAAATGACTCAGTGTCTTGAATTTTCTCAAAGAAGTGAGGCTGTTTTTCAACCAGAGGAGATTTGAGGAGTATGCAGGTAAATGTTTTATCATCAGACTCTATGAAGGAAAAAATAGATAAATAAAATGCTGAGTTAAAGTATTTGTTGATTTTCATGGTGTTGATACTCCCACCATGGACAATTTTAAGTTACTAATATGTTGTTACTGAACACAGAGTTGGGACAAAAATCTCTGTCAAAGGAAAATAGACATTGGCTTGCAGCACACCAATGTGAGACATAAAATATAAAGATATTCTGTTGTCCAACTTCAGAACTCATTTCCAGCATCGGCAGCCATCCTTAAATATGAGAGTAGATGATAAGTTTCAAGTTTATAAATCACATTTTTTTAAAGATTTTATTTATTCACCTGACAGACAGATCACAAGTAGGCAGAGAGGCAGGCAGAGAGAAGGGAGGAAGAAGGCTCTCCGCGGAGCGAGAGCCCGATGTGGGGCTCGATCCCAGGACGCTGGGATCATGACCTGAGCCGAAGGCAGCGGCTTTAACCCACTGAGCCACCCAGGCGCCCCTATAAATCATATATTTGATTGTTATTTTTTTCTTACTTATTCTGAGACACTTTGTTCCAAGGAATGCTTTTTAAAAGGCACATTACTGCAATCAACATGCTTAAACCTACAAAAATCAAATTACTTTGAATACTTCCAAATTTATCATATGGTTATGTGATATCACCTACTGCTCAGAACCTGATTGCAACTCTTGTAAAACATCTGTTTTGATCTGAATCTACTAAATTGGTTGATATCAGAAGTCTGTTGACACCATTTTTTAAATTTAGTATTTACTATATGATTACTTATCAGTAAATTAAGTGATCAATTTGCATTTACATGATAATTAGTAAAAAGATTCTAGTAGACACTCTAGGAAGTGTAGGTTAACATCTGATGCTGATCACTGAACAGATAAACTGACAGATTACACATCTTAGGCTCTTTTTCAGATTTCTTTTTATTTTTCTATCTATAATTCTATTCTCTCCCACTCCCCCATCAAATTCTCCACTCATTCTCATTGTTTCCTAAAATTTTTGTTGAGCATACACTTGATGTGACTATGCGTATGTGTCTTCCTTTTATGTTTATAGAGCTTGAAATAGTTCTATTTCTCTTTTAGAGGCAAATTCTTGGTTTTTCAAGGCACGAGGATATAATTTCTGCATAAAGACATGAAAAATTTTAAAGATTATAGGGTAGCAAAAAATAGATGTAAAATATAGATGACCTAGAAAAAAAAGAAGATATTGTCTGTTCTAAACAATGGTAATGATAGGAAATCACTTTAAATTGGTCAATGACTGAGTTTTGTTGTGATTGCAGCTCAATTACAATGTATGATAGTGGTCTTCTGAATTATTTTAGAAGGAGTTTTTCCAAGAAAGACAATTTAATGTTCACATCATAAATTCCATGTAAACAACAAAAAAGTTGGAATGTAGGTGGCAATGTATAATATTTCTATAAAAAAACAGTACATTTTGTTAGAAAATAGTGGTACTTCTAAATGCAAATAAAAATCAATCATATTAGACCTGACAATGTCTACTAATTTTGAAATATTTCTTATATGGCAGACACTGTTTTGTTTATATATATATTCATTTGATCCCTGAATTAAATCCCAAATTAAGACCTACCTTCAGATAAAGAAACTGAGGCACACAGCAATTAAAACACTAATGGTAAGTGACAAAACTGAGATTCAAGTTCAGTGTTGCTCTGAGTTAGGATTCTTAAAAGTAATCTTTAATCTTAAAAGCATCTTTGCTTCTACTATTAAAATATCAGGAGGGTGCTAAAAGACATGGTGTGCTAAGAATTAAATGTATTTTATAAATGGTTTGACTCAGAAATTTTCCTTATACTTCACGTCTTTTAAAAATTTTCTCCTTTAGTTCTATGCATTTGTGCTTATTCATTGTTTTCTAGAACCATCTTTTCCAAAGAGATAAGGTTAAATTTTAGAGGAATAAAGAATTTTTCACAAAGCTCATTAAATTACACATAAGTCTTATGAATTAATGTAAAAACATCATTTAATTTGTTTTAATTTGAGAATTACTGTGCTATTATCATTTCCTTCAATTAATGTATTTCCATTATATAAGATATATATCTATTATCATATATCACAGTATATTATCTTACAGTATGATAATATGATGCATAGTTTTATTTCACATTGTAATATATAATACTGTTACTGGTTCTGTATTAATTCATATTCATATTACTTATTCATTGATTAGTACAGAACAGTCATTATCATAGTTTACTATCTGGCTATCCTGGTTACAATTCCCAATTTAAAAGTTTTGCAATTCATACTCTTATGGTCACCAGATCATTCTCAGATGCATAACTCTTTTACATATATAATAGTACCCAGACTTTCAGCTGGATAGCCATCCTTTCTCTATGCACTCCATATAATTGAAGTGCTGAAGATCTCACCTGAACTTATCCAATTACAGAACACTATATCTCCCGGCCTTGAGTATATATATAGCCTATGACAGGGCACATTTCTAGCTAGTTAGGTATTAATTTGTTAACAAATACAAAAAAATAGAACTTAATGTACAGCGAGCCTATGTCGTACTAGAGATACAGACAGCACAAAAACAAACAGCGAGGTAATGAAGAGAAGTCATGACTAAAGCCAGATGTCTGTGTATCTGTTCCACATATCTAAGCCACAAACATGTTGTCGTCTAATAAATATTAACATACATATATACTACAATTCAATCCACAGTTTAAAATTGTATATCATACATATATATCTTATGATTTTGTTATTGTTATGATTTATATAAACTAGAGTTGACTTTTTCTATTTGTCACAAGTAAAAAATCCCTAATGAAATACCATCCATTACTATTAAGATACTAATTTTCTATGAATTTGGCAATCATTTCAACTTCATTTTACCAAATTTTCAAGCATTTCTTATTTTTAATTCCCTTTACATTCTCTCTCTCCCTTTTTAAAATTCTCTCATTTTCCTTATTCCTCTAATTATACAAGTGATGCTTTCATTCTGGGTAAAATTAAAAAATACAGAAGTGATAAAATAATATCACCTTAATTCCACAATTTATAAATAAAAACTGCTAAATCTTAACTCCATATTAGTCAATATTTTTCTACTACATAGAGTAGTATGTATACTAAGATACAGTATTTTAAAAATGGTATATATTCCACATAAATAAGTATGACCTGTATACTTCATTTGATTAATACCATAAATATAATTCTATATTTATAAATATACACCTCAAACATTGTCTAATGGTTACACAGTATGCCCTCATTTGTATAGAACAGTTTGTTTACTAATTTCCTTGTGTTACCCATGTGGGTTGTTTCCAGGTGTTTACTATTATAATTAATGCTACATTATACACTGATATATAAAAATATGTTTCTCTGCTTCTTAGACTGTTTTTTGTTTGTTTGTTTGTTTTTAGATTTTATTTATTTGAAAGAGAGAGAAAGTGAGAGACAGAGCACAGGTGGAAGGAACAGGCAGAGGGACAGGGAGAAGCAGACTCCCTTCTGAGCAGGGAGCCTGATGTGGGACTTGACCCCAGGACCCTGGGATCATGCCCTGAGCCACAGGCAGACGCTTAATGACTGAGCCATCCAGGTGCCCCTAGATTGTTTTTGAGAAGTAAAATTTTAGAAGGTGAATTACTATGTCAAAATTTACACACATTTCAGAGCCCCTTCTCTATTAGCAAGTGCCAATGACCCAGAACCATCTATCCCCTTTCCTCAAAACTCTTGTATTCTTTTTTCCCCCATGGAGTTGAATTCAAACCATTTTTGGGTCTCTGTCTCCTATCAGAATAGTCTTGAATAAAGTCTTTCTTACCTGTATATCTTTATCCAGTGCAATTTTTCTTTGACAAATCCTATCCACATGGAAAACAGATTCTAGAAGAGAAGACAAAAAGAGCATGCATTTTAAAATATCAAAACATATTGAAAGAACATATTGGTAAGAACAATAATATTCACCATATTTCAATCTTCGCCCTTGTAAAATAGAAATGATAATACAGTATGGGATCTATTTCAAGCTATAAATAGAACATCAAATCGTAATGCTAATTGGCCCATATCAATCATTCGATATAGCCTTTGTTTTCAATATATACCATTGGGAATGCCACAGGAATGTTTCTCAGCAATTTACACATTAACTTGTTCTTCATCTCTCCAACTTTAAGACAAGGTCCAACTTGATTCCAAACTCTGACTACACATCTGGACTAATTATAGTTCTACCCTTTGGTTGATCTTCACAACACTTTCCTTTAAAGTTAGATGTCAGGTCAAATAAGCATCATGATTTTTATACTTTCTGAATATCTCACTGTTCACGTATTGATAGTTTTCCTGTGTGGAAATATGAAAGGCTATCTATGTTATCTTGCCAGCCCAAACTTCCATTACAAGGAATAATTACCCAGCCTGACAAATTTTCTCCAATGCTCTTAATACAAAATCCTGAAACTAAATGTAGACTGTTGTTGAAAAAAAACCATGTTACTGAAACCACCAGCTAAATCCAGATGTGCAAGAAACCAAGTTGTGGCCAAGTTATACCAAGCTTTGTAGGACATAATAATTTAGGAACATGGACATAGAATCACAAATATTCAAAAATTCCCCAAATGATCTCCTTTTTTCTTCCTTGTTTTTTTGTTTTTTAACAGATACTTTGAAGTTCACCTTTTGATCCCACTTTTAAGGCTTTTTCTCCCTGCTATAATTACGGGTTTCTTTTTAATAGCATTGTCCTGAGTAGATTTGTATTACACCCATAATGTATGAACATTTAATAATGTGACACAAGACAGTAAAGAGTATAGTATGTGCAGCATATTTCCCTATTATTCTTTTTTATCTAGTTTGAGCTTTTTATATAGGCCATTACCGAAATGTGGAAGAATCCACCAGGGACAATTTACTATGCCGTTATTATTTCTGTTTATTAGTGGTTTCCTTGAGCATAATGTAGGGTACAGTAGAGTAATAGCTTTTAAAAGAACAAAAAGTAGAATCCTCAATGAGTTTGAATATTTTCAGAAAATCTTTCATTTCAAACTCTTCTGCTTTCTTCAATTAGATTTGTTCCTTGAGGAAAAAAAAAAAAAAGATTTCTTCCTTGTAGTTTATAAAATCCATGCTTATATATGTGACATTAACATCTGGCTTACATGAAGTAATAATAAAATACAATTGATTTATTTTCTTTTAATATGTAACCAGCTTTTATTCATAATGACAAAATTAAATGAAGTATCATTCGCTAACAACTAAGGTCATTAAAACTATATCAGTATGGATACCTGAATTCTATACTTCCTCCAATGCATTCTCCATACTGCTACTTAAGTGATGGTTCCAAAACACATGTCTAACATTTTGTTTTATTATTACAAATATTGAATCCCTACTATAAATAGGACAAAATCTTAACTTTTTAGTGTTGTGTACAGATTGCTTCAGGACCTGCAGGTTTCTGCTTATCTTTCCTTCCTTAATGCAGGAGGCTTAGAGGAGAATTGGATAAATCAATGTGGCTGGCAAATAATAAGAGATGCATACATCTAAATTCCCCTTCATTGTAAACACTAGCCAATCTACAGCCTGAGGCTGGATAGAGGAGGGGTCCTGGAAAGACTGCGGAGACCCTGAGGCTAAGCCAAAATATTCGGATGGGTCCATCCTTTTGGAGCTTCAGGATTCCTCATGACCATCCTGTATTGCTTCCTCTATCTCTCCTCCCAACCATATCCATCTATACTGACATTTTATTTTCCAGAGTTACTTCTTCCATTTTGAGCAGTAACATAAACATATCATATTCCTTCATGAAATTACTTCCACTCAAAGTACTCCTTCTTCTTTGGATTCCTTTGCAAACCTCCTATTCAGTCTTCAAAATCTCCCTCTGATTTCACAGTGTTTCCAAAGCCTTCCTTCACATCTTCCTTGCACGCTACGATCATTCTGCCACCGTACATTGAACTTTAGTCAATCATTTTTTTTCATATCACCCCATAATTGAATTATGTTCTAGGTTTATCTTTCTACCAATCTGTGAACAACTTGGGGACAGGATAATGTCATATATATATATATATATACATATATATATATATGTGTGTATATATACACACACACACACAGATATATATATATACACACACACACACACACAAACACATGTATATGTATATATATTTATTCAATATACAGGAAAATATATATTCAATATATATTCTCTCTATATATTATATATAGATATATTCTTCAGCACTTAATGTAGTATTTAGAAAAAGCTAAGCGCATAAATCTAGTTGCTGAAGCTGAATTTAGAGGTGTCTTCTGTATGTATGGTATTAGGTATAATTACATGAACAAACAATAGTAAATGGGAAATCTCTATTTAAAAACTGAAGGGTTGGAAGGATTGATGATGGTGAACCATTATGACTAACCAAATTTTCAATGAAAATAAAACAGAAAAGGTAGAATAAAGATGATACTAAGTTAGGTGCCAATACTGTATGCTCTTATGAATTAAAAATTTAGATAATTCAGACATTTAGTTGAACAAAGTACAGTGTTTTATTTTCCTAATTGCAATAACTACATTTAAGTAGCGATTTATCTTGGTACTTAAGTAAACCCGTATAGGGGAATGGCTAGTTTGGAAGACTGGCTGATTCATGTCCCAAAATCTGTTTAGATGGATTCTGCCAAATAAAATCAAGGAAAAGTTTAAAACTCTTATGACAAAACATTTCCAATCTTCCAATCTCAGACTAAACCTAGCTTTATATTTAAAACCTTTGCCCTTTGCTCAGTGTCAACCTATTTCTGGCAATCACTCATTTTGTCTTACTGAATTCTCTCCAAATATGATTTGCTTCCACACACTCTTTTCTTGTTATGCTATCACCTAAGTTATTCCTTCTCAATTTGTATAATTGAAAAGTATTCTTCCAATGCCCTACCCAAAACTCCCTTAAAGAATTTGAAAAGCAATGTATAAGCTCACATATCTTAAAGATAAAATTGTTCATCTGGTTCCAACAATTATAAAGGAATTATGTAGATTGAGATATTAAACTGTTGCAACACATCTTAAATGCAAGCAATGAACTCCAAATACTCTATCCACTCATCACCCTTCATTTAAATATCCACGTAAATAACTTCTTGGACAATTAGAAATTTCAAATTGCCAGCTGAACTCATAGTTGTAGGTTTTGAATTTCCATTTTACTTTTCCAAAGAAATTTACCCTAATATATTTTTATGCTTTAAAATAAACTATGTACATTTAAATACAAACTATTTTTTGAGAGCGTAAGTTCTTCATATGTTCATGTGTATGTATATTCTTTGCACAGTTGTACTCACATAGTCACTGTACAAGTAAACAGTTAAACAGGCTATTCAGTTAACTTTTCCACATTTGCCAATTTAATTGTGGAAAGGGGAAGGGGGAAGAACATTCTGTAAATGATCGCCCCTGTAATGAATCGCCACATGCTTTCCTTTGGCAAAAACCCTCAGCCTCATCTTGTGCAGTATGCTTTGGTATTCATGTATACACACAGACATACAAGCTCAACACTCACTAGAACCAATGTCTTAAAAAAAAAAAAAATCACTCCCTTCTACAGTCTTCAGAGAATCCTACAAAGCCATATGTTCAAGTTATGCACTGTGATAAGAGGTGTGGAAAGATTGAGAAAGCATGCCAAAATGTTAAATAGTAATCAACTTAGTGATTCCATTTATGATTTTGTTTTGAATAAATCTAAATTTAAGGCATTTTATTGGCAAAACAGACATGTCACTACAATTGGAACAATATTCTTCAACAATGAGTATTTTAAACTGCAGGTGCATTATCATTTGCCTAAGCAGATTAAGTAATTTTTTTCACTTTAAAACTTAAAATTATCTAAAAAATTCTAATACTGATGTCAAATACAGAAAAAAGTATCAGGGAAGGTAGTAGAATAAAATGATACTTTAATCTTATTAATAAAATGGATAAATGATTTCTAAATAACTGTGGAATTAGATTCTACATGGGATGTGGGTATTGTCTTCTTTGTTCTGCCTATGTATAACTTGTATAACTTACTTTTTATGTATATAAAAAAGTATAGGACTTTTAGAAAAGGTATAAATTCTAATATTACACTTAAATGTGCTTTAATTTTCCTAAGTGGAAACAGACATGGTCTCTAATAACTTGAAAATAAGAAAAAATGAGGTTGGTCTTTGGCAAATATTATAAAGTCATTCCATAATTAATCATAGCAGAACTATATAAAATCACTTTAAACAAGAATGACACACAGAACATAGATACCTATGAGAACAAGAGTGAATAAAATAGTAACATCAATTAAAATATGTTAAGTAGTGTTCCTGCTGGTATATATGAGTCAGAGGGAGAGAGAGACAAGCAGACTCCCCACTGAGCAGGGAGCCTGATGCAGGGCTTGATCCCAGGATCCTGAAATCACAACCTGAGCCAAAGGTAGCTGCTTAACTGACTGAGCCACCCAGGTGCCCTAGAAACATTATTTAAACCTTAGTTTGGGTTATTTTCATCACTTCATTTTTCCCCACTAAATTATAATAGTGTTCTTAAATGGATCTCTGCATATTAAAAAAATAAAATTAAACCAGTTAAATCAAATTCATATCTATTAAACTACTTTCCATATTTTAAGTATTTCTCATTGCTTGTCATTATTAAGCAATCAAACAAAATCAGACCAATATGCACAGCCAGTTGCTAAATTAAAAATATGTGTAACTGTGAAACAGGTGACATATTACTTCCAAAACTGAAAATGCAGAAAGTTGATCAAAATAACCAGAGATCAACTTTTAGATGTTTGCTTCATATTATAGAGAAAAGATTATTTTTCAGTGCTATAAAATAAATGAAATTGTTGAATATTTTGCTTTATTTCACAGCTAATTTTTTTTTTCAGTAATAGAATTCACTTCATATCTGTATCTCTCACCTCCTATTTCAACCTTAATAATGTGGATTCTCCTCACTCTGGCAAGCTGCTATCTGGATGATTTACAGTAACCTTGTAATTGGTAAATCAATTTGCATCTTCTCTGTCTTTATCGCTCTTGACTTCTACACAGTATTTGTCAGCACAGCCTTTGTCCTCTGTGACATTTTCCAGTCCAGGCAACTATAATGTTGTAATTTTACAGTCCCACACTAAAACAAAAACAAAAACAAAACAAAACAAAAACCCCAGCATTTTCATTCCCAAGTTTTTCTTCCTTTTTCTTTTTTCCTAGTGGAATCACAATCCAGGTTAGAGACAGCATTTCCTATTCATGCCACCTCTTATGATGCATTATTGATAATACTTGACTAAGATTTTATATACCCTAACTAAAATCTACGTCTTTCCTACTTAATGTCCTCCAATTCCAATTAAAAATGGACTAAAATTCTTTATAGTGGCTTACAAACTTCTGTTCTACCTTGTTTCACTTCCTTTTACCATTCTACCACTTGCCACTTAGGCTGCAAACATAGAGAGGTTCTTTCTGTCCTTTGAAAGCACCATGCTTCTGCATTTCTACTTCAGTAAGGCTTTAGTAATGGTACCTTCTATCTGGAAACCACTTTCCTTTTATTGTTGCACAACTGGCTGCTTATTTACCATCACATTCCATCTTCATTGTTATCTTCCTAGAGAACCTTTCCCCGACCAGTCCAATTTAAAACATAAACTCCCTAAGAGTAGGAAACCTTTTTTTTTTTTTTTTTTTTTTTTTTAAATCTCTCTGTTACCAGGTGCTAGGACAGTGCATGGCATGTACTTGGTATTAAATACTTTTTTAAAACAGTGAATGAATATTCTAATTCAGAAATATCTTCATTCACTGTTCCTCTCAACACATAGTAGCTCTGAGTATTGTTGCCTTTTCCCTTAGAACACTAACTACCCGGACTGCATTCTTCCAGATATGGCCCATTTGATCATGGTCCTTCCATTGTCAACAATTTACATTGACTCTCCACTTCTCAAAGAATGAGGCTCAAACATGGCATTCTCTTATTAGACTCATGTTGGCATCTCTGGTGAAATGTACTTTGTAAATCCCCAGTCCTCTTCCCTGAAACCATGCTATCATATTCACTCTTCTTAATAGATGGAACTTGTCTGTCTCTTGAACATATCCTATACGTTTTGTCATCCACGATTTTTATGTCTTACTTTCTAAATTCAGACTATTTACAAACTCTTGCCAGCTAAAATCATACATGTGCTAGTGAGCTCAGTTCAAAGCCTATCTATTATATATCTAGTATATATTCAAATAGCCAAATAGAGAGTAATTACTTAAAACTTTATCTGCCCTTTTAAAATTATTTAAAAAATGTTTTTTTAATTTTTGATAGAGAGAGAGTTGGGGGGGGTGGGACAGAGGAAGAGGGACAGAGAATCTTAAGCAGGATACACACTTAGCATGGAGCCCAGTGTGGGTCTCCATCTTATGACCCTGAGATCATGACCTGAGCTGAAATCAAGAGCAGAATGCTTAACCGACTGAGCCACCTAAGTGCCCCAGCTTGTCTGTTTTAATTGTTCTCCTTAGGAAACAGAGCTGATTGAATTTGTCCACCTAAGTTCTTTGTACTTCAGTTATAATTATAACTCTCTTTTGAAAGTATTTCTATCTTTACTAGCTCTGAATATTCTAATGTTATTGAGATATAAGCTGCCAAAAACACCACCGATTCATCAGTAATTCAGCATTTGTTATCCATAGGACAGTATCATTATGCTTACCTTGGGATCCATAAAATTCAATTGTAAAAATGAGTTAAGTAAAAGTATACTTCCATCCCCCAAATTTAAAATATCACATCGCACACACAACAACTCATTGGATCTGATATTGAACACCTTGAAAGACTATTATAAATACATACATGTAATTAATTATTATTGTTTTTTTAAATTTATTTATTTGACAGATAGAGATCACAAGTAAGGAGAGAGGCAGGCAGAGAGAGAGGAAGGGAAGCAGGCTCCCTGCTGAGCAGAGAGGCCCATGTGGGGCTTGATCCCAGGACCCTGGGATCATGACCTGAGCCGAAGGCAGAGGCTTTAACTCACTGAGCCACCCAGGCGCCCCTGTAATTAATTATTTTAATTAAAATTTTTAATACAGCAATCTTGAATAAATACATAGGTCATGCTTGGCAGTAATTCTAACAAAGCCTTTTTGTAATGATTCAGATCCCAGTGTAAAAATACTTCTTTCCTTAAAAAATTAATTCAATTTTTCTGGTTATTGTCAATTTGAGAATTTAGAAGAAGCTTTGGTTGGTTGCATTTTTAGGATGTGTCATTCCTTAAATGAGATTTAAAAGTTTTATATATTGAGAGAACTACAAAGCATTCAATATCTAATTTCCTTGTCTCATCACTCTGAAATATATTACCTGATGTCACATCTCTAGCCAGTCACAGCGAAATGTGACAAAGCAAGCACTGTTTAATGGTTCCATTTACAACAAGATTTTTATATCTATTCCATTTATCTGTAATTTCATATGCCAAATGTCTTCCTTAGAATAAATTAGGTATTGAGCAAATGATCAGACACCTTAAAATGTGCACTCTATTTTAAGCTACTCTGAAGTCTTTTAGGGCAATATTTCTTTAAATATTATAAAATAAAAATGTTACTAAGAGAGTGTTCTTTCAGATTATCTATGATGTTTTCTCCAATTGGAAAAATACAGGTTGTGACACTAAGTCTTCTTCATTTGCTGTCCTTAAACAGAAAATGTGTCTTTATTTTTAGAATACTAAGTACTGTTAATGAACAAGTTCAAAGGTAAAGCCTAATAGAAATAAAATTTTGATTCTTTTTAATGGGCTCACCAGTACAACTAGTACTATGAGGATAAGTACTGACCCAAGTACTGGACTAATTACTTTTCATTCCTTGCTTTATTTAATACTTAAAATAACCCTGGGATAGAAATGTAGATAAATTTAGTATTTTACACAAATTCTGAAAGTAAGTTGCAAAAAAAAAAAAAAAAACTTTACTTAATACCTAAGACAGACCTAATATGAACTCTTACTTCCTATATAACTCTGCTTCTTCCTCCTTCAGACCAATATTCATATATGCATGTATTTCTCACACATTGCATCAATTTTTATACCCATGCACACATATGAATACACACACACACACACACACACACGATTCAATGTGGAAAACTATATTTTTTAAAAAACACTGGGAAACCTACCAGTATGCCGAAGGGCTCTGTAAATTTTCAGTTTTAAATTCACACATCTCTGAAAGAAATAGTGATCCTTTTTCTTTACTACTCAGTATAGGATATCAGAAGAAATATTGATGATTTATGACCAAATTAACCCATAATTCATTCTCAACTCCTCTTAGAAAGCCATAGAATAGTCAGGAATTAAGTGCTATAACTGTTTTCCTAGCCAAGTCGATATTTATTTACTCTGTTTTGTTATTGAATATGCAGCATGCTAAAATGGTGTTTCAGGGAAATTTACCCTGGCCAAAAGAAATTTATAATTTACTTAGGAGGCAGATGTTTTGTTTTCCCCCTTCACATGCATTGGTTACCCCAAATCTTTTTTTTTTTTTTTTTCCCTCAGCTTTGTTTCTTAGTGTTTGAAATATTTATACTGGAAAGGAAATAATACAAGTTGTATATGCATATTTTTTTTAGGATATTAGTTTTTATAAGATTTTAACCAACTTTCTAAATTGCTTTCCTTTTTACTACATGCATTCTATAAGTAGTAAATGTGGTGCCTACTAAAGTGATACACATATACACATATTTGTAAACATAGTTAGTTTTCCATCCTCATAGTTTAAATCCTGGCAACACAATAGCAACTGAACAAGCTAACTCACATTCACAGATCCGAAATTTAGTTAGAAAAAATACCCCCTTTAGTTATTAGGAGAAGAGATTTATTTTAACATAAAATGCTTGATATTGTATTCCCTCTGAAAGGTTATCAACCCCTACGACTTTGACTTCAATGTTGACAATCCAATCATATTAAATTTTTAATGTGTATAGGTAAGGAAGCAAGGGACATATAGGTAAAGAATTTGTAAATTTGAAATGTCCATCTAACAAATAATTTTTTAGTCTGTGCTAGGAGTTACAGTTGAAATGGGGAGCAAGATAGATGTGGTCTTCACCTTTGAGAACTTACAGTAAAAAACAGAAAGAAAGCAATTGAAACATAAGTACAAAAAAAAAAAAAATGTGGAAATGATGTCCAAGTCAGAACAAGCCTAAAAAAGGTCCTGCAGACTGCAAGGGCCAGGTAGGTTAGAAGATCATACCCGCTCCCCAGATTTGCCTCCCTGTGAGTCTGAACTGAGCCAATGATGTGAGCAGACATTGGGAAGAACTGTGATGAGACAGAGCAACAGAAACAGGAAACAAAACATTGTGGGTTTTTTTTTTTTTTGGAATGGCAAGTCATTACTCATTGACATAGACCATGTGGGCCTATATACAAAGTGCAGGAGAGAAAGGAAACATTTAAAAGTTCTTGTATCATTCAACAGAAAATGACAGACTTATTTGCTGTTATTCATTCCTCTTGCCTCATATTTTGCCTTAATGTATATGCACAGCTGTTGTTTCTGACCCGAGAGACGTTATATTCAGCCAATTAGTCTATGGTTTTTCAGGGGATTTTTTTTTCATAGTTGTCATTCGCCAAGCTTTTAAAGTAATAAGTTTAGTTAGAAACATATGTTGCTATTCCTCGTGGGCTAATTTCTCAGGTAAATTAATATTGTATTGCAAAATAGTCTAAGATCTCTAATATAACATTTAATAATCAAAATCTTTAAGTCCTTTGAAAATCATTACCTAATTCTTAATAATGTATTTTTAAATCTTATATAGGATTTTGCCTAGAATTTTAAAAATAAGTGACAGAGGGGAATTTTATTTTGCAAACTGCTACAAACTGTGTTATACTGGCACTTAGTATTTAATAAATGCGATTGCTTGGATTATTGGGACTTTAGTTTAATCGTTAAATATTTCCTGCAGCTTTCAAGAAATATTAGAAAATTATAATCAGAGGAAGGACCTGTGAGTGAAGATTTTTGGGGTCTAGAAAGTGTGCCACCTCACTGAGGCAGTTTCTCACATGATTTTCTTACTACTTGACCTTCCTGCACACCTCTCGCCAGCCAAAGTCCCACTACATGCCAATTTTAGTCACATCAGATATATACCTGTCCTAAAAATTAGAGGAAATATTATGGAAGGTTTAAGAGTTCAAGCTAACTCATAATAGTACGAGATTGATTTTATATTCAAATTCTCATTCATTAGCACTCGGATTTTGTACAGGTTACTTGAGATTTTGAAGTTTCATTTTATTCAACTTCAAAAAGGAACTCATAAAGCCTATCTTAAAGTAAGGTTGATAATTAAAGGTAATAATTTAATGAGCTAAGGTACATAAAAGCCTTAGTTCCTACTTCATACATAGTAAATTATCAAGAACCAATAATATTAACTGTCTTATTACTATTAGAGTATTTTCTGCCCATATTAATTTCACTTTAAAAAATGCATCTGGGAAACTGAATCTCTTAAATAGAAATAGGTAGTCATAAGTTATACAAAAATTGATCTCTTACAGTTTAGCAATAAAAAAAACAAAAATATCCCAATTAAATAATGGACAAGGAACCTGACAGACATTCATAAAAATTCAAGTGGACAATAAGCACATGAAAAGAAGTTAGACCTCATTAGCCAACAAGGAAAAACAAATTGAAACCATGATGAGATACTACTTCATCCACATCCAACAGGATGACTACAATCAAAACGATGTGAAATGAAGAGTGTTGGTGGGGATGGAGAGGAGGTGGAATTGTCCTGCATTGCTGGTAGGAACGTAAAACATAAAATAATATTATAACCCCTTTGACACAACCTGGCAGGTCCTCAAAAGGTTCAACACAGAGTTACAATTTCCTTAGATATGCCATTACCAAACAAACTAAAACATGTCCACACATAAACTTGTAAATGAATGTCCAAAGAAGAAGTATTAGAAGATTTTGGGGGTTCTTCGTGATCTTGTACTCAAACTGCACTTAACATTACAGAACAGTCAACAGCCTTAGGGCAAAATAAAGGTTCACCATGAGAATTTTTGCAATACATGGGACTAGCACACGTACCCAACAGACTGAAGAGTCATAGACGTTGCTACTCCTTTTCCCCGTTTTACTGGGTGTGTGTCTGCAAAGCAAAGTGATTTGGCTTAATCCAAACATAGGGGGGCAATTGAATTGTGTTCTGAAGGATGTTTTCTGACCTGAAAAACTGGTGTTGTGGCACATATGCCATTACCTGAAATTATAATGCCAAATATCACTTCTAAAAATATTTTTTGAAGTGTTTGTTTTGTTTGTTGTTTGTTTTGCTGACCCCCCAAAATTGCTCTCAGAAACCATCTGCCTCCCAACCGGAGTTGGCATTCCTATTCCAAAGGGATTGCAGGAAGTCTGAAGGGGGATGCAGAGGGTTGTTGATAGTTAAATAAATGTTTACCACCTGGGTCAGCCCTTTTCTTGAATTGGATTTGCTTCTAAATGGATTACTGAAAGACAAAATTCATGGGGAAAAGGTACTGACCTCCAAATATAAAGAAACAGAATTCTGTCTCCTGTTGCAAAATGTTTTTTTCCTTAAACAAGATAAATCTATGTAGAAGGATTTGTTTTCCCAATTTTAAACCATTACATAATAGGTTATTTTAAATTATATAAAGACAATTATAGTCTATGGAACATTCAACACCTGTCCTTTCATCTTGGCTGCTAGTACCATACTCTCCTTCCCAGCTTTCTTCTAAAAGATTGTTTTAGTTGGAGTGTATCCTTTGCTCCTTTGGATCAAAATGTCAACAACGGGAAAAAAAAAAAAAAAAGGAGAAACTATTGGCACTGGCTATGTTTCTCATTTCCCTCTAGTAAAAGCCATCTTTCCCTACATGATTGTGTGTTGACATCTGTCCTTTGGTGCTAAACAAGATAAATAATTATGTTCATGTGTTTGGTGAATATCCAGTAATTTCTAGTAGTTTCATAATCATAACCCAAGTAACATGAGAGAGGCACAATCTCAAATTGGAGTTTATTGAAACTCCAAGCTTACTTAACTGTTTAAATAAAGAATTTCTACTTCCCCTTATAGATTCACAGTTCTCATTATAGATTTCCAGTTATTTTAAAATCACTTTAGATTTGAAAAATTACCTAGTAAAATGGAGTTTACTCACAAAATTGTTGCACTGATGATGAAATCTATCCCCTTATGTTTCCTAAAGAACACAAAGCTGGTGTGAGAGTTACTGTTTTTCTGCTCTGTCTTAGGCTGTGAGAAAGACAAAGATAGTATAACAACAAAGCAAAATGGCAAAATACTTCCAGAATTACATATAAAATTAAAGAACTAAATATTTCCACTAAAATTTTTCCGTATGTCCAGCTTTTAGCATCAACAGGTCACAAATGAGCCAGAGCACTGAAAGCAAGATCTTTCTAGCTTCATTTGACTAATTAACAGTATTTTATAGAAAGGAGCCTTTGTAATGACCCAAATGTTCAAATATGAAATATGTTTCATCTGAATAAATGTATAGGAGATAAAGTTTTTCTTTAAACTCTGCTTTATTAAATTTCTATTAAAGTTATGCAATTTATGAATAACAGCATCTTCACATAAATTTGAATTTTTAAAATTTATATTTCTTTTTGGAAGTCATGTTCTTCACATAGGTTTTCACTTGATCTCAGTTTGAACTGAGAAGCAAACATAGTGTCACTAACATTGTGAAAATGTTGGAAGTTTTGAAGTATTTCCATTTCTGACCTCCATCTTCCTCTTCATTTTAAATGGACTCTTTTCTCCAACTAGGTCATATAAAAAGGTCATCAAGTGTTTGTGGTTGGGGCAAAGAAGCTTCATGGCACAGAAAGACTCTGGCCACAAAAGATGAAAGCCAGTGGACGGCAGTAAGAACAACCTCCTTTAAAGTCAACATTGGGAAGGAACTTGCTGATGTGGGAAACAGAGGCAGAAGAAAATCATTAAAATTCCTTACCTACTGACAAGAAACAGACAGAGTGGCTCTCCCCTGGGGACTCAACTGCCCTCACCTTGAGGTTTTGCTAAGGACAATCCTAGCCTGACCGATCCCCTACTCCAACAGGTCCAACCAGGATCCTGTAAGTCTACTTTAATAATTCCTTTAGGAAACTTTATCTCTAAACCTCCAAGATAGTGTCAGCTATCATTCCCAAGCATAGGACCTACTGATACACATCTAAAGGGTCTCACAAGAATATTTTTAATACTGGTAATAAATGACATTTCTCCCAACAATAGCCAGCCCTTCAAGGTTCTGGAGACCTTGCTTCCAAAATTCCTTAGAGACTTACATCATCCCTAATCCCCTTTGTCCTCACCTACCTCTGAGTCCACCCCAACTTAAAAACTCTGACTGTAATCTGGTTCGGGGTCCAAGTCCCTACTCCGCTGTGTCGGGTATACTTGGGCCCAAGCTTAAGCTTGTCAAATAAACCCCCGTGGGATTGCATCGGTGTTGACTCCTTGGTAGTCTCTCGGACATGAAAACTTGGGCATAACACTTGCCACTGCTCCTGTTTTAGTATTCCTATTGCTGGGAAAAATTTTTCACAAATTTAAGAACTTAAATCAATACAAGTTTATTGTTTTATAGGTCTATAGTTTAGAAGAATTACATGTATCGCACTGGACTAACATCAGTAAGGACCTATTTTACATTTTTATATTTTAGAAAGAGGCTTTCATTGAGGTTAAACAAAAACCTTGTTGTTTAACCCTTAAACTGTCCCTGCTCCCCTTCCCCCAGGGGATTCACTTAAAAACAAGTCCTGGAAACCAGCTCCAGGTAACAAAGCCCAGATACAAGGGTGGGTCAGGCCAGGTAGAGACATCCGATCAGTGGGGGGATGCATACTGTCTCCCTGGTTACCAAGGAGTATGGGCCCCGCCCTTTGGGAGCCTTTTGGGCGCCAATCCTAATCAAGGTGTAATAGGCTGGTTCAAATGTCTACTAGGGTAAATTGTAATTCAATTGGTCACCTAGCATCACTGTGGAGTTTCCTGTGTGTGTTACAATCTTATTGGTCACCTGTGCGTGGCCAGGCCCAACCGCATGACCTTTGCCCTTAAAAGCTAGACTGTGAAACAGAGAAGGGTCGCCCTCTCTTGTAAGAGGTGCGGCCCCGAACGTTCGGTCTGATTCTTAATGCCTGGCGCGAAATAAAGCTTTGCTTGACCTTCGCTTTGTATCAGTCTCGCTCCTTTAATCACGGATCCATTATTGGGGCATAACACATCAAAGTGTTGGGAAAGTGTATTCATTTCTGGAGACTCCAGGGAAGATTCTGTGTCCTTGCCTTTCAACTTCAAGAGCTTTTCCTTGTCTATGGCATTCTTCCTCCAAAAGAAAGCTAGCAAAGTTGAAAGCTTTCTCATGTTGCCATCTCTCTGGTTCCTTCATGGTCCTCCTTTCTTTCTTTCTTTCAATTTCTTTTCTTTTCTTCTTCTTCTTTTTTTTTTTTTTTGTGCAAAATGATGGCTTCTTAAAGCACAAGGACAGGATGGGTTGGGGGTGGGGGCAGAAAGACCTGCTATACCAGGGTCTTGAGGAGTGATGGTTATATACTGGGGAATTTGGGGAAGTAAGGAAAAGGGAGGTTTCAAAAGAACTTTCATATGCTAAAGAGGACCAACCTATAAAATATCTACAGGGTAAGAGAGGTCTTACCATTGTCAAGTTAAAGTTGTTTTTCCCCTCTAGCAAGGTATTAACATTAAGATAGTTGGGAGATCCCTAGAAGAATGTCACACATATCCCACCCAGGAATGGGGGATGGGGAGGTTGCAGGGCGTCAGCTTGTGCTTTGTCTTCAGTTAGCCTTCTGCTCCCTCATCATTTCCCCCCTGAGCAATTTTGACCCTTTAATCTTTAAGGATTTTGAAGGTGGAAAGTTACATCTTTTCTAACTTCTTCCTGCTGAGTAGGGGCAGAGAGATGTCCCTACCTATGGGTCAATATTTGTCAGTTAGGGACCATATAGGGGAGTTACAAAAGGGGAGGCAGCTGAATCCAATGCGGTCAACATACATGAACCTCCTTGAGTAGAAGGGATCATCTGATGTTGTGAAGTCATTATAGGAATGGAGGCTTGGCACCAAGAGGAGAGATACTGAAAAAGACAATGCATTAAGATTAGTATGGCTATAAAATGAGAAGTCCAGTAAAGAGATCCCTAATAGTTTACCATAATTTCCCACCAGTACAGGAGTTTAAAGCAATCACTAAAGGAAAGAGAGATTGTTAAAAGCACCAATTTGAGTATTCGTGTCTGTTAGCAACCCATTAGTATCTTGTGGTAATCTGGACTGTATACACAGCATTCTGTTTTTAAGGAGCACAAGTTTCACCTTGTATCACAGTTAAAATATCTAACACCATTCTATTATGTAGAACTGCTTCATGCACTTCTGTTACTTTAGTATTTAAAAGAAATTCTATTTTGAGTGTCAGTTAGGACTTTGACCATGTACATATTCAGTATTCATAGCGTCCATGTGCCAAACAATATCTTCCAGCCTCAAAAAGGGAACAAAGACGGATGCCAGGTGGTTATACCAATGAGACACAAAACATGTCCACCATTGTTTTACATTTAGAAGCTTAGCTGGGTTGGTAATAGTTTTAATAATGTGTCTGTGCATCCAGGCAAAACCCAGAGTGCAGCAGCTTATCCAGCCTGGGGGAAGCTATGGATAAGTTAGAGTTACATAGCCATTAGGTCTTGATGGCTATCCTTTTCATACTTTTAAGAATCCTTCTGATTATATTGGGCCCACCCTGACAATCCATGATAATCTTTCCATCTGAAGATCAGCTGATTAGCAACCTTAATTCCATTAACAAACTTACTCCTTTTTTGCCCCATAATTACTATATTCACTGATTCTGAAGATTAGAACATAGTCATCCTTGGCTTCATTATTCATCCATCATGGAATCCTTCCCATGATCCTCACGTTAAAACTCTAATATTGGCTGTGGTAACGGTGAAGGAAAGTATGAGGATGTTGATTAAGATATTCATGAAATTGACTCTTACTGGGTGATCCAAGTTATTCTAGGCAATAGGGATTCCTAAAAATCAAAAGCACACCCTGTTCTTGAGGGTTTGTGGTCTATCCAAAGAAATGGTAATATAAACAATTGATTATAAAATAATCCACTGATTCAAGTATGCATTTTATTTTAATTGTGAATCAGAAGAGGTATGAAGATGTTTTCAGAAAACAAAACAAAAAGGAAATCTTAATTAAAGCAATGTTTGTAATAAGCCTTGCATTCAGAGAACGGCTTTAAGTGAATTATATAACCATATTTTACTAACTACTTAATACCATTTGTTACTGAAGTTGCCCTTGATTTTCTTCACAGATCTTTCAAAGAGCATAGATTCACTTGATTACCATTTGGAGCTATATCTTGAGGAAAAAAACAAAAAAACAAAAAAACCAAAACTGCCCACTCTTTATAGCTGGAATTGAAATAGAGCATGGAAGAATTATCTGCATTATGAATAAGTCTACTCTCTATTCTCCTCATATAAAATAATACAGAGACGAATATATGATAGAAGTAAAAGATGTTTAACTTATTTTAACTTATCTAGGAGGATGAGAAAGTTAATATCAAAATGAATGTATTCTTCAACTTTCTCTGCCTACACCTGAAGGTGCTTGGCAAGCAGGGGTCTTAAAAAGAGTAAGAGGACAAAACAGCCATGAGTAATTGTGAAGTTACACTCAGGTAGACTCTGGATCATTGAGTACTGAAAGCCTTCAAAGTATAAGAGTAATGGACATTATATATTTCTGGAAGGAATTTACAAGTTCATATAAAAGAAGGAACAGAAAATCCAATGTTTATAAGAAAAAAGGAGGAACATTTAAGTAACCTATATCTAATTGCTAATGCTTTTTTTTTTTTAAGATTTTATTTATTTATTTGTTAGAGAGAGAGAAAGAGTGAGCAAGCACAAGCAGGGGGAGTGTCAGACAGAAGGAGAAGCAGGCTCCCCGCCGAGCAAGGAGCCATATATGGGACTGGATCCCAGGACTCTGGGATCATGATCTCAGCTGGATGAAGTTTAACTGACTGAGCCACCCAGGCATCCCTCTAATTACTAATTCTTGTATAAGTCAGGATGTCTTCTGATGAAGACCATCACCAAACCACAATTCAAACTGGCTTTACAAAATTATAAAAATATATTAATACAGTCTGTAGCCAGAGAGTTTAGAGACAAGGGCACATCTGTATTGGTTGATTCAACAATGTCATCATGTTTCTAATTATCCCTTTTGTACTGCCCCTTTGCTCAGTGGTCTGCAGTCAAGAGTAGAATGTAGGGAGAGGGGCTACATACTATTTTTGTCATGGGTAGCAGAAAGAAGAGTGTACATTTCTTTTACAAGGAACAAATGCCCTTGGTTTAATTCTGATTGACCTTGCCTTTATTGACTCCAGAGAAATGCAGAACACTGATAAGCCTTTTTTATAATTGCATCCTTGAACAGAACCCTGTGTCAGGATTGATGGGATTACTTAGATTGGCTCAGATCATCAAAGCTTATCCATGGAGCATGGTGTCATTCCTCTTAAGGCACATGAAACTTGTAGAGAACTCATTATACCAAATCAGGGTACCAAAAGCAAAACTGGAGCACAAGCTGCTCAGAAATCATCTGGCAAATATTCTCTACATTTTATACCTTAAATATGATTTTTAACTGTACCCAGAAAGTAAAAATGTATGGTCTGTGCCTATATTTATAAAGTGAGGAAATGAAACAGATCTAGGCCACTGTGAAATATCCTTGGTGACATTCATAGATAAAATGCACACATAAAAGTGAATGATTTGGTGGGACTGAACTAAATAAACTATGAGATGAAAACTAACTAAGGTGTTGAACACTTCTAGAGAATTCTAATCACATGTTAGGAAACATCAGTCGAAGACTCCTTTGCAAATAGAATAGCAATAAAGGAAAAACAACATCATTTCATATAGATTTGCCAAAATCCCAAATTAAATAATCTATGCTTAAGTTGAAAGAGTTATTGAGGTTATATGTCAGAAGAAGGCATATTATCTCACTACTTTAAGCTATAATTATTAAAAAGAATTGAATTCTGGTTTTAATTTTATTTAATGCATTTTATGGGACTATATATATTCTTAGTGCATATTTCAAGTTGAGATACATGAACTTGCATATTAATTGGACAATAATAGTATAGAAAGCAGAAAAGAGGGGGTGCCTGGGTGGCTCAGTGGGGTAAAGCCTCTACCTTCAGCCCAGGTCATGATCCCAGGGTCCTGGGATCGAGCCCCACATCGGGCTCTCTGCTCCACGGGGAGCCTGCTTCCTCCTCTCTCTCTGCCTTGTCTCTCTGCCTACTTGTGATCTCTGTCAAATAAATTAAAAAAAAAAAAAAAAAGCAGAAAAGAAGATTTAGTTTCCCTAAGAATGTTAATTTGAAGAAACTTAAGAAAGATACAATTGGTGGCATAAACTAATATTAATAAAGTGAAAAATTAAGAGATTTTTTAATGATTCCTGAAACTGTATTTCCTATAATCTGATGCTATTGCCAAAGCTCAGCTCTACTGTCATCCTGATGGCAGGATGTGTCTCAACTCATACACACACACACACACACACACACACACACACACACACACTTTCTCTGTCTTCAAACTTTATCCTACTCAATTTTTCTGTTCAAATCTTATCTGTTGTCTCTATAATAATAGTGTATACCCCTGGGGCTTTGGAGTGTTCTTCTGATAAAAGAATGCCAGGTAGACAAAACTAACATGAGGTAAAAAAGCTGTCATTAGATCCAATATGAATATTTAATTTATTACAAATACTCGACATTTTCAAAAATCAATTCTGATAAAAGATCTAAAGCTAAAAGGACTCTGCCAGCATGGTTCTTAGTTCTTGAATTATTGAAAATGTGGAGTTTGGTATACAAACTAGTTTAGTATATTTATCATTGAATTGCTTTAAAATGATATAAATAATAGGCCTATTTCAAATTTCTTTTTAATTTTTTTTAAAGATTTTATTCATTTGACAGAGAGAGAGACATCACAAGTGGGCAGAGCAGCAGGCAGAGAGAGAGCAGGGAAGCAGGCTCCCTGCTGAGCAGACAGCCCGCTGCAGGGACCCTGCGATCATGACCTGAGCCATGACCTGAGCGGAAGGCAGAGGCTTAACTCACTGACCTACTCAGGCGCCACCCCATCTCAAATTTCCTCTCCTTCTCACTTATCTACCCTCTATCTTTGCCCCTCTTAGACATTATTCTGTCAGTCAATTAGGTTTTTTTAATTCATTTATTCCAAAAATATTTAGGGAACATTCACTATGTTCCAAGACTATTCCATATTCTTGAGAGAATACAAATGAAAATGGGCTTGATTCATGGTGAACATCTAGTTTCAAAAACAATTAAGTAACTAAAATAAAAATGTGATGGAACAAACCCATAGCTCTATAGAAATAAATAATAAATACCTCTGATGCAGTCTAAAAGTGAGAAGATGTTTTTCACATTAGAGACTATGGACTCTGAGAAAGAAACTGAGGGTTTTGGAGGGGGAGGAGTGGGGGGTTGGGTGAGCCTGGTGGCAGCTATTATGGAGGGCACATATTGCATGGAGCACTGGGTGTGGTGTATAAACAATGAATGTTGGAACACTGAAAAGAAATAAAATAAAATGAAATGAAAATAAAAAAAAGAAAATGAAAACACTAAAATAAGATTAAAGAAGAGCTATTATTTGACTTCATGAAGTAGACAAACAAATAAAAATAGATGGGAGAAGGTCTGTTTGCTTAACTATCTAGAAAAAAATTGGGAACTTCTAAATGCATGCAAGCTCTGAAGTGAGACTGCAGAGGATATAAATTTTGTGCAAGTTAGTTACTTTAAATCTTCATCTTTGTAATGAAGAGAAGGACATTACCAACTCCACAGAATTCTTGTAGGGACTAAATATGCTAATGAATGCATAGCACAAAGAAATATGCTTGGTATAGTAAGTGTCTGATAAACTTTAACCAGTGTATTAATGTTATTATTAGTGTATTTAGCTACATGTCCCTTTTAAGCTAGATGGATGAAGACAGATCTAGGGAAACAGGTCTACACTACAACCCAACTTTTATCAGAGTGAACAAAGAGACAAAATTCTTCCATTCCATATATAGGAAAACGGTCCATGGTGGAAGTATTTATAGATAAAGTAGTGCATTTCCAGAAGGAGAAAAGAAATGAATATTTTGCTTAAAGGAGTAATGGATAGGAAGTTCTGTTGTGATATTCAATACACACTTCCTTCCAAATCTTTCCCCCAGGGCATTAGTCTGACAACATTTCCCTAAATTTCAGCTTCACTCAGAATCTAGCATACAAAGACAAGTGACTTGGAAAAAATCCCAAACATATCCCAGGACTCCCTATTGCTTTGTTCTGTCTTTTTCTCCCTTGAACTGATTCTCACCTCTTACCAACTAGGACATACGTTTCCTGATGGAAGGGGCCTTATGATCTGTACCTAGTATTTCTGAAACAGTACCTGGCATATAGTACTTGTTTAATAAATATTTTTGAGTGAGCTAAATGTTATAGAATAGAACAAGGACAGGAGCATGAGCTCAATCATTAAAGTCCCCATTTATTTCCCATTATTCCATCTAAGACAGAACAATTAGGATTATTATATCTGGACATAGCAAGATATATCCAGATGACCACTAAACAATTGAATCATTATTGATTATGTTTTTATGTTTGTTAATTTGTTTCATAGATAAAAAAGAAGTGAAATAATTAAAAATGATTATAAGTCAAATTGTACAGCACATTTGAAAATATGTGTCAGAAAGTCATTACAGTTTATATTGCAGTGAAAATTCACAGAGCAGGAACACTCAGCATTTATCCATCTTTTATATATATTGATCTATTATGTCTAACTCGATGTTTACGGATCATGTACGTAAACACACCTTTTTGTTTAATTTTAATTAATTATTTATTTATTAGAGAAGGAATAGGGAGAGGATGGGGAGGGGGAGAGGGAGAGAGAGAATCTTAAGCAGGCTCTACACCCAGCATGGATCCCAACACAGGGCTCAATCCCACAACCCTGAGATCATGACCTGAGCCAAGATCAAGAGTCAGACACTTAACCAATTGAGCCATCCAGGCACCCCTAAACACACCTGTAGTTAAATATGAGAAAATTGTGTGTATCTTCTTTCAAACATTTTGGCATGAATTATATGTTTTAGGTAATTTTACTTCCTTTATTGTAATTTATAACCTAAAGCCATATGGATAGACTATAAAATATGACTCAAATAAGAAAATGTGAATATTTTATGGTCTTCTACTTTCTTTGCAATATTAATATTAAGATGTTATATTTGGCATAATTCTGTGTCCAACAGTTCTGGTTGTATGTTTCATGTTTTATTGATATTAAATTAATGTAGATATCAATCTAGGAGCCAAATTGCTTTAGGCAATAAGAATACTGCTAAGGGAGACTGAAGGTAACATTTTTCTTTTGCTATAAAATCAAGATTGTCCTAATAATGACATAGCAGTATCTTTTTGACTAGTTATTAACTCTTGTGTAACAACTGAATGTTGCTGTTTTTTCTTTCTCCCCAACTCACAAACACATAAAAAGGCATATATGATATCAACTAGGAATACAGTAGGTGTTCAATAAGTATTTTTGAAGGAAAAACACAAGAAAAAGGAAAAAAAGAATGAAGAAAAGGAAAGAAGGAGGGAAGGAAAGAAGGAGGGAAGAAAAGAAGGAAGAAAAGTTGTGGAGGAAGAAAGAGTGGAAATCTGTGGAATGTACAACTAGGTGCCAATGCCATCAATTCTGTCCCTAAATTGAGACTCTTGGTCTCCAAGCATCTACTTTATATTATTATACATGTCACATACTAATACAGAACACAAACCATATGCCAGATCATAGGGACCAAACATTATATGGCAATGAACCATTTTTACTGATTAAAAAATGTATCCTCTGATATGATTAATATGTTGTCTGATTAATTCTAAGTATACCAATCTGAAATAAAGATATTTTTCACAAATCTCAGAGAAACAGTATGTGATTGCACTACAAAAAAGATAGGTGAACACAATGCTTTTGTTTTTAATAGTTTTCTCTACTCCATTTTATTACTTATTGAACATTTTTTTGTATTTTACAATCTATGAATGAAACTTAAATGCAACTATTTCTCAAGCAGAATTTCATTGCAAATACTGTGTCTTTCCATAAACTTATTTACTATTACTTTAAGTGCTCCAATATTTATTTTTTACATAAGACATAAAAAAGCACTTTAGTTTGTAGTTTTTGCATTCCCCCATAAACCACTGTGTTACTAAAAACATTCAGTTTCCTTTACCTAGCAAAATAAAATAATACAAGTTAAGCCTATGGAATATTTCCAATAGAACAAGTAACATTTAATGTTTGTTGCTTTTTTTAAATATTTGTCAAGGGTGTCTGGGTGGCTCAGTCAGTTAAGCATCTGACTTGATTTAGGCTCAGATCATAATCTCAGGGCTGTGAGATTGAACCGTGTTTTGGGTTCTGTGCTGAGTGTGGAGTCTGCTTAAGATTCTCCCTCTCCCTCTCCCTCCCCTTTACCTTCTCCCCTCCCTTTCAAAAAAAAAAAAATGTTTGTCAAATAACAGGGAATATCTTTACTGAATTAAATTTTCTTAGCATTTTGGATACTATGACATAACCTATTTATCTCACTTTGTTTAGGGATGAGAAATCATTATAGGAGGAAATCTGTGTATTCATGGTATTATGACAAATCATTTATAACAAATTTTACTCTTCACTATAAAATGAAAAAATTTTGCCTCTGGGTCTACACTAGCAACCTGACAATTTTGCCATCCAGGACTCCTACTATTCAAACTAGTAATTAGAACAAAACTTCTCAAATTATGGTTGATTATCAGCTATTATCAAGTAGGTAGTTAGATAGTGTGTAATCTGGAAAAATTCTCATATGTGATAGAGGATGCCAGGTATAGAGAAATTCCTGTGATTTAGGAAATAGCCTCTAGATAGAAATAGTCACTGTAGAATTGGAAGAAACTTCATAAAACATTTATTGACCACAACACTTGAATGGAGCCTAAATCAAATTTAAAATTACCCAATTGTGTAATTGTTTATTTCTTTATCTTCTTTCCCACAGATTATAGCCTTCTTAATGGATAAAATAATATGTTTATTTCTTTCTGCAATAGCTACTATATAATTGGTGCTAAATTAAGTTAGTTAATAAATTTACACAGTATTATTTAATATAAATCTACATTTAAGGTTATATTCAGATTTCTAAAAATATCTAAGAAATGACTTAGTATGTCATTCTGCCACACAATTTCAAAGGGTCTCAAAATCAGTCAAGCCCAAGGAAGCTACCATAAAAACTCATTGGTAATTGGTATATTCAAAAATTTTAAAAGATTTTGTTTATTTGTTCTAGAGAGAGAGAGTGGGGAGGGGAGCAAAGGGAGAGGGAGAAGCAGATTCCACATTGAGTGCAGAGCTGGATGCGGGACTCAGTCTCAGGACCCTGAGATCAGGACCTGAGCAGAAATCAAAAGTCAGATGCTTAACTAACTGCGCCACCCAGGTGCCCCTCAAGATTTTTTAAAGTGTGGGGAAAGCATTAATTGAAATTAATCTTGAAAAAATTACCTCTCTCAGTCACTCTTTCAAATAAATTTTCAAAATAAAAAATAAAACATTGTTATATCTTTATTATTGATGTTATTTACATCATTATAACGTACTGATGATTAAGCCTCTAATAGGTCTTCTTAGACCCTGACAACTATTTTGAGATCTTTAAGAGTCGGCTTCAATTCTTCTCTGTATTTCTACAGTGTAACAAATACATACATACATAAATGAAAAATTGTCTTCTTAGGGACCTCCTAGAAATTGAAGGAATAATTTAAGATATGGATAGATAAAAATGTGCCACATGTTTGGGAACAGTAGTTTACCATACCTACAATATGCTGTAAGAGGGAAATGAGTATATACAGAAGTATAGATAGGAATGAAATGTTAAACTTAAGTGGATTTATAAAGCATTTAATTTCATGTCACAGATTTGTAATTTATCTGGGATGACTAGAAATTGGGTTATTGGTGTTGATGCCTTATTTTCATGTATCTCTCCTTATTTATTAAGTTTTAGAAACAACACAATAGATCATTAGCAATATAAACACAGTGATTAATGAAAACTAATAGACAACACCCATTAATCCACATGAAAACTAATAAAGACCCAAACCAGAGAATTAACCGTAATGATGAAAGACTGAAAATAGGATGGCATAAAGAATCATGTTAGTAGGGGCGCCTGGGTGGCTCAGTGGGTTGAGGCCTCTGCCTTCAGCTCAGGTCAGGATCCCAGGGTCCTGGGATGGAGCCCTACATAGGGCTCTCTGCTCATCAGGGAGCCTGCTTCTTCTTCTCTCTCCGTCTCTCTGCCTACTTGTGATCTCTGTATGTCAAATAAATAAATAAAATCTTAAAAAAAAAAAAAAGAATCATGTTAGTATCTTAGCATCTGACTAGGTAATACCAACTCAGCTCTCAGTGAACATGAAAAGAAAACTGTAATGGGAATTTTAGTAAGTCAATCTTATCTTCCTACCTATTTCAAATGGATTTAAGCTAGACAGCACTTAGCATAGATTGTTTGCTTTGAAAATGAAATAGAAACTCAAGCTTTTGATACTTATACTACCTAAAGGAGACTAGAGGACCTCACATCTCTCTTTCTTACCATGATTAGCCAATAGGAAACTATAACAGTTCTTCTCAGCTCCAGTTTTTATATTATTTTTTTTGCAGTTTTTATATTCTGCCCTAAAAAGTTGAGTTTGGGATTCTGTAAACTACAATTTTTTCCTTTACAACCAATTCCTTTTTCTAAGTGGGAAAGTAGAGGGAGACTGTAATATAAGACAAAAGACTCCTTCCTCCATCCAATGATGCGTTCACATGTCAGAGGCACAGCCAACGCCTACCATCAAAGTTTTCTCCAGTCTCTTTGTGCCCAACTAGGCAGCCTCTCTCCTCTGAAATCTGAGAGCCATCTCTGAGGGTCTCAGTCTTTCTCCTCTGAGTTTCTCTGGCACCATCATCAGCCACCTTCCTCAGGTTCTCCGTATCAGAACCACAAAGGCCCTACCTATTCCCAAGCTTCCAACAAACTCTCACCCTTGTTTCCCCATTCCTAAAGATGGTAGTTGCTTACTGAAGTTACTACATCTATATTATTTCAGTGTTCCCTTTAGATATTTTTAGTCTTCAGATATGTGTATAACCAAAGTTTTATTAAAATCTGTTGATTCTTATATATGCATTGTAATATAAAAGCCACCAATCTCACCTAATTCTTGAATCTTATGGGATCACCTTCATTTTTACCTTTTCAAAGAGACAAGTCCCAGCCACTTACTTAAATTAATTCCAGATCAATTCTTCTTCAAAGAATTAATTTCAAACTCAACTGTTTCTCCACACTTTTATTCTTTGGATTTGAATCTTTAATTGCTAAGATGGCTGTCATTTAGGAACCATTTTTCTGTGCTACTCTATATCAGTCAGAGGACCAGGGGAAAATATATATATATATAGTCAAATAGTTGAACAAATGAGATTTTAATAAAAAAAAAAAAACCTGCTAGACAATAATGAGAAAAACTAGATGACTTTGGTTTTGGCAATGACTTTTCAGATACAATATCAAAGGCATGCTTCATGAAAGGAAGAATTGATATATTGAACTTCATTGTAATTAGAAATCTCTGCTCTGTAAGACGTTGTTAAGAGAATGAAAAGTCAAGTCACAGACTGGGAAAAAATTATCTGACAAAGGACTTTAATAAAAATATAGAAGGAACTCTAAAAATTCAAATGTAAGAACAGCAAAAACAGCAATTAAAAATGGGCCAAACATTTGAAAATACACCTCACTAAAGAGGATATGCAAATGTCAAATAAGCATATAAAAAAATAATTATCATGTCATTAGAGAATTGTAAATCAAAATGAGATACTACTATATACCTAATAGAATGATTAAAATCTAAAACACTGACAACACCAAATGCTGCAACAAGAATTTTCATTTACTGTTGGTAGGAATGCAAAATGGCACAGGCCTTTTGGAATGTACTTTGGCAGTTTCTTACAAAGCTTAATATATTATCACCACACAATTGAACAATCACACTTGTAGTTATCTACCCAAATAAGATACAAACTCATGTCCAAAAACACCATGAAAACCAAAAACCTTCACATGACTATTTAGACCAGTTTTACTAATAATTGCCCAAATTGGAAAGAATGAAAAAAGTGTGACTGAAGTTCCTTAATTATTTTGAATTCTTTTTCAGGCAACTAACAGGTTGCCATTTTTTGGTGATTAGTTACTGAAAAATTATTGTGTTGCTTGGCAGTATCATGTTTCCCTGTACCTGTTGTTGATAAGTTTCTATGTATAACTAGGTACTGTTAAGTAACAAAAATACTTCATATGTAGACCAATTATTTTCCCCATTTTTCCAATATATTTTGAATAGTTACTATGCACTGAGCATTATTAATTGTTCTTGCAAGTAGAACTGTGTCCCACACACACACACACCACACAAAATATGTTGAATTCCAAACCCATCTTACCTGTAGAATGTGGCCTTACTTGGAAATAGGGTATTTGTAGATATGGTCAAGTTAAGATGAGGTCAGTAGGGTAGGGTCTGATTCCATATGACTGTTGTCCTTAAAGAAAGAGAGGAATTTGGACATACACACACACATAGAAAGGAGCCAATGGCCCAAGTGAAGACAAAACAGACCAGGAGAAAGCCATGTGACAATAGAGGCAGAGATTGGAGTAAAGCCGTTGCCAACCCAACAAGTCTAAGGATAGATGGCCTTCACCAGAAGCTAGGAGACGAAGGAATTCTCCCTTCCATATATGAGAGAAAGAATGGCCCAGCTGATGCCTTGACTTTGGAATTTTTTCCAGAACTGTGAGAGAATGAACTTCTATTCTTCTGAGCCATCCAGTTTGTGGTACTTAGGCATAGCAGCCCTAGAAAACTAATACAGAATTACGTATTCTAATATTGAAATATAGGTATATATTTTAATGGGCTCTGGGCTGTATATTTAATGTGCTCTGGAAAAAACTAAATATTTGATCAATTTGTGAAGTAAGATGATGCAGCATCTCGTTCAGCTATATGTATATAGTTCATATATTAAAAATATGATTATAAGTACTACTAATGTAAGACACTTTATTTACTAGTGAAACAAGACTCTGTCCCAATAAAGACATTTAAGGAACTTACAATATTACTGAGAGAGGAAGACATATACCATCCCCAACCCGCGAAACAAGTCCAATAAAAAAGGATTTTTCCAGTTGGTAACACTGGTACAGATATGATGCCCTACTAATTTCTAGAGAAGGAGAGGTTATATTTGATTGGAAACACTTCATGGCAGAGGCATGAGCTTAGGCTAGTTTGGATTTGATAGTTTAAAATACAGACTTAAGGGGAAGGGCTTGCCTAGGTAACCATGTGGACAGAGCCACAGAGGCAAAAAGCACTTGAGAGTGGGGCATAGACAAGACAAGACATAGCATAGACAAGACCCATGCTCTTGTCTATGCTAAAATTCTTCAGCAGTGGCAAGTGCACTGGACAAAGTTCTGACCTTGGAACCATATTTTTCCACTCCTATTGAAGGGACAGCCTCTGAAGCAACAGGGAGGGGTTTTTTTTTTTTTTTTTTAAAGATTTTATTTATTTATTTGTCAGAGAGAGTGAGCACAGGCAGACAGAGAGGCAGGCAGAGGCAGAGGGAGAAGCAGGCTCCCTGCCGAGCAAGGAGCCCGATGTGGGACTCGATCCCAGGACGCTGGGATCATGACCTGAGCCGAAGGCAGCCGCTCAACCAACTGAGCCACCCAGGCGTCCCAGGGAGGGGTTTTTAAGAACAGTATCCTTAGGACAGACAAGGTAAGAGGAAAACAAAAGAAAAAAAAAAAAAAAAAAAAAAAAAAACAAAACAAGGTGTCAAATACTTCACCCCACCCTGAATATCTGTAAACTTGTAAACTTTCACTCTCAAGAAACTCATGCTTGAGACAGAAAAGTATATTTATTTTGTTTTCGCTGTTGGAAGTTCAAATATGAGAGCCAGAGCCTCTAGAATTTAAGACTAAAGTTGGCATTTTAGAGTAGGAAACTGAGGTTTAGACTGATTAGCATATGGGAAGAAAGATCACAAAGGAATGTGACCAGACCTTAGAAACAGTGGTTCTTTGAGAAGTGCCCATCCCCTGTTTCTTTGGACAAAGCACAAAGACTGGAGAAGGGGAAGTAAAGCCCTAGATGTGAGGAGAAAAGATTAGGGCTTGGCTTCCCACGGGTGATATAAAAAGTGGCAAGCCTGATGGAAAAACCCATTATCCAAAACGGCATCCAGGAGAGTCTTAGTTAAAGGAGTATGAGGTCAACCATACAAAGTCATGAACTCCCAGAGTAGTGTGGGAAGATAACCAAGGTTCCTGAGTACCCATTCCCCACCAAAGTTTCTGAATTTTTGGGTGCATCAAGGTACTCTAATAGGAATAAATCCTACTTGCATGAGGTGAATGATTTTTCTTAATGTATCTTTGGATTTGGTTTGCTAATATTTTGTTCTCTATGTTTATCAGAGATATCAGACTGTAGTTCTCCATTTTTTTTTTTTAATCTTTACAGTTTGTTTATCTAGATTTGGTACCAGAGCAATTCTGATCTCATAGAATGAATTTGAAATTTTTCCATTCTTTTCTATTTTCTGGAATAGTTGAAGAAGAATAGATATAAACTCTTCAAATGCTTGATAGAATTGACCTTTGAAGACCTCTGGTTCTGGAGTATTGTTGGTAGTGTTCTGATTACTGATTACATATCCTTGCTGGTAATTTGCTCAAATTCTTTCTTTCTTGCTGACTCAGTGTTGGGAGGTTTTATATTTCTACAAATTTACCCACTTCTTCTAGGTTGTCCAGTCTCTTAGCTCATAATTTGTATAGTATTCTTTCATAATACTTTCTATGTCTGTGGTCTCTGTTATTGTTTCTCCTGTTTCCTTTCTGAGTTTGATTTCCTTTTTTTTTTTTTTTTTGATAAGTCTGGCTAAAGGCTTATCAAATTTTTTTATCTTTTCAAGGAAGCCCCTCCTAGTTTCACTGATTTGTTGTTCTATTTTGCTTTTAGTCTATGTTATTTATTTCTGTTGTAGTCTATTATTTCCTTCCTCCTATTGGTTTTATGTTTTGTTGTGCTTCTCACTTTAAGTGGAAGATTTGGTTGTTCATTTGAGATTTTTCTTGATTCTTGAAGTTGGCCTGTGTTGCTCTAATGTTTCTTTCAAGTGCAACTTCTGCTGCATCCCAAGGATTTTGGACCATTGTGTTTTTACATTTTCATTTGTCTCCATGTATGTTTTCATTTCCTCTTTAGTTATTGATTGACCCATTCATTTATATATTCAATGTTACTTAACCTCCATGATATGGTGTTCTTTCCATATCTTCCCTTGTGGTTGATGGCTAGTTTCATGATGTTGTTGTTAGAAATGATGCACGATATGACTTCAGTTTCCTTGAATTTAGTGAGACTTGTTTTGTGGCCTCCAATGTGATCTGTTTTGGAGAATGTTCTATCTGTACTGGAAAAGAATGTGTATTTCCTGTTCTGGGCCAAATGCTGGAACATATCTATTACAGCCATCTAGTCCAAAATGTCATTCAAAGCCACAGTTTCCTCATGGATATTCTGTGTAGATAATCTATCCATTGATGTAACTGGGGTGTAAAAGTCCCCTGCTCTTATTGACTACTCTGAAACTGTTCCTATATTTAATAGCTGCTTTATGTATTGGGGGGCTCCCATGTTGGGTGCAGAAATATTGGCAACTTTTATATGTTCTTGTTGATTGTCTGCTTTAGGATTATGTAGTGTCCTTCTTTGTCTCTTGTTTCAGTCTTTGTTTGAAAGTCAATTTTTTGTCTGCTGTAAGTATTTTTACCCTGGCTTTCTTTTCACTTCTGTTTACATGGAAAATGTTTTCCCAAACCTTCACTTTAAATTTACAACTGCCTGTAGGTCTGAAATATGTCTCTTGTGTGCGATATATACATGGGTCTTTATCCATTCTGTCATCCTATGTCCTTAGATTGGAGTGTTTGGTTCATTTACATTTAAAGGAATAATTGATCTCGTTCTCTCTTTCTCTCTCCCCCCCCCTCTCTCTCTATATATATATATGTATGTATTTATAGCCACTTATTTGTTTTATGGTTGTCTGCACAGTTCTTTATTTCTTCCCTTGCTCTTTATCTCATGCTTTGCTTGATTTCTTTAGGCTACACTGAGCTTTCTTCCTGTTTGTTTTTTTGCATATCTGGTACTAGTTTTTTATTTGTAGTTACCATTATGTTTATAGATAGCATCCTATGCATATAGCAGTCTATGGTGAGTTGATGGTTGCTTAGTGTGAATCGATTCTTTACACTTCTCCCATCCACGTTTTAGGTATAGCGTATGATAATTTACATCTTTATATGATATGCCTTCCTTGACTGAATTTTATAGATATATTTAATTTTACTGCTTTTGTGCTTCCTCCTTTTCTTCCTTCTACTTATGCTCTTGCCTTTCCACTCAAAGAGTCTCCCTTAATGCTTATTGTACAGATGGTTTAGTGATTTTAAATTCCTTTAACTTTCGTTTGGGAAACGCTCTCTCCTTCTATTCTGAGTGATAGCCTTGTTGGATAGAGTGTTCTTGGTTGCACTTTGTTTGTTTCTTTGTTTCTGTTGTTTTGGTTTCATTTGTTTTCTTTCTGTACATCGAATATATCATCCCACTCAATTCCAGACTGCAAAGTTTCTGCTGAAAAGTCTGCCAAAACCCTTGTATGTAACTGTCTTCTTTTCTCTTGCTGCTTTGAAAATTATTTCTTTTCACCCCTTTTTTGCCATTTGGATTACTAGGCATTTTGTGGTGGACTACCTTGGGAAGATTTTGTTGGGGGCTCTTTGTGGTTCCTGGATCTGGACTTCAGTTTCCTCCCCCAGATTTGAAAAAGTTTTAGCTATTACTTATCCAAATATCTTTTCTGTCTCCTTCCCTCTCTCTTCTCCTCTTGGAATCCCTGTAATGCAAATGTTACTACACTTGATGTTATCACTGAATTCTCAAGTCATATTTCATTTTTACATAAGATTTTCTCACTACTCTTCAGCTTGATTGTTTCCCATCATTCTGTCTTTCAGATCACTGATCCTTCTGCTTGCTCTTGTCTACTATGTATTCCATGTAATGCATTTTTGGCATATTTCACCGTATTTTAGTTTTACACTGATAGAAATAAGAAAGAGGGGGAAAAGGAAAATTAGACAGTCATGGAGACGAGCATACAAACCTCCCGCCGGCCCCCTCCCCCACACCCTGCCATATAGCTGACTACGTGGGAATGCTGGTTGCTGGTTGGGTTCCAGGCAGAATGTTAAGGGTGTGTTGTGACTACTGGATCCACGGTGACCAGCACTTGTCCTGTGGTCGAGCAGTACCATGGAGGAGCTGCCAGGCTCTCTGGAGCATGGCTTTGAGCTGATCCTTCGGAAGTTGGATGAGATGATGGCAAAGCTGCTGCCAAGTGACTCGAGTCCTAGACTGATGTTCCACAGCCTCCAGTGGGAGACACCGCTGTGTCCGCCTGTCATTGGCTTCTTGGTGGGCCTACTCTTTCTATTCCGACTTGTTCAGTCTGTTAGAAGTCGCTCCTATGCAAAACGTGAGAAGCAACTGGCAGAAGCACTGGCTGCAGGGATCGAGGAGAAATGCCACCTCATTGACAAGGTCTTTGTAGCTGAGAAGGAGCATGCCGCAATTGAATCCTCTGCAGAAAAGGCCAGACTAGAGAAAGAGTCATTCGATATACCCAGCCTTGCAGACTCTTACAGAAAGGGGAAGACGACCCACGTGATGCTGATGAAGGAACTCAGTTCTCTGTGTCGAGACCTGGAGGAAGAGAGAGCCAAAAGATCACAGCAAGAAGAGCAGATGATGGAGATGCTAACATTAGACCTGCAGGCCCTCGAAGACATGATGACTCTCGCTAAATCACAAGGAGCTTTTGCGAACCTGCTTGGAGACCAAGAGCCAAGCCCTGCGGCTCCTTTGCCGGGGAGTGGGCCTGGGGCTTAAAGTGGTGCTGTTACCTCACCTCCACTTCGGCCTCCCACCTGCCAGGCTTTGTTCCTCCACTTCAACGTCGATCTGCGGGTCATGGTGGCCAGTGGATGTAAAGTTCGTTCTCCCCGGACTGAGATCTTCCATCTTCACTTGCTAGACACAGCACACAGCTCCTTCATGGTTGACTCCCCCACGTCTAAACTCTATTGTATATCCTGGAACCATACTCAGCACTATGGGACTTTCTTTGTCTTCACAGAAGTTTGGACTTTCTTTCAGTAGTACCGAAAGACATACTTTCCTTAGAAGCGAATTATCTTTTACTCTGATGCCTTACATTTCTCAAGTTGTTATATTGCCAATGCTATTTACAGTAGTCTTATCTATGGGAACTATTTTTATTTATTCTCTTTATAGTACTGTATTATAATTTACAAATATATGTAATGTAGCAATAAAGACTTTTAATTATTAACAGCAGTATTTTCTTGGTTTTGTTTTTCCAACATTGATAAGTCATACCTAAAAGCACCTCCCTCAAGTATGTAGTTTCTTAATTTAAATTCAATGAGCCAACTTAGAGCATATCACTGGTGTCAGTTATAGTGCTCAATAATTGATCAGTTGCATAGAATACCCAGAGTTCATCCGATCACATGCCTTCCTTAATGGCCATCACCCAATTACCCATTCCCCCACTCACTGCCTTTCTAGCAACGAAAGAAAGTTTTCCTATGACCCTAGGTATTTTTTTTTTTTAAGATTTTATTTATTTGACAGAGACAGGGATCACAAGCAGGTAGAGGCAGGCAGAGAGAGAGGAGGAAGCAGGCTCCCCGCTGAGCAGAGAGGCCGATGTGGGGCTCAATCCATGTAGCAATCCAAAGGGACACCTGCCCTCCAAGGTTCATAGCAGGCATGTCCCCAGTAGCCAAACTGTGGAAAGAGCCAAGATATCCACTGATGGATATACGGATAAAGAAGATGTGGTGTGTACACATTCACACACACACACACACACACACACACACATACATTGGAATACTGCTTAGCCATCGGAAAGGATGAATACTTACCATTTGCATCAACATGGATGGAACTAGAGGGTATTTTGCTAAGTGAAATAATTCAGTCAGAGAAAGACAAGTATCATATGGTTTCACTCATATGTAAAACAGGGCAGGGAGCAAGGGGAATGGGAGGGAAAACAGAATGGGATGTAGCTAGAGAAAGAGAAATACCATATGAGACTTAACCATCTAATGTATTTTTTATTTCAGTTATTAAGTTTTTCATCTTTGGTTCTTGTTTTCTACCTCTTGGTTGAGGGCCTTATGTCCTCCACTCTTTTCTCAAGTATAGTGAGTTTTTAACCATTGCTTTAATTTCTCTAGCAGGCATATTGCTTATCTCTGCTTGATTTACCTCTCTTGATGGGATGTTGTCCTGTTCTTTCTTTTGGGATACATTCCTCTGTCTGTTCATTTTTTCTAACTCTCTTTGTTTCCATGCTTTCAGAAAGTCAACTAGCTCTCCTGTTCTTAAGCCTTTTGATTGTATAGAAAGGAGTTCCTGTGATGCTCTGCAGTGCAATGTTCTCTGTTTATGAAGGCTGTCCTCATGTCACTTCAAGGCTGTCTCCGACCTGTGTTATGAGAGCAATACTGTTGTGGCTGAGCTGCATTTGCCTTCAGTCAAGTCATATGCAGTGGTTCTCTCGGTTGTGGGCAGGGTTCAGTCCCTGTGCGGTTAGTGGGCCAGTGTGGGGCTCCCTTGGGCTCGAGGTGAGACAGACCAGGCACTGGCCAAAGATGCAGTAGCACCAAACTGTAGGGCAGTTCTCTTGCGTTGTTCCCTGAAAAGCTTTCATTGATGGGAGGGTCCTGCTGTCAGACGAGATATCGGCTTCCAGCCCACTGCTACGGTTATAGTTCTTTCATATGTTTGGTTATCTTCTCGTTTCCGTAGGTCAGGAGTCACTTTAGAGTGCTGGGCTGGCCCCTGTCACGGTTGCTTGAACACTGTCAGGCACTGTTTCGGAGGGGCTCTGGTCAGGCCATTCCACAGGAGGAACCAAGGACTCCTAGTGCTAAGAAGGTTGTGCAGATCGGTTTTGGGAGGGGACCTGTGGATGCTTTTGCAGGGAGGGATAGGATGAATTGGCAGGCGAGTCCGAGTGCAGGATCAGCGGTAGCAGCAAGGTCCATTTGGGGAAGTAACCTGCAGCCACCCAAAACTCCTCCTCGACCCACACTGGGTTGGAAGGCGGGCAAGTTAGCAGAGGTTAGCCAGCTGGGTTAAGAGTACTGAGCTGGTTTCCACAGGCGTCTGGGTCTCTCCGCTGGTGGGCAGGGATGGGAACTGGCACTAGTCAGCTCCTGTGTTCCTGGAGAAGTCGCCCAACACTGCCCTCCAGCACATGCTCTGGGATTAGTCCACAAATCTCCCTCCTGTATACCTCCGTCATTTTTCAAACCACTGCTTCTCTGCTTTCCTCCTGAGGGCTGTTTATTCGATTGTCCCTTGAAGGGCAGGTGCTCAGGACTCAGTTTCCTCTTATCCTCCTGGCTCTCCCAGAGCTGGGCCTACTGATTGCTAAAGTGCCAGGTATGAAACCCTGCAGATTGTAAAAACTCACAGAATTTGGCCCCTCTGGTTTGCAAAGCCACATGTGATGGGGATTTGTCTTCCTTGGCTGGGTTCCCCATGCCTGGAATACGGCGTGTGACCCTCTGTTTTTTCTACCTTCTTCATTCATGGCATCTCTCCCTCCCACGCACAGTTGGAAAGGTCCCTTGAGATCCTGATGGCATCTCTGAACTTTCTACTCTCCTGACCAAGCCTCTTTTGGACATTTAGCTGTAGAGCGTCTGTTCTGCCAGTTTTGGGCGAGTTTTCTTCATTATTGACTCTGTTGTGGGTGCTGTGTAGATGGATCCATGGGACACGGTGAGCTTAGGATCCTCCTACTTCACCATCTCCCTAGAAGGTGTTCCTTCGTTCACCATAGCATAACGTTGTTATGGACACCGTCCACACTGGCTTTCAGAGCTAGAGGTTTAGAGAGGTTGATCTCTCAAATGGGAGTCTTAAAAGGTGGGGAACCGGATGTGGGATTCAAATCTTTCCCTGCTCAAGAAGACGTTGGCAGTTAACATTTCCTCCTGAGTATGTGTCTCAGCCTCTCTAAACTGTCTCAAAACAGGTTTTTCTTATTTATCTGATGTATACCCGAAGCTCCACTTGTTTGGATTTCTATCAGAGGTAACTGTTCCATATGTAGCTGCAGATTCAGTGTGTCCTTGTAGTAGGCGATTTCAGGAGTGTCTGATGTTGCCATCTTGAACTGAGACCCACTCTTTTACCTTCTCATTTTTTCTCCTCTGACTGGCTAATATCAAGAGATCTATCTTCAATTTTGGACTCCCCCTTTTGCCTGCTATTGAAATTTACTATTATATTTTTAAATTCATTTACTGGGTTCTTCAGATCCAGAATTTGTTTTTTAAATTTTTTTAATTGTCTTCTGTTTACTGAACTTCTCATTTTGCTCATACATTGCTTCCCGGTTTATTGAGTATTCATTGTTGTCTTGAATACATCCATCATCATCTTGATACATTCATACACTGGAATATTATTCTGTGATAAAAAGTAAATGATCGGGGCATTTGGATGGTCAGTGGTTTAAGCCACTGCTTTTGGCTCAGGTCATGATCTCAGGGTCCTGGGATTGAGCCCCGCGTTGGGCTCTCTGCTCAGTGGGAGACCTGCTTCTCCCTTTCTCTCTGCCTGCCTCTCTGCCTACTTGATACCTCTCTCTCTCTCTCTGTCAAATGAATAAATAAAATCTTTAAAAAAAAAAGAAAAGAAAAGAAAAGGAGCTATTAAACCCCAAAGTTAAGGAAGATCCTTAAGTGGATCTTGCTAATTAAAAGAAGGCAACATGAAAAGGCTCATACTGTATGATTTCATGTACTGGAAGAGGCTGAGTAAAACCATCAACGGTTGACAGTGTTTCAGGGGAAAAAGGAAAGGATAAATAGGTAGAGCACAGGGCAGTTTTAGGGCAGTGAAATTATTCTGTATGATTCTATAATTGTGGATACATGAAATTATGTATTTGTCCAAAATTGTAAAACATAAAGAATAAACTACTGTAAACTTTGAAATTTAATACGTATTTATCAATATTGGTTCATCAATTGTAATTACACTAATACAGTAACTTAGTAATAGAATAACCTACATGCTGGTCAAGAGGTGACATAGGAATTCTAGTAAATATATGTTCAATTTTTCAGTAAATCTAAAACTTCTCTAAAAAATAAGGCCTATTAAGAAATAGTTTTTTTTTTTTTAACATTTTATTTCTCTACTTGACAGAGAGAGACCATAAGTAGTCAGAGAGAAAGAGAGAGAGGAAGAACCAGGCTCCCCGCTGAGCAGAGAGCCCGATGTGTGGCTCGATCCCAGGACCCTGGGATCATGACCTGAGCTGAAGGCAGAGGCCTTAACCCACTGAGCCACCCAGGTGCCCCATGAAATAGTCTTATAAATGAATCTTCTAGGACTTATTGAATACTGAATGAACTAAGCTGAATTAAAATGACTTTGTATTAATTTTTGCTCTATTTGCAAATCGCTTAGCATAATTGGAGACACTCTCGTTTCACAAACATGAACCACATGAAACACAATATAAATCACTAATTATGTTGGATTTGCTAATCTATATGATCTGGTATTCATCAGATTTTAGTTAATGAGAAATGGTTTTAATTAAATTTGTTGTTTCTGGTTTTAGTCACTTTTATAACAAGTTTAATGAAATATCAGTATAAACTATAATAATATAGATCAGCACATTTTAATAAATGCTTTGTATATTTCAAAATGGCAATTTTATTAAGTTAGAGGAACTTCAAATGTCTGTAAAAGATATATACACACTTTAAGATATATGGATATAATAAAACATGTAAAACAGACGAATACTATTATAATCCTGGAACTTGGAGACAAGAATCATAGATTATGAGTCAAATATTCAACTATTAAGTAGTTATTTGTGCTTTGGTAGCATCTAATCTCTGGGCCTCATTTCCTGATTTGCAAAATGAGGATATTTGTATATATGATCTTCAATTGTCTTTATGGATTTAAATTGTGTGTGTATTCAAAATATAGTATTACTGATTTGAGAAAGACATCAGTTGTAATCATCCTTCATCAAATGACAGCTGTTTCCTGCTCTTCAAGGTGCCTAATTAGCCAAAGGAAGATTACTAAGTGACATAATATTTTATGTATTTATTTATTTTATGTGTCTCTTTAGGGAGTTTACTATGTAGTTAGTGTTTGAGATTTTGGCACAAGGGATTTCTCAGTTTCATATCCAGTATGTTTATGGTGATTTTAAGTAGTAAGAGACAGTTGGTTTACATTTTACTAGCTATGGAAAAAACATTATATGCACTCTGAAGTAAGTGCTAACACTTGTCCTTGACTATAAAAATTGACCTAGTGAAGGGTCTGGTTCTCTACTGATAAAACACATAGTTGTATCTTGCCTCTGTTCTTCAAGAACATAAAATGCTTCCCTTGAGTTTTCAGTGAAAATCAAAACATCTTCTATGTTTTGGTGCCAAAATCACATGTAATTGGCTCCTTGAAAGATTGTAGATTTCATTTTCTTCAAAAATCAACATTTGACTATACCATGTAGATCTTAAAGTTATGTAGCTTTTGCAAACGAGGACATCTGGATGGGTTATTAACCTTACTCACCACTGTTATTACTTTTTTATCCTATGCAATACACACACATACACTACATATATATATATATATATGTATATATATATATATATAAAATACAAACACAATGGAATATTACTTAGCCATCAAAAGAATAAAATCTTACCATTTGCAAGGACACAAATAGAGTGAGATAGTATAATGCTAAGGGAAATAAGTCAGAGAAACAAAAATATACCATGTCAGTTGTATGTGGAATCGAAGAAACATAACAGATGAACATAGGGAGACAAAAATGAAAGAGGCAAACCATAAAACAGCCTCTTAACTATAGAGAACAAACTGAAGATTGCTAGAGGGGAGGAGGGGGGTTGGGTTAAAATGGTGATAGGTATCAAGGAAGCTCTTTGTTGGGCTGAGCACTAGGTGTTGTATGTAAGTGATAAATCACTAAATTCTACTCCTGAAACTAATATTATGCTCTATGTTAACTAACTGGAATTTAAATAAAAATGTGAAACTAAAAATAAATAAAAATCAATAAAAATAAAAATAATAAAATGTTTTCAAACAAAAAAAAGAAATATGTTTTCTTGAGTATAGATATCACACTAAGGAATCCTTCCACAATAACTGATTGAGAATCAATTCATATTTGCTTAATTGTGTAACTGTTTTAATGTCAGGGATGTGAAATTCATTGTTTCAAAAATGAAAAAAAAATCTCATTAGATAATTCTATTATGTTAAAATATTCCTTCTAATGAAAACAAAATTAATAAAATACTTGTATAACTGTATTTAAATCTTCTGAATTTAAATGGATTTGCTTTAATTATTTTTAAAACTCTTAAGGATTGACAACTTATTTTACTTGTAAAATTTTACTGTACTTCCAAAACTTTCTGAGCTTTTTTGGGTGGTTGATTGGTTGGTTTTGTTTATCTTTTGTTTCTTTTCTAGATGCTTTGAGAGCATGATTTTGCAATGTTAACAGTAATAGGTTACAGGAGAGAAAGTCAACAAACAAAAAAGACAATCTTACTTAAAATATATTCAAATCTAGACTTTGTATTAATTTGAAAAGAAATGTTAACTCAAATATTCATAAGAATACAATTTTATTCCTGTTTGTTAAAGAGATATGTCTGTCACTGGAATTTACTACTAATAAAATCTTCCTTTTCATGAAAATACTATTTATGCATTATATGTACATCCCCAAAACAAAATAGAAATTGAATTCTTGGAGAATTTAAACAAATCTATATTGATTGATAAGACAGTGTACCCTCACTTAAGCTGTAACAGTACTTTGTTTGCTTGAATGTAATTTAAAAGTAGCCTGACCATTATAAAATGTTTTTAATTAAAAGAAATCTGCAGTATGTAACAAACTCTCCAGATATGCACAAGATTACTTTTGGGTGGTAAAGGTAACTTCAGAAAGGAGCTCTATGATATGATTAAATTATGTTGTGGTCTTTGCTCAAGGTCAAAATGAATACACTGCTATATAAGAGAACTGACAGCAAAATACAAAAGTAGACTGGAACACTTGCTGAGAAATTATAGTTCAAGCTTTTACTCCTAAAATTGGTAGAACTTGGATTACTGGTGGGAGAAAAAAATGTACTGCACATAGTGAAAAGTGGAATAATGTAGTCTGAGAAACAGTTGTGAGAAACAGTTGTGACCTTCTCAAGGTCACTGAGAAGATTGCTCCAGTTAAAAGCTTGGTGGTTCTAATTAAGGAAAAAAAGATGATTATAAAATTGTATAATTACCAACATTTGTCTAGTGCTTTCATTTTCAAAGTGCTTTCCCCTACATTTATCACAGCTTATTCTCAAAATGGCCTTGTTCAATAGTATTGAACACTGCTCAAATTTATACAAAAACTATATAAAAGAGATTAAGAGTCTTGGGGTGCCTGGGTGGCTCAGTTACTTAAGCATCTGACTCTTGATGTCAGCCCAGGTCATGGTCTCAGGGTCATAAGATCGAGCCCCACATCAGGCTCCACGCTGGGCATGGAGCGTGCTTAAGATTCTCTCTCTCTTTTTCCTTCTGCCTCCCCCACCCCCACATATGTGCATGCACTCTCTCTCTAAAAAAATAAATAAGTAAATAAATAGTCTTATTAGTAAATCCATGGTGCTGTGTACATAACACACTAATATAACTAACGCTTTCAAGTAAATATGAGGAATTTGAATTTTTTATTTTGGAAAATACAGCACTGAGGAAGATAAAAAGGCTCTTGTGACAAACTCACAAAAATTACAATTGGTTAACTGAATTATTGCAATTCAAAAACATTTTTTCACCCAAAATCAATCTTTTTTTTTTCTTTTTTCCAAAATCAATCTTAACGTTAACATATAACCATACTTCTTAGAGATATGCATATAATTTCTTCCATTAAAAATAACAATCCACAAAACTTCTTAAACAAATGTTCTACATTTAAAGTAACTTATGACAGGTTTCTTTGCCCCTCTTTTATGGTTTACCACAGAAGTAAGCTTTGTGATTTTAAATTTACATTTATCTGTTAAGAAGAAGAAGAAGGAGGAGGAGGAGGAGGAGGAAGAAGAGAAGAAGGAAGAGAAGGAGGGGAGGAGGAGGAGGAGAAGGAGAAGAAGAAGAAGAAGAAGAAGAAGAAGAAGAAGAAGAAGAAGAAAGGAATTTAGTCATAATGATATAGAAATTCTTATCTCAAAAATATAGTCAGAGAATTCATGTTATAACAAGAAGTACTATAAACAGCATAAAGGATCTTTGGAAGTTATGACTACCTATATCTTCGATTTTTAAACTGAATCTGAACTTAGCCATAGAGGGCTTGAAAAATGTCATGTCTTTCATGTTCTTATATATCTACACACACAGATATTTACGCAATGCCTATTTAGTGCTATATAATTATTTTTGGAAGATTTTATTTATTTATTTGATGGACAGAGATCACAAGTAGGCAGAGAGGCAGGCAGAGAGAGAGGGAGAAGCAGGCTCCCCGCTGAGCAGAGAGCCCGATGTGGGGCTCGATCCCAGGACCCTGAGATCATGACCTGAGCCGAAGGCAGAGGCTTTAACCCACTGAGCCACCCAGGCGCCCCAGTGCTATATAATTTTGAAAGTAATGTATGGAAAGTCAGTCAAAGTAGAAGGAAATTGGTATCATGAAGGTCAAAATGTTGTTTGCAAAAATGGCTTTTTGAGCATAAGAGAATACTTGTCTATTTTAGTAATAAAGACAATTGCTAGACATTTCTGGAATTGTTCACTACTGATATGTAGAAAGGGTGTTGTAACTTATTTCAAGTTTTAAACAATTCATGTTCTCTCTTAATGAGATCGGTATTTTTCTAGGTTGAATGGTAGTTACAAACCAAGAACCCTACAGACAGGTTCTTAAAAATTGTATAAGTATTGGGGCTCCTGGGTGGCTCAGTCGGTTGAGGGTCTGCCTTGGGCTCAGGTCATGATCTCAGCATCCTGGGATGAAGCCCAATACCAGGTTCCCTGCTCAGCGGGGAATCTGCTTCTCCCTCTCCCTCTGTGATATCTCTCACTCTTGCTTGCTCTCAAATAAATAAATAAAATCTTTAAAAAAAATTTATAAGTATTTAATGATCTTGGACAGTACCATGTGATCACTTTTTGGTGTTTTTCTTTCTCTGTATTTGGCTTAAAGCATAATATAAAATGATTCTATCATTCTAGGAACTAATGTATACCTTTAGGGACTATGGATATAGTTCAATATCTAACTATAGCAGTATATCCCAGCAATTTTTTAATGAATAATATACTAAATAATATCTTACTAACCTGAAAGAGTATTCTTTTATTTTTGAAAACTGAAGAAATTTTACATTACATATTCATTTTTATTAAATAAATGCAAAATTTCCATGACTTCTTTTAAAAAAAAAAAGCATGTCTTAACTTCTGACTTCTCATTTTGCTACAACCAGAGACTCAAATGGAGAACTTTCACCACAGAAACAACTATAAAACCTCAGCATGTTAGAAAATAACATGAAGTCACCAGATATGAACAGAAGCATATCAACTCTAGAGAATAGGCTATGCTTAGAGAAGACAAAGAATATGAAGTTAGTTCCCCATTTCTTTGACTTTTCGCCTGAGACTAACTGCATCTCTTATGGCAGCTCCATGTCAGCAGCAGCACTGATGGAAAAACTACAGTGTTTCTGGCTGAGGGAACCAGAAAACTGTTGGTAGAAGACTATCACCAACATGAGAGGGCGAATCCCAGGAAGAAAAGAGCGAGAGAAGGGATAACCCAAATATCCACTGACATTTCTTACTGACCGCAAAGCCATGGAACCAACTCAGAGGAACTCGCCTAAAGAAGATCTGAACTGACATTGGAGCTGCCATTTGTGAAACAAGAGTTTGCAGTTAAAGCACAAGCAAAGAAACCCCCTGGTTTACAAAGGACACAATGACCATCACAGATATAACCCCAAAGCTATAAAACTTAATAATCATAACTGTAATGTCCAAGATACAATCCCAAACCACCTGATGTATGAACAACCAACAATATAGAACAAATCCCCAAGAGAAAAGAAAATAAAAATGTCTGAACTTGAGATAAATGATATACTCAAACTAACAAATATTTTTAAGCAGCTATTATTCCTATCCTCAATCATTGTAAAAATAAAATATGTTCAACTAGATGAATGAAAAATGGGAAATCTCTGGAGAAAGAAAAATGATTAAAAAATATAAAAATTCTGGATGGAAGTGTAAAATATAATATCTGGGAGAAAAAATAATCACTGAATAGACTTGACAACCAATGAAAAATAATAACTAAGTGAACTACAAAAGACAGCAAAAGAAATTAACTGGGTAAGTAATACAGGGAAAAGATAATGGAAGAGAAAAAAAAAATCCTCATCAAATTGCTATATAGTATGAAATAGTCCAATATATATGTAAGTGAAATACCAGGAAAATTGAGAGAGATCAAAACAGAAAAAAAAAAAAATTGAATGAAATAGCCAAAATTGTTGTAAGTCTGAAAAAAAGATATACAAATACATGATGTTCAGCAAATAAGCCAAATAAATGCTAGAGGAAACTTTCCAAAGCTATAGTCAAACACTTGAAAATCAAAGACTCAAAGAAATTCTTGAAGTCAGCTAACAGATAATCACATATTCAGTGTAACAATGATTTGATCAATGGCTGGCTTCTTATCACAATGATGGAAGCCTAGAGAGAGTGAAGCAGTATCTTTAAGTGACAAAAATGAGACTGACATCACAGAATTCTATATCTAACAAAAATAATGGTATTTTCAAATAGAAGTTAACTATGAGAATTCATCTCCATCCTACCAGCACTATAAAAATGTTTAAAGAAGTTAATCAAGATTTATGAAATAATACTAGTTGGAAATCAGATCCCTAAGAAAAAATGAAGAATATAAAAAATAATAATCCAGGCAAATGAAAAATAGTATCTCTCCTTTGAGGTTTTTCTTAATTTAGTTTGTAAGTCACATACTCATTTAAAATTACAAAGAAACAGCAAGTGTTAGCAAGGATGTGGAGATGTTCCTATATATCTTTTTGGTTAATATTCTTTAGATATTTTGTCCTTTGCTTTTTTTTATTTTGTTATTTTATTGTTGAATTTTGAGAGTTTATTATATATTCTAGATATAAATCCTATATCAGATAGGATAGGTGATTTGCAATTTGTAGGTCTTTTTTCTCTCAGTCTCTGACTTGTATTTTCATATTATCAACAATTTATTTTGATTTGTCTGTTTGTTTGCTTTTTTTTTTTGCTTGTTTGTTTTTTGAATGTGACTTTAAATCACATATACTTAAAAACTAAAAGTGTAGACATGTAACTTGTATATTAATCAAACTCAGTACATTCTAATAATTCTATTACTATTATTATTACTATTAATCAATCCTTAAGATGGTTATTTATTGAATTTTGTTTTCATATTTACTCATTTTCTTCATTTAGGAAAGAATGTTCCTATACACAACTTGTTAGCCATATGACTGTCATATAGCCCAAGACAGTTTTCTTCTATAAAATGTACATAACATTAATCTTAATTTTTTTGTGGTTCTTAAAGGCAATTAAGAAAGTGAAAGCTATTTGTAATTATAAAGCATTATAAATGAAAGGTATTATTATAACTGCTGTGATTATATCATCATGTGAGAGATTTACAGCTAAGGAAAAAGATGTTATTGTGCCTACATTTAACTCTTACTTTAGACTAATCAGGTGAAAAGTTTATACTCCTAGGCATAATTTTCCTGGTTAGAAACTTATTTGATTCACGTTTCTCCTCACGACCACTTACTGCGTTAGGATTTCAGAATATGCTTTTGAAGCAGTGTAAATTCTTCCATGGAATAAATAGGCTTGGGGAAAGTATGGGAAAAAGAAAAATCACAATCTGTTACAGTGGTTTGAGTATTTATTAGAGAATTGAAACAGAAAGTCATTAAAGATGTCAGTTTTCATTTCAGCTATACATAATTTCATAATACAAAAGTAAATGAGATTTAAAACATATTATTTTTTTATTAAATTATGGTCTTAAAACTTCTCTGAATAATACTAAGGAAAGATAATTTAAGAATTCCAAACCAAAAATTTACTTAGAAAGACAGGAGTCATTCGAGCTAACCTCTGAATGATCAGACCATGTGGTTTGACAAATTGTCCCAAAGCCAGCCAAACAGAGTTTAAGAGAGCCAACCTCACAACTTGCCAATGGATTCTGCTGTTTAAAAAATATATACGAGGCTTCCAAAAGCTAAATAGAAATCTATTCATAATAATTATCCTTATATCACCATTTTAGTCTTGATGACTCACAGGTGTAGGAACCTTATTTTGGATCTTGAACCTCCTGATTCCATGCTTGGAAAAGCAGCTGCCCTTCAAAATATCTGACATGATGATGCTCAAAACATGTAAGAAGAAATTTAAGACTCAGTAGTAGGCCAAGATCAATAAGAAAACTCAGAGAATTTCAATATTAATGAAAGAAATATCATATAATTTTTAAAAGCACTTCAATAGCAAAGAATTAGAGCTATCATACCCAAAATTACAGCAAGAGGATTGTATAGGCAGCCAGTGTTTTTGTAAATCTACTAAATGGCAATGTTATATTCACTATTTTTTATGTGAAATTTTCTTTTAGAGACCTAATTGAAAAAGCATTTGCAAGATAAAAAGATGTATATGCAATAACAACATCAACTAAATTTAGTTATATTATGCCACAAAATGTCAACACTGGAAGAAATTATAAAAGTGGTGGGAAGGTAGTTGAGGAACATTCAAGTTTAATTGAAAAGATTCATATTTATGCCAGTCTTTGTTGTCTTTTGAGCAGCACAGTAAGACTGAAATCTAAAAAAATACATCTTAGAGTGCTTTAGAGTAACTCATAATTATTTCAAAATCTTCTTGGTCCCATCTTATTCCCCAGCCACTGCACCAGCAATAGTTTTATAATGACTTTGACCAGCTTCATGCTGACATAATTGGATATTACCTCACCCTAAGCAAGCTATATACCCTCCTTCCTGCTCTGGAGTTTCCCTAAAACTATGGCAGGAACAGACATGAGAATTTGCCCAATATTCACTTATGTTCAAATCAGAAATAGGCAGTAATCAAAACCCATGGAGCCACCCTTGGCCAATGCAGAATGAAGAGCAGATTGATGAATATATTCTCGTTTTGGTCTCTCAGATGGACATCTCTGAGATAAATTGCATAAAGCCTCCCAGAAGATTCTCATGAGATAAAACACCGGTTGTTTATAGTATTGGTCAAATCCATATAATATCCTTGTGTTGGTTTTTCAACCTTTCTCATTTCAACTGACCATGTCCTGCACTTTTGTTTGGAGATCATATTTTCTTAAGATTTTGTTTGAGGAAAATTTAGGCAAAGACAGGTACTATTCCTATGCTTTGTGCCTTAGGGGTAAGAAGTGGGGAAACTCAGAATCTTTCAGATCTTTCAATACGTATTCATCATAAACAACTGACCAAGTTATTCACCAGCAAGCATAAAAAAACCCTTAATTCCTAATTATAATACAGTAATTCAGTTTATTTTAGAAGAATTTTTTTTTAAAGATTTTATTTATTTATTTGTCAGAGAGAGAGAGAGAGTGAGCACAGGCAGACAGAGTGGCAGAGGGAGAAGCAGGCTCCCTGCAGAGCAAGGAGCCCGATGTGGGACTCGATCCCAGGACGCTGGGATCATGACCTGAGCCGAAGGCAGCCGCTTAACCAACTGAGCCACCCAGGCGTCCCCAGTTTATTTTATAATACAAATCTCATACTATAAAATGACAGCTCTATATATGTTTAGAAATTGTTAAAGTACTACATTAATTGCTTATGTTAAATCTTAAAACTTTTCCATAAGAAAACATTCATGTTTAAAAAAATGTAATATACCAAATCAGCATTATTTTACTTTAAATGAGATTCATACTATATCTTCTCTAAAAGAGACATATCAAATTGTGTTAAAAATGCAGTTCTTTAGGGCACTGAATGATTCAGTTTTTAAAATGTTGATTTTTAAAAAATGTTTTCAAAAACATGTCTATTGTATGAAGCAAATAATTCCTTGTCTGCCTTATAATGGCATCATTAGTCCACAGTAAAATTTCTTCCCTGTCACGTTAATCTTTCATTTAGATAGCTACAGGTATATTTTGACATATTTACGTTATCGTAAAATATCATGCACTTTTCTCTGTAAAATGTATCTACTTTGAGTAAATAGAATATAAATTGCAAATTAAGAAACCAGATACTGGGAATTCAAATATTTAAAGTGAGATAGTCTACATCTTCATGTTACTATAGAATTATTTCAGATTTTGGCCTCACTGCTGCAATCAGTTTTTAAGTTACCATGGAGACACAATTACTGCTTTGTATTGATTAAAAGATTGTCATTCTACCATAAAATGATAGCCAGTAAAATTTCCTGTGGTGCAACTGTGTCTATTTAAGGGCTGGCTTGATATAGCCAAAGGAAAACAGGGAGGACAAAACTTGTTCTGTATCATTCATTCTCACATGTTCTCCCTCTCTCTCCTCAGCATATGAAAACTGAAGACATTGGAAAACCACAGGAGAAAATGTATTCACCAAGGAAGGATTTTCTCTCTATAAATACTATTTCAGTGGTGGTCAAAGGAAGGCTTAGGAGAAAAGGAAAAAGATATAACCACATGTGCATATTGCTTGGAAAGAAATACACAAAGTAACAGAATCTGTCAAATCAATTTATATTTCAAATCAAAAACTTAAGGAAAACATCAGTCTGACCCTCAATCAGCACACAGAACCATTACAAAATATTCATCATATCATGGTAGCCATGATACCATTCCCCATGGTCTCAGGGGAAAAGATAAATAATTTTCCCATGTGTTTAGGTTGCTTACCAAAGAACTGCAGAACTATCTTCTTTCTTAACATGGCATTGTTGCCAAAAACAACAGAATAATAGCAGATGTGCTTTGCTATAACAGGAATATCTTTTTACTGGAATAGACAGTGTCATCTTTAGCTGACAGGACATATCCTATCTGAATATTAATTGCTAAAATTTTATATGTATCTTTGGAGTCATCTGTAATAAAATTATCTATTTTTATAACTTGGAGTATTTATTTTCTTTTATTGTTTCAATTCTTGTGTATATTGTGGTGGAATCTCAAAAGGAATTATCCTCCCATATTTGTGTACATTCAAAGATTAAAAAAGAAAAAAGAAGACAAAGAGAGAGGAAGGGAAGAAGGGAGGAAAGAAAGAAGGAAAGATGGAGGGCAGATCTTAAAAGCAAAGTAAATATGCCCAATTTCCTTATATTTAATTATTCATGTGACACTATGATGTGTCAAGCAGATGAGAAAGGCCAGCACGAGGAGACCTTGAAAGTACTGTCTTTTCAATTTCACTGATGTTGGAAAAAATAATCCATAGATGTACAATGCAGAGGGGAAAATGTCAACAGTTACAAGGATGAAGATTGATTCAAGTATTTCTCTTTAAGAACTTTGAAAAAATAATTATTTTCTATGGGATTTATTTTTAGCTTGTTCTGTTGAGAATCATTTTATGTCAGTCCTTTTTTCCACCATATTCAGTAGTTAATAACCATAATTAATAATTCATTTATATGTTTTCTCTGATTTTTGTTATATTTTTGCATATTTTACATTTGTTCTAATGCATGCTTTTTAATAAACTTACTCTAATCGTATTTGACAGAAACATGGATATAAAAGTGAATATAAATTTCTCTTTTGTAAAATATGGCAGATTAGGTAAATACCATAAATGACATTCACATTAAGCAGCTAAAAATTCTATGTAAGATGTGAAAATTTCATTTTCAACGCATTGCCATGCTATCAAGAATACAGGAGAACAATGAAGCCAAACTTAAAGTGAAAAAGGGGATCTTTTGAATGGGCAAATTCAGAGTTCAGAAGTTGGCTTTCTATTTAGAGGATTTCTGCTAAACCTTGATCACTTAAAATTTGGATTTGAAAAATATGTGGGGGGCACAGAGGTTGGGAGAAGGTAAGGTAAACAAGAGAGCTAGGGCTTCTCTAGGATTGAATGACTAACAGAACACCCTAATATAACAACAGGATAACAAAGTCCAGGGAATAATTCTATCAATAGGTAAAGAAAACAATGAATTCTGACAGTCTCAAATGCACTTTGGCTTTTTGAAAGGGAATATAAATCTATCCTAAAGAATTTTAATCACTGTACAGACTTCATTTAACAATAAAAACCAGTTTCACCAAATCTGGTTGTACCATTATATCTCTAGCAAATATTTCACTTTACAGTGTTCTTAGGTTTGTAGTAACCCCTAAGCCTGACAAAAGCAAAAGCAAATCTCTGAAGTTATCAAAGATTCTCACAGTTAAAACACAAAGTAAATAAAGCAAATCACTAGGTATAAACAGAACCACACTACTAAAACCCAGGGATACCAGACAGCAAAATAAGACTTGCAGATACATTAGAATTATCAAATAGAGATTGTTAAGCAAATTTATTTACTCTGTTTAAGAAGAAAAGAAAAAAAAATAAAAGAGTAGCTTTAGTAAAAAGCAAAGGATAGGTAACTATGAACATATTCAAGCAGTTATGGAAAAGATCATATAAAATTAATCCTAGAAATTAAAAATGTTAGAAGTGAAATATAAATATATTCAATATCAGATTAGACACAATTGAACGGATACTGAATGGGAACATAAATATGAAAAGTCAATATAGAGGACAAAGAAAAATACAACATAAAGTTAAGTAGAGAGATGTGAAGAGTAAAGTATATTGGCACAGAATAACTCAGGGTTCCAGTAGGAGTTAAAAATGAATAAAACCATAAAGTTTTCAAAGATTTATAGCCTGAGATAATAAAGATACACTAATTAACAAAATATAGTACTGGGGCAGGAATAGAGGAATAAACCACACTAAGGGCTTAGGAACAGATTAATGTCTATCTGGAAAACATAATGACATTTGACATCACAGATCAATAATGAAATAAAGTCCTATTCAATAAGTAGTAAATAACACTAAAAAAATCCAATGCCAAATAGTTTAATTACTTAAAGGTTAAAGGAAAATCTACACAATTTTAAAACTATGTATTCTACTTATATACAATATATATACATAAATTCTTGATTTTAAATTAGAAGACACAAACAATAGAAATCATACAGATAAGTTCTACTTTTCTAAAAGTAGAAAAGTATTTAAGTAAAAGTAATTAAGTAAAAGTAATTAAGAAAGGTAATTAATTAAGAAAAGTAATTAAGAACATCTATTCATTAAGGATATCATAAAGAGAATGAAAAGAGAAACCATGGACTGCGGAAAAGATAGTTGTCACAAATATCTAACAAAGATATGTATCAAGAATATTATTTTATATATATACATATATATGCAGAAATAAGACATATGTGTACTATGTCTTGTACACTCATAAGAATAAACATATATTCCACAATTTTTAGAACAAAGACAAACAACTAAAAGGGAAATATATAAACTTTCCCAGTGGTAATTGAGGAGAACTATAAATAGCCAAAAATTATGTCAAAAGTGTTTAATTTATAATCAGAAGTAGAAAGAAATATTTTTCCATTTAAATTTAATAGATTGGTGAAATTTAAAAAAAGAAAAAAAGTCGAAATATATAAATAGCTGGTAAGCATGTGGAAGAGAGAAAGGCAGTTGAAAATAATTTGACAATACCTTAATTTAGGCACTATTTTTTCCAGACATATAACCTGGAAATTTGTGTACCAGGAGTACATATGAGAATTTTTATGGTTAAGACTGTAGCAGCAAAGAATAAGAGCAAATATCAAAAGGAAAAAATAGATACACACACTGTGATGTATCCACAAAGTAGAATGGAGTAGAATGAATTAACTTTAGCCAATTTATCAACATGAATCTCATCATACTATTAAGGGGGAAAAATCAGAAAAGAAAGTGTAATATTATGATTACCAGTATCTATAAATTTTCAAAAATCACAAATAAATATAATGTATAAATCTGGTCTAATAATGCACATGGTAAAATTAGCTTTTATTATTTTATTTTATTTTTTAAAAGATTTTATTTATTCTTTTTGAGAAAAAGAGAAAGAGAGAGAGAAAGCACAAGCAGGGGGAGAGGCAGAGGAAGAGGGAGCCCAACATGGACCTTGAAACCAGGACCTGTGAGATTATGACCTGAGCAGAAGGCAGATGCTTAACCATCTGAGCCACCCAAGTACCCACAAAAATTAGCTTTTAACCAAAATATATAAAATTCAGGGAGATGGTAACCTCTGGCAAAAGGGTCTTTGTATGAATGTTATGTGCACTCTCAATTTGGATAATTGCTATAATGAGGTTTAAATTACTGTCTTACTTTATATCCCCCATATATATTAGAAAAATTGGAGGCATTCAGTATTTAATGAAAATCAAAATTAATGAAAATGAAAATCAGAAACTAGAAGTTTCTATTAATACTAATATTTGTTGAAAATGCTCTGACGAATCAATATTATTTCATCCCATTAATGCTATGCATTTATAATAGATCAATACCCCTTTCGATGTTGGTCATGAAACAGCTTATGATCAAATCTGTGGCTCATTTGTTTTAGATAGATAGATAGATAGATGATAGATAGATAATAGTTGATAAATGATAGATGGTAGATAGATACACACAGTTGATAGATAGATGATAGATAATAGATGATATAGTTGATAGATGACAGATACAGATACAGATAGACAGATACACAGATATCTAGTGTTCATTATAAATGGCACTATTACTTCTCAATTTTCTATACTTCTTTTTTTATTCTCTCACCCAAATTTTGCCATTCTTATTTGCTATTACAACTCAAAATTTTTCTGCATAAACTTGGAAGTAAACAAAAAAACAAATAAAAACATGAATATTTATGAAATATTTCACAGTCATACATGTTATATTCACATAGTATCATGTCAATATGATAAACCTCAGAAAAACTGCACATGATATATATTATTGATATGTTTAGGAAATAGTAGACATTGCATTATATGCTCAAGGAATTCACAGAAGTGTTCTGTACTTTATGTTAAAAGATAAGCAGGCAACAGAAATGAATTTATCTTTAAATAATTGACTTTTTTTCCCCCTCTAACATAGTTTACATATTCTTTATGCAGTGCTAACAAAATCATTCTTTTCTAAAAGACATAATATGGCAAGACTGTACTACATAACATTCTAGGGGAGAAAAATGCAACTTCTAAACCAAAGTGGTAACCAGGGAATAGGAAGATGCCATTTTAAATAGTGAGTTAGTAAATTCTGCAAATTACAGTCTTTTATAATCTGCTAACAATAAAGAAAAGCATTCGTTTTATGTAGGGGAAGAAAATGACTCATCCTTGTACTAGTCATTTTTTAGTAACCTTCTAAGTCTAACTTAGCAAATTAACCTCTGTTGTGTTTTCCATTGTTTTCTTTATTTTATAATTGTTATTGTTGTCTTTCTTCCTTATTTTTAAAATTGTGATCTTATGTTTGATGGTTGGTACTTTATTTGTGGATATTTGGGGAGTCACAGTTTAAAGATATTTTTTCCTTTCGAATAGTTTTATTCATTTCTACCAGAGAACTAGCATTTTTATACAATCCTACATTCCTATTTATTTATTAAAATAATTTTTGGCTTGGGGCTTAGAGCTATTTCCTTTCCTGTAACTCTGTTAAGTATATCACATCATCTGCTCAATGTAAAAAGTGGTAAATGTGTAGATAATTGAATAATGACCTTCTGTTAGAATTATTCCCTCTTGTATCTTAAAGGTACAATTTTAAGGTAAAAAAGAATAAGAAGCATCTTTCCTTTGTCCTGATGTACTCTGCGATGGCTGTTATACTTTAGATGGTAAAAGTATATGGTACATGGTTTATACAGTCTTAATTGCCTTGGATATTTTTTTAAAGATTTTATTTATTTGATAGAGAGAGATTACAAATAAGCAGAGAGGCAGGCAGAGGGAGAGGGGGAGCAGGCTCCCCGCTCAGCAGAGAGCCCGATGTGGGACTCGATCCCAGGACCCTGAGATCATGACCTGAGCCAAGGGCAGTGGCTTAACCCACTGAGCCGCCCAGGTGCCCCTACCTTGGATATTTTTTATCTGCAAAATGTGATAGATATCAAGAGACTGATCATATTCAATGTGGTCACACTATTAATGTTTCAAAATTTATTAAAATTGATGAGACAAAGAACATTCTTAAATGAATTGTACGTCTGCGTGAAGTTTAAATAAGAAGAAACACAAGTATATAATGAAAGCAATCTCAACGCATTTAAAAAATAATTGTAGGGAGGAGTCAAGATGGTGGAGAAGTAGCAGGCTGAGACGACACCGGGTAGCAGGAGATCAGCTAGACAACTTATCTAACCATTGTGAACACCTACAAATTCAACGGGAAATCGAAGAGAAGAGCAACAATTCTAGAAACACAAAATCGATCACTTTCTGAAAGGTAAGACCTGCGGAGAAGTGAATCCAAAGCGACGGAAGATAGACCCCGGGGGGAGGGGCTGGTTCCCGGCAAGCGGCGGAGCAACGGAGCACAAAATCAGGACTTTTAAAAGTCGGCTCCACTGGGAGACTTCGCTCCAGAGGCTAAACCGGGGGGAAACCCAGGCGCGGTCAGCATAACCCCAGGTCCCGCGGGGTCACAGAAGGACTGGGGGTGTCTGAGTGCCGCAGAGCTCGCAGGTATTAGAGCGGGGAAGCCGGCTACAGCGACAAAGCCGAGGAGTGAGCTCTAAGCCCAGGGTTACCTTGTGCCAGTCACAGGCTGGGTGGGCTCAGAGCGCGGCTGGAGGCTGCGGAGACGGAAGCGACCCGGCGCTTTTCTCCAGCTCCAGCAATTGACTGCTTTCCTCAAGGTGCGACCGCAGGCCAGGGAGGCGGGGCGGTTGGGCGCTTTGCTCTGAGAGCGCACTGAGGAGCGGAACCCCAAGCTCTCGGCTCCTCCGGGCCGAGAGATTGGGAGGCCGCCATCTTCATTCCCGTCCTCCGGAACTCTACGGAAAGCGCTCAGGGAACAAAAGCTCCCGAAAGCAAACCCGAGTGGATTCCTTAGCCCGGCCCCTGACATGGGAGGTGCAATACCGCCTGCGGCAAAGACACTTGAGAATCACTACAACAGGCCCCTCCCCCAGAAGATCAACAAGAAACCCAGCCAAAACCAACTTCAGTCACAAAGAACAGCGGAATTCCACAGCAGGAGAAAGCAAATCCTACCTGGACAAAATGACAAGGCGGAAAAACTCACCTCAAAAAAAAGAACAAGAGGCCGTACCGAAGGCTGGAGACCTAATCAATACGGACATTGGTAACATGACAGATCTAGAGTTCAGAATGACAATTCTCAAGGTTCTCGCCGGGCTCGAAAAAGACATAGAAGATATTAGAGAAACCCTCTCCAGAGAGATAAAAGCCCTTTCTGGAGAAATAAAAGAACTAAAATCTAATCAAGTTGAAATCAAAAAAGCTATTAATGAGGTGCAATCAAAAATGGAAGCTCTCACTGCTAGGATAAATGAGGCAGAAGAAAGAATTAGTGACATACAAGACCAAATGACAGAGAATAAAGAAGCTGAGCAAAAGAGAGACAAACAAATACTGGACCACGAGGAGAGAATTCGAGAGATAAGCGACACCATAAGACGACACAACATTAGAATAATTGGGATTCCAGAAGAAGAAAGAGAGAGGGGAGCAGAAGGTATATTGGAGACAATTATTGGAGAGAATTTCCCTAATATGGCAAAGGGAACAAACATCAAAATCCAGGAGATGATAAGAACACCCCTCAAAATCAATAAAAATAGGTCCACACCTTGTCACCTGATAGTAAAATTTACAAGTCTTAGCGACAAAGAGAAAATCCTGAAAGCAGCCCAGGAAAAGAAGTCTGTAACATACAAGGGTAAAAACATTAGATTGGCAGTGGACCTATCCACAGAGACCTGGCAGGCCAGAAAGAACTGACATGATATATTCAGAGCACTAAACGAGAAAAACATGCAGCCAAGAATACTATATCCGGCTAGGCTATCATTGAAAATAGAAGGAGAGATAAAGAGCTTCCAGGACAAACAAAAGCTGAAAGAATTTGCAAACACCAAACCAGCTCTACAGGAAATATTGAAAGGGATCATCTGAGCAAAGAGAGACCCTAAAAGTAGTAGATCAGAAAGAAACAGAGACAATATACAATAACAATCACCCTACAGGCAATACAATGGAAATAAATTCATATCTCTCAATAGTTACCCTGAATGTTAATGGGCCAAATGCCCCAATCAAAAGACACAGGGTATCAGAATGGATAAAAAAACAAAACCCATCCATATGCTGCCTACAAGAAACTCATTTTAGACCCGAAGACACCTCCAGATTTAAAGTGAGGGGGTGGAAAACAATGTACCATGCTAATGGACATCAGAAGAAAGCTGGGGTGGCAATCCTTATATCAGATCAATTAGATTTTAAGCCAAAGACTATAATAAGAGATGAGGAAGGACACTATATCATACTCAAAGGGTCTGTCCAACAAGAAGAGCTAACAATCTTAAATATCTATGCCCCTAACATGGGAGCAGCCAACTATATAAACCAATTAATAACAAAATCAAAGAAATACATCGACAGTAATACAATAATAGCAGGGGACTTTAACACTCCCCTCACTGAAATGGACAGATCACCTAAGCAAAAGATAAAAAAGGAAATAAAGGCCTTAAATGACACACTGGACCGGATGGACATCACAGATATATTCAGAACATTCCATCCCAAAGCAACTGAATATACATTCTTCTCTAGTGCACATGGAACATTCTCCAGAATAGACCACATCCTGGGTCATAAATCAGGTCTCAATCGGTACCAAAAGATTGAGATCATTCCCTGCATATTTTCAGACCACAATGCTCTGAAGCTAGAACTCAATCACAAGAGGAAATTCGGAAAGAATGCAAATACATGGAGACTAAACAGCATCCTTCTAAAAAATGAATGGGTCGGGAACCTGGGTGGCTCAGTGGGTTAAAGCCTCTGCTTTCGGTTCGGGTCATGATCCTAGGGTCCTGGGATCGAGTCCCGCATCGGGCTCTCTGCTCAGCGGGGAGCCTGCTTCTCCCTCTCTCTCTGACTGTCTCTCTGCCTACTTGTGATCTCTGTCTGTCAAATAAATAAATAAATCTTTTAAAAAAAATGAATGGGTCAACCAGGAAATTAAAGAAGAATTGAAAAAATTCATGGAAACAAATGATAATGAAAACACAACGGTTCAAAATCTGTGGGACACAACAAAGGCAGTCCTGAGAGGAAAATATATAGTGGTGCAAGCCTTTCTCAAGAAACAAGAAAGGTCTCAAATACACAACCTAACCCTACACCTAAAGGAGCTGGAGGGAGAACAACAAAGAAAGCCTAAACCCAGCAGGAGAAGAGAAATCATAAAGATCAGAGCAGAAATCAATGAAATAGAATCTAAAAAAACAATAGAACAAATCAACGAAACTAGGAACTGGTTCTTTGAAAGAATTAATAAGATTGACAAACCCCTGGCCAGACTTATCAAAAAGAAAAGATAAAGGACGCAAATAAATAAAATCATGAATGAAAGAGGAGAGATCACAACCAACACCAAAGAAATACAAACAATTATAAGAACATACTACGAGCAACTCTATGCCAACAAATTTGAAAACCTGGAAGAAATGGATACATTTCTAGAGACATATAAACTACCACAACTGAACCAGGAAGAAATAGATAACCTGAACAGACCCATAACCAGTAAGGAGATTGAAACAGTCATCAAAAATCTCCAAACAAACAAAAGTCCAGGACCAGACGGCTTCCCAGGGGAATTCTACCAAACACTTAAAGAAGAATTAATTCCTATTCTCCTGAAACTGTTCCAAAAAATAGAAATGGAAGGAAAACTTCCAAACTCATTCTATGAGGCCAGCATCACCTTGATCCCAAAACCAGACAAGGATCCCACCAAAAAAGAGAATTACAGACCAATATCTTTGATGAACACAGATGCGAAAATTCTCACCAAAATACTGGCCAATAGGATCCAACAGTACATTAAAAGGATTATTCACCACGACCAAGTGGGATTTATTCCGGGGCTGCAAGGTTGGGTCAACATCTGCAAATCCATCAATGTGATACAATACATTAATAAAAGAAAGAGTAAGAACCATATGATACTCTCAATAGATGCTGAAAAAGCGTTTGACAAAGTGCAGCATCCCTTCCTGATTAAAACTCTTCAAAGTGTAGGGATAGAAGGCACATACCTCAATATTATCAAAGCCATCTATGAAAAACCCACCGCAAATATCATTCTCAATGGAGAAAAACTGAAAGCTTTTCCGCTAAGGTCAGGAACACGGCAGGGATGTCCGTTATCACCACTGCTGTTCAACATAGTACTAGAAGTCCTAGCCTCAGCAATCAGACAACAAAAAGAAATTAAAGGCATCCAAATTGGCAAAGAAGAAGTCAAACTATCACTCTTTGCAGATGATATGATACTATATGTGGAAAACCCAAAAGGCTCTACTCCAAAACTGCTAGAACTTATACAGGAATTCAGTAAAGTGTCAGGATATAAAGTCAATGCACAGAAGTCAGTCGCATTTCTTTACACTAACAACAAGACAGAAGAAAGAGAAATTGAGGAGTCAGTCCCATTTACAATCGCACCCAAAACCATAAGATACCTAGGAATAAATCTAACCAAAGAGGCAAAGAATCTATACTCAGAAAACTATAAAGTCCTCATGAAAGAAATTGAGGAAGACACAAAGAAATGGAAAAATATTCCATGCTCATGGATTGGAAGAACAAATATTGTGAAAATGTCTATTCTACCTAAAGCAATCTACACATTTAATGCAATCCCTATCAAAATCCCATCCATTTTTTTCAAAGAAATAGAACAAATAATCCTAAAATTTATATAGAACCAGAAAAGACCTCGAATAGCCAAAGGAATATTGAAAAAGAAAGCCAAAGTCGGTGGCATCACAATTCCAGACTTCAAGCTCTATTACAAAGCTGTCATCATCAAGACAGTATGGTACTGGCACAAAAACATGCATATAGACCAATGGAACAGAATAGAGAGCCCAGAAATAGACCCTCAACTCTATGGTCAACTCATCTTTGACAAAGCAGGAAAGAATATCCAATGGAAAAAAGACAGCCTCTTCAACAAATGGTGCTGGGAAAATTGGACAGCCACATGCAGAAAAATGAAATTGGACTATTTCCTTACACCACACACGAAAATAGACTCAAAATGGATGAAGGACCTCAATGTGAGAAAGGAATCTATCAAAATCCTTGAGGACAATGCAGGCAGCAACCTCTTTGACCTCCACCGCAGCAACTTCTTCCTAGGAACATCGCCCAAGGCAACAGAAGCAGGGGCAAAAATGAACTATTGGGATTTCATCAAGATCAAAAGCTTTTGCACAGCAAAGGAAACAGTTAACAAAACCAAAAGACAACTGACAGAATGGGAGAAGATATTTGTAAACGACATATCAGATAAAGGGCTAGTATCCGAAATCTATAAAGAGCTTATCAAACTCAATACCCAAAGAACAAATAATCCAGTCAAGAAATGGGCAGAGGACATGAACAGACATTTCTGCAAAGAAGACATCCAGATGGCCAACAGACACATGAAAAAATGCTCCACATCCCTCGTCATCAGGGAACTACAAATCAAAACCACAATGAGATACCACCTCACACCAGTCAGAATGGCTAAAATTAACAAGTCAAGAAATGACAGATGCTGGCGAGGATGCGGAGAGAGGGGAACCCTCCTACACTGCTGGTGGGAATGCAAGCTGGTACAACTACTCTGGAAAACAGTGTGGAGGTTCCTCAAAAAACTGAAAATAGAGTTACCCTACGATCCAGCAATTGCATTCCTGGGTATATATCCTAAAGATACAAACGTGGTGCTCCGAAGGGGCACGTGCACCCGAATGTTTATAGCAGCAATGTCCACAATAGCCAAACTGTGGAAAGAGCCTAGATGCCCATCAACAGATGAATGGATAAAGAAGATGTGGTATATATACACAATGGAATACTATGCAGCCATCAAAAGACATGAAATCTTGCCATTTGCGACGACGTGGATGGAACTAGAGGGTATCATGCTTAGCGAAATAAGTCAATCGGAGAAAGACAACTATCATATGATCTCTTTGATATGAGGAAGTGGAGATGCAAGGCGGGGGGGGTTGGGGGGAGGTAGGAAAAGGAAAAATGAAAAGATGGGATTGGGAGGGAGACAAACCATAAAAGACTCAATCTCAAAAAACAGACTGAGGGTTGCCGGGGGGAGAGGGGGACGGGAGAGGGTAGTGGGGAAATGGACATTGGCGAGGGTATGTGCTATGATGAGTGCTGTGAAATGTGTAAACCTGGCGATTCGCAGACCTGTACCCCTGGGGATAAAAATACATTATATGTTTATTAAAATAAAAAAAATTAAAAAAAATAATTGTAGTTTTCTTACCTTATTAGATACATTTTTATAATCTTCCTATTCCCATAGTGAGAGCAAAGGAGTTAATGATATAACTTTAAGGGGCACCTGGGTGGCTCAGTCAGTGACTGACCCTTGATTTAGCTCAGGTCATGATCTCAGGGTCATGACACTGAGCCCAGTTTCAGGCTTTGTGCTGGGTATGGAGCCTATCTATGATTCTCTCTTTTTTCCCCCTCTGTCCTTCCCCCTCCCTCACCCTCACCTATCTTTGAAAAAAAAAAAATACATTTCCATGACATAGTTGATCAAAGAATTTTAAGAGTCTGGCAGTCTATGAATCATGCAAAAAGTCTTTTGCAAAAAGAACCATTCTACCTCTGGGTTTGTACTACACTCAGTATATGCTCAGACTGGTTCAGCATAGACCTTCACATTGATTTATACAGAATTAGAACATAGCTTTAAAGGAAAACATTATTTTACAATAGCAGATTATGTAATCAAATGAAACTAAAGGAGAGTTAAGTAATGAATTGCTTGCTATAATTTGACTTAAATTCTGCAGAAGAAAATAGACTTTTAAGCTTATAAATAAACTCTAACCAATGCTAATAACTTTTAAAAGCTTTCAAAACAAAATGCAAATTACTGTAGAGTTTTTTCAGTAACTACAAAATTGGAACCACACAGTGTTTTCATTTATATTCCTGAGGCTTTAGGTTCATTTAAACTAAAGACTGTGTGAAGCTAAATACAATTTCTATTAATTTTTAGGCTCATGCTTATTTTGTTAGAAATTTAAATCCATCTACATTTTAGATTCACTTATAATTGTCTAATTAAAAAGTTGTTTAGTAAAGCCTTTTTGACACCAAGGAAACTCAGGAGCCTTCTAAAATCACCATTCATAAATCACATCATCCTCCTGTAAATAAAGCTTATGTGTTTATATGTTTAAGAAAAAAATGCAGCCTAAATATGAATGTATATTATGTCAACCATTTAAAACAATATTTTAATTCAGGGAAAAGTACATTTATTCTCCAGTTTTCCCATAAAATGAAATTTTTAAAAATATTTACAAATGTGTTTTATTTTAGGCACATCATAAAATTCATTCAGAGTCTAAGAAAAAAATTAAGAAATAAATGCAAGTTATTTTACAAAACACAAAGGCATGTATCAAAATCAAGTGATCCAAGAACCAAGAAAGAAAAGCTTCTTTACATTTTGTAAGTGACTAAGTGGTTTTTGTACCATAGAGCAAACATTTTATCCTAATCCTTATCAACGGACCCAACAAATTAATAAATAATTAAAGAAGAGAAATACAAATATATGTCCTAGAATAATATATTTCAAGGAATTAAGTTATCTGCTAATTTTTTCCACAGTACTTGCTTGTCTTTAACTTTGTGTGTATATTTCGACCACAATTTCATATACTTGCATTAAAAAGTATGCTTCCTTAAAAACATTTTTCTGACATATATATTTCCACATAAGAAGATTTTTAAAATAAATCTCCCTATAAATTAGCATTTTACACAGTGATATTATGTTTGTGGGAATTAGTTTAAAAAGCCTTTGACTTTTTTTTTTTTTTTAAAGATTTTATTTATTTCTTCAACAGAGAGAGATCGCAAGTAGGAAGAGAGGCAGGCAGAGAGAGAGAGGAGGAAGCAGGCTCCCGACCAAGGAGAGAGCCCGATGCGGGGCTTGATCCCAGGACCTTGGGATCATGACCTGAGCCGAAGGCAGAGGCTTTAACCCTCTGTGCCACCCAGGGACCCCAAGCCTCTGACTTTTTCTACAGCAAACTTCTGTTAGAAGCATATATTAAAATAATCTGAGTATAAAATGACAGTTTTTCTATCTCCTAATTTCTTCTTTCATACACGTAAATGCACGCTCCTCCAGAAGTGCACACAGCATACTGCAGATGAAGTCAAATTGAGGAATAAGGTGCACTCTCATTAACTGTGCATCCTTTTCAATATTCACAAGCATGTATGCATTTATTGCTTGTTTATATTTATTTATATGAGTCACATGGTCAATGATTACCAATTAAAAATAGTTATCTTTTCATGTCTAGATGAGGCATTCTATGTTATTATCCATAGTACGATTCTCATGGCTTTTTATGGGAACTAGTCGTTCTTTCTTTCTTCGGTGGGAGAAAAAGTAAAAAGAAAAAACAAAGCTTTATTGAGAAAATAATAGTGTAATAATAACAGTAATATGAAAAGGAAATTACTCATACCTTTGTCACTTAATAAAAAAGTGTATTTATTTTTCCATTTAAGCTTCTAGTTCTTATTCATTTGCTTATTTAATATATATTTGTCAAAGTACAACAAAATTTGATGCTCTACATTTTTATTTAATATAAAATGAGGTACTTTCCCATTTGCCTATAGTTTTATTTCTCTTCATATACTTCCCTATCCCTTCCTTTTCCAAATACCCTAACAAACGTAACCAAATGAACATCTTGGTGCCTTGATTCCTTCATCTTTCCTGGCATTTTTTCTAAAATATACAAACATACGCACAAAATATTCTTACATGCATAGGTAGAATTTTTCAAATTTTATTTTCTGGAAGGGCGTACTATAAATGCATCATGAGTATTCTTCCACAATACCTACATATCAGTTTTAATGGCACCATAGTACTCTATAGTGTGGTTATAATGAAGTGTATTCCTCTTACCCTTCTTGAGAAACATTCAAGCTCTTTTCATGATACTGACCCACCAATCAAATAATTACAGTCCTTGTTGTCTATTCATCCTTTATCATGGGTACTTTTTATTTTCCCTACAGACAGAAAGCCAGGGGACATTGCTGAAAAAGAGGATTACAAATGGATTTTTTTAAAAAATTACATGAATCTCATTTTCACAAGCAACACGCCAAAGTATTCTTTACTACTACCTTTGAGTATCACAGTTCTAATTTTTGACAAATGAATTTTAAAAAAAGTTTCAGATTGTTTCTTTCTTTCTTTTTTTTTTTTTTTTGCACGTCTTTAGGTACTGAATGCCCAATGTTTACATAATTTGAAGTTTATTTTTTTTAATAGCTTAATAAACAGTTTGTCTTCTTTTCCTTTTGCATGTGTGCTCTTTCATAATAAGTGTAGATGCATTTAATGGAAGATCTATCATGTTTTAACTTAATGTTACATTAAGATATGTATGCAGATATTTGTATCAGTTTTCCCTTTCCCTTTTACTCTGAGAGAGATATACAGATCACTGCACCTCTCTTACAATTTTATTTTTACATTTTAATATATTTGGAACTTAATTTTGTTTGAGTTAATTATCCAATTTTCCCCCTCCACATTAAACTATCTATTTTGGCATATACTGATTTCTTCATTATATACACTCAATCCCTTCTTTGTTGTCTGTGATATCCATTTTATAGGGCGATTCTAGTAAGTGATGTTATCCTATGAGACAAGTTATCACACTTAATTAGTCTTAGTGATTCTTCAGTTTCCATGTTTATTTACCAAAGTCCTGCATGTCTCTAAATTCAGTTAAAAATAATGTTATATATTACGGAATGACCACTGTGTTTACAATATTAAGACACTTAGAAACATGCCACACTTTTCAATTTTAATGTCCTTCACAAAAACCTCATAAGATTAAAAAAATCTTTTATGTGATTGTTAAATAAATTTGTTCCTAATTATTTAAAAAATATATATAATGATAAACACTTGTTTACTCCAAGTGAAAACAAAACAAAACAAAAAAATGTGAGGAGGGAGGATAAAAGAGAAAGCCAGTAAAAAATAGTAGAAGTTGACTCAAGCTGATTAATAATAATTTTAGTTTATATCTATTATCTTGCTCTTTGTTTTCTGGTTGTCACATCTGATTTTTCTTCCCTTCCTTGGCATTTGCCTCTTTTTCATTAATCAAGTATTTTTAATAATCAATTTTATTCGTCAGTTGGCTTTTTATACTTTTTTTAATATCAGTGGTTATTTTTTCGATAGAACATGCACACTTAACTGATCACAGCCTATATAGAGATAACATTTTATCGCTTCATATAAAACATGACATTTTCAATAACAAAATAGAATTTAAGTTCATTGTTGATACTATTGTGGTTGAATATTTTACATCATACATACATTATTTAACTCACAATACAAAATTTTAATTTTTGTATTTAAACATTGTCTTGTTAATAAAATAAGAGAAAAAGAAAGATTACCTTTTTAATTTGCACACAAAATTAAGAAATCTGGTGCTCTTTATTCTTTTCTGTAGATTTGAGGTTCCACCTAGTGTCATTCCCTTCAGCATTTTTAAAATCTACCATGATCTGCTACTGATGAGTTTCCTCACATTTAATTCATAAGAAAAACGTGTGCTTCTTGAAGACTGTTTTCATTGGATAGAGAATATTAAGTTGACAACTGTTTTTGTTTTGGCACTTTAAAGCTGTCAAGTCCATAATCTTCTGGCCTCCATTTATTCATCACATCTGTATTACTCTACTTTTTATCTGTTTATAAGTTGTGCTATTTGTCTTGCAGCTTTTGTGATTTCCTCCTTTTTATTTTTGGTTTATAGAAACTTAAACTACTAGTTTGTTTTTCTTTATTTTTCCTATATAGAGTTTGCTGATCTTCAATGCATAAATGGATGTTTTGGGGTCAGGTGGAGAAATTTTAGACATTATTTATTCAAACATATTTTTATGCCCTATTCTTCCTTTTCCTTCCTTCTAGAACTCATATTACACGTATACTAAAATACTTGATGTTGTCTTTCATGTCTCTGAGTTCCAGCCTTTTTTGTTATTTTTCAGTCATTTCCCCCCCTCCCTGTTCTTCAAAGTGGATGCTTTATATTTGTTTGTATTTAGTTTTACTGATCTTTTATTTTGAAGGCTCCACCTGCTATTTGAAAAATCCAGGAAATTTTTTACTTCATATATTGTATTTTTCCATTCTAAAATTTCCCTTTGTGTGCTTTAGTTTTTTGAGTTTTTGTTTGTTTTGTTTTTAATAGTATCCATTTCCCTACTTGGATTCTCTCTCTTTTGGCTCATTATACATAGTTGTTCCTTTAGACACAGAACATACTGCAGCAATTTTAAAGTCCTTCTCTGTTAACTTCAATACCTGAGTAATCTCCAAGTCTGTTTCTACTGATTTTTTTTTTTTTTTGATAACTGTCACACATACATATATGCTCCCTTGCAAGGCTAGTCCTTTGTTTATTTTAGGGTGGATATTATGCATGTATATTATAGAGTCTGAGCTGTGCTGTTTTCTTTAATGTTAAGTTACATGTTAAGTTACTGGAGGAGCCTTTTAATCCAGTTAGACTTCCTTTTATTGTTTGTTAAGGCTGGTGTGCTGCTCTTTTATCTTCTCTTTTTTCTTAGACTCATGGTGTCAACCTTACTCTAGGTTATGGTCTTAACTCCTAAGTGTAGCCTTCCTGGAGGTGCTCAAGAAGTCTCTTCACTCAGACTAACCCAGAACTCAAATATCCCAGCCCCTGCATGAATGCTGGTATTTCTGGTCGGCTCTCAGGCCCACGATGGCATGCCTTGAGCATACTCATCACAGCCATCATCAGGAACACATGAGAAATTACCACAGAGAAGTATGGAGAGGATATCCCCCCTGAGCTGGACAGCTTCTTCCTTGTAGATGAAATGCCCAACAAATATTAGGATTTTTTTTTAAAGATTTTATTTATTCATTTGTCAGAGAAATAGCACAAACAGGCAGAGTGGCAGGCAGAGGCAGAGAGAGAAGCAGGCTCCCTGGTGGACAAGGAGCCCGATGCAGGACTCCATTCCAGGACCCTGGGATCATGACCTGAGCCAAGGCAGCAGCTTAACTGAATGGGCCACCCAGGCATCCCAAATATTAGGATTTTTTTTTTAAAGATTTTATTTATTTATTTGACAGAGATTACAAGTAGGCAGAGAGGCAGGCAGAGAGAGAGGAGGAAGCAGGCTTCCCGCTGAGCAGAGAGCCGGATGCGGGGCTCGATCCCAGGACCCTGGGATCATGACCTGAGCTGAAGACAGAGGCTTAACCCACTGAGCCACCCAGGCACCCCCCAAATATTAGGATTTTAAGAAGCTCTGAACTTTGCTATTTTCCTCATCAGTTCAATGATGACACTACAGCCAGCCTAGGCTGTCAACTTCTCTATGCTATGGCCTATAATGTCCCTGTAGCCTAAAAATTAGGGTCACCATAGGACCTTCATGTATTTTCACTCAATCCTTACAGACCATTGTTGACTGTCCAATGCCTGAAAACAATTGCTTCATATATCTTATCCACATTTAAACTTGTATCTCAAGGGAAAGAAATTCTGGTAGCACTCTATTCCTAACAGCAAATTTTAATCATATACAAATTAATTTCTAAACTCCATAAATTGTCTATGAGTTTTTTAAAATTATAAAATCTATGAAGAAAAAAATCACATTAACAAGAGCATTATATAAAAGTAGAAGGATTTTATATTAAAACTGTAATTGAAATATAGTTCTCATAGGAAAAGAAACAAAGAGCAATTAAAAAAAACAAGTTCAAAAGTGGATGATTTTAACAAAAATTTAACGTATGGTAAATTTGATATTTTAATTGAAGTGTAAAAGAGAATATGGTTAATAGATGGTACTATAATTAGCTCTGACTCTGGGAGAAAATAATTCAAGCAATCTACTAGTAAGATTCAACTCAATAAGAATAAATATAAAATGGTCTATTTCTCTAAACACATTCTTCAACCATATTTTACTGAATGTTGTTTTTCTAAATCCTAAGAATAGCTTTGGTAAATTTTTTAAAGTTCTGGTTACTTTCTTGCATTAACACTAAGATCATAAAACAAAGCAAATATAAAAAGGCAAATTTTAGATATCCTAGGAAGTTTTTAAAATGTGTATGAGGATGTTGAAAATTACTATTGCATGATGATGATATTGCAGATTTGGAGAAAATGTTCTTTTTTAGGTTAATATTAATTACTCACGGATAAAATTGTGCAATGTCTGGATTTTCTTTGAAGTACGTATCCATAATGTGGTGGGTTAAAGGTGAGTGCACACATAGGGAAACATATTGATAGTTGCTGAAACTAGGCACAAAGCATAAGTCAGGGATAAACATTCTCTCTATTTCTATTTGTTTGTTATGTATTATTGACTCTATGTCTTAAGTGCTTTATTTTTTGTGTTTGGGTAATTTTATCATAAAATGTTAAGGTGCAAGAATCAGTGTTGCCTCATTAAAGCAAGCAAACAAACAAATAATAACATCAACAAAACTAAGGTGTAGATGTCTGGTTATAGCTCCAACATGTAGAGAGATTGGAAATTGTCACTCTCATACTAAACAACAACAAAAAAGCTAAACAAACAGAAGATCAATGACTTTTCACTGTCCCATCAAAGAACTGAAGTCACAGGGCAAACTACCATCCAAACTCTAGCAAGCCAGGTGAGTCTGCAGAGCACTGAACTTGTAGGTCTTAAATTTTAAGTTTGAGATTCCTGGAGGCCGAGTTTGGACAAAAGGAGAGTGAGAAACTCTTACTATTGTATGCTGCAGTCGTGGGAAGGTGCACACATTTTCATGGGTTTTGCGCAAACAAACCACAGCAGTTTCTAATGGTGAAGAAACAAGAAAAATCTTATGCTGGCTTTCGCATTTGTGTGGGAAAGAGTAACCATTGTGAAAAACATTCAGCACGGTCTCAGTAACAGAGGCTTACTTTCAAGAAGAGAAGATTTTATTGTTTTAGATACTTTGAGATAGAGCATTTCTTGACTCTAGTTCCCCATAACCTTGTTTCACTTAAAGTAGCAGTGGCGAGGTGACAGAGATAAAACACATAAAACTCAAAATACATGAGAAACACCTATGAGTTTTAGCCCAGGGGCACTGGTTCTGTAAAAGGTAAAATTTAATCACAGGATTTTAAAAAGCTTATCACTCACATCTTATCACCATATCATCAATGCTCTGATATAAGGGATTATAGCTAAAGGAACTGCAAGAGGCAGATTCTAAGGAAGAATTTACAGGAATGACCATAGGCAACAGGGAAGATAAAAACAAGGACATGAGAGGAATTTGAAGCTCCTGGCATTTGCAACTACAGAAACCATTAAACAGATCCTAACCTGCACCCAAATTAATATAAAAGTATACACACACACACACACACACACACACACACACACAAAAGAAAGAATCAAAATCAATCTGGCAAAGTGTCAGAACTGGACTCATATATGAAACATATATTGGGATTATCAAATAGGCAATTTAAAAATAATTATGATTGATATTTTAATTGCTGTAGTGGAAAAAGTAGATGACATGAAGAACAGATGGGCACTAAACACAAAAGAATAGAACTGCTAAGATTTGAAATAGAAAAATCAAAAACACTGTAAAGGAAATAAATGCTTTTGATGAGCTCAATAATGGATTGGATATGGCTGAAAAAAGAATGAGTCAGAATGAAAATAGTTCATTGGAAATTTCCCAAGAATAATGCAAAAAGAAAAGCATTAAAAACAAAACATTCTTGGATTTCAAAAGATGTGGAATACGTGTAATTGAATAGAATTCAGAAATATGGGCTGCCTTCAGCTCAGGTCATGATCCCAGCATCCTGGGATTGAGCTCCGCATTGGGCTCCCTGCTCGGCAGGAAGCCTGCTTTCCCTCTCCTAGTCCCCGTTTGCGTTCCCTCTCTCACTGTCTCTCTCTGTCAAATAAATAAGTAAAATAAAATAAAGTAAAATAAAAAAGAATCCAGAAATATACCCTCACATGTATGGTCAAGTGATTTCTGAAAAGGATACCAAGACCATTCAATGGAGAAAGGGAAATGTTTTCAAGAGATAGAGCTGGGAAAACTGGATATCCACATGAAAAGAAATGAATTCAAACCTTTATCTAAAATTATACACAATTAACTAAAAATGGATTAAGTACCTGGACATAAGAACTAAATCTAAAAACTTAAAGGACCTAAAATATAAGACCTTTTTCTCCTTTAGAAGAAAAGATAGGACAAAAGCAACATGACATTAGACTAGGCAATGATTTCTGGGACATGACACCAAAGGCGTAAGTAACAAAGAATATATATATACACATATGAGATTATCCACAAAGTAAAGAGAAATTATTTGCAAATCAAACATATAATATGGGATTAATATGCAGAATGTATAGAAAACTCTAAAACTTAACAACAACAAAAATGACCCAATTCAAAAGTGGGCAAAGGACTTGAATAGAGAGTTCTCCGAAGATGAATGAATAACCAATAAGCACACAAAAAGTTGTTCAACATAATAAGGGAATGCAAGTGAAAAGTACAATGACACACCATCTCACATAATTAAAATAGCTATTGTCAAAAAAAGCAAACAAACATCTAAAACAGAAAAGAACAAATATTGGAGAGGATGTGGAAAAACTGGAAACTGTGTGTATTATGTGAATGTCAAATGGTATAGTGCCTGTGGAAATAGTACAATGGTTCCTCAAAAAGTTAAAAATAGAACTACCCTACCATCCAGCCATTGCATTACTAGATATTTACTCAAAGGATATAAAAATACTGATTCAAAGGGATACATGTACCCCAATGTTTATAGCAGCATTATCAACAATAGCCAAATTGTGGATAGAGTCCAAATGTCTATCAAATGATGAATGGATAAAGAAACTGTGGTGTATGGGATGCCTGGGTGGTTCAGTTGTTAACTGTCTGCTTTCGGCTCAGGTCATGATCCCAGGGTCCTGGGATCGAGTCCGGCATCTGGGTCCCTGCTCAGCAGGAAGCCTGCCTCTTGCTCTCCCACTTCCCCTGCTTGTGTTCCCTCTCTTGCTGTCTTTCTCTTTGTCAAATAAATAAATAAAATCTTAAAGAAGTTGTGGTGTATATATGTGCAATGAAATATTCCTAAAAAAAAAAAAAGAAATATTCCTTAACCATCAAAAAGAATGATATCTTGCCATTTGCAAGGACATGGATGGAGCTAGAGAGTATTATGCTAAGTGAAGTTGGAGAAAGACAAATGCCATATGATTTCACTCATATGTGTAATTGAAGAAATAAAACAGATGAACATAGGGGGGATAGAAGAGAAAGAGAGGTAAGCCATAACAGACTTAACTATAGAAAATATACTGTTGGCTGTTGGAGAGGAGGCTGATGAGGGGATGGGCTACTGAATGGGAGATGAGTAAGTATTAAAGATGGCACTTCTTGTGATGGGCACTGGGTGTTATTATATGTAAATGATGAATCACTAAATTCTACTCCTGAAACTAATACTACACTATATGTTAACTCACTAGAATTTAAATAAGAACATGAAACAAATAAATAAATATAGATTCACTGTATAATTCAGCAGTTCTGCTTCTGGATATATACTCAAAAGAATGAAAGCAAAGTTGTAAAGGGGTATTTATATATCCATGTTTATAACAACATTATTCACTAAATAGCTAATATATTAAACCAATGCAAGTATCTGTTCACAGCTAAATGGATAAACAAAATATGATACATGTATACAGAATATTAATCAGTTTTGAAAAGGAAAGAAATTCCAACATATATAACAATATGGTTGAAGCTTGAGGACATTATGCTAAGTGAAATCAGCCAATCACAAAAAGACAAACACTCCATGATTCCACTTAACATGAGGTGCTAAGAGTAGTCAAAATCATAAGGATGGAAAGTATAATGGTGATTGCCACAGGCTTTGGGGAGGGGAAAATGGAGAGTTATTCTTTAAGGAGTGCAGAGTTTCAGTTTTACAATATGGAAAGTATTGTGGAGATGGATGGTGGTGACGGTTGAATGACAACGTAAATGTATTTAATACCACTGAACTGTATACTTAAAAAGGTTAAGATAGCAAATGTTACATATTATACCACACAAAAGTAGAGAAATGACCCAATAAAAACATTTCAGTTAACTAAAAAAAAAAAACAAAACAAAAAAACAAAACAGAAAACAAACAAAAAAACTAAAGGGATGAAAAGATATACCATGACAATAGTCAAAAGAAATCTGTAGTTGCTATATATAAAGGGAAAATTTTTCCAAGAATAAACATTAATCCTTACTGTGTGTACCTAATAAACAGACTATCAAACTACATGAGGCAAAACTGATAAAACCGCAAGAAAAAAACAGGCAAACCCACCACTATAGCTGAATACTTCAATGTTCTTCTTTTAGTAATTGATAGATCAAGCAGACAGGAAATGAATAAGGATATAGTTGACCTAAGAAGTGCTATCAATCAAATTGATTAAATTGCCATTGACAGAATATTTCATTAAACAAACATAGAATACACTGTTCTCAAGATTTCATAGAGCATTCAGAAAATGGGCACATTCTGGGCCACAAAACACACCCTAACATATTCAAAATAATAGAAACCATATAAAGTATGTTTTTGGACCACATGAAATTAAACTGGAAATTAATAACAGAAAGACAGCTGAAACATGCCAAAATATTAGGAGGATTAAACAACATCTTTTTTTTTTTTAACAACATACTTCTTAACAAAATACAAGTCAAAGAAAAAAATACCAATAGAAAATTTAAAATATTTTGAACTCACAGTAAACTTTTTGATAGAACAATTTTTTCAAAATTTATGGAGTGTGCTAAAAGCAGTGAGTGAATTCTTAGGATAAAAATTGAAGCATTAAAAATATTAGAAAAGAAAGATCTAAAATCAAAAACCAAGATTCCATTCTAGGGTATTTTAGGAAATACAAAAATAGAGCAATTTTAGACTAAAGCAAGCAGAAAGGGCGCCTGGTGGCTCAGTTGGTTGAGTGACTGCCTTCGGCTCCGGTCATGATCCTGGAGTCCTGGGATCGAGTCCCACATCAGGCTCCCAGCTCTGTGGTGTCTGCTTCTCCCTCTGACCTTTTCTCCTCTCATGCTCTATCACTCTCTCTCAAATAGATACATAAAGAAAGCAGGAAAAAAAATAATAGTAATGAGAGGAAAAATCAATAAAATTAAAACAAGAAAGTATAGACAAAAATCAATGGAATCAAAGCCAGTTATTTAAAAATAACAATAAATTTATAAACCTCTAGGCAAGCTTACCAAGAAAAATGGAGAAAAGAGGCAATTACAAATATCAGAAATGAAAGAGAAACTACTAATCTCATGGACATTGGAAAGATAATGGAATAATTCTATGAACCATCCACTGTCCACAAATTTGATAACTTGGAGGGAATGTATAAATTCTTTGAAAGATGAAGTATATTCCCTATAGAAACTCACAGAAAGAGAAATAGATAATTTGTATAAGTCTTTAGCAACTAGGAAATTTAATAAACTTCCAAAAAGAAAGCACAAAGTCCCGATGATGTCACTGACCAATTCTACCAAAAATTTAAGAAAGAAATTATACCAATATTCTACAATGTCCTCCAACAAAAAAAGGGGAACACTTTTTTTTAATGGTTTTCATTTAAATTCTAGTTAGTTAACATACAGTGTAATATTAGTTTCAGATGTACAACTTAGTGATTCAGCATATACATACAACACGCAGTGCTCATCACAGCATGTGAACTCCTTAATCTACATCATCTATTTCACCCATCCTCCCCCTACCTCTTCCCTCTGGTAACCATCAGTTTGTTCCTATAGTTAAGAGCCTGTTTCTCGGTTTCTCTCTCAATATCACACACTCTCTCTCTCTCGCTCTTCTTGCTGTCTCTTTTTTTTACAGTTGCTATTACATTTTCCTTTTCCTTTTTTAAAAAATCATTTATTTATTTATTTATTTATTTATTTATTTATTTACTTTTATTTAGAGGGGAGGTGCAGAGGAAGAGAGAGAGAGAAACTCAAGCAGGCTCCATGCCCAGTACATGAAGCCCACATTAGGCTCAATCCCACAACCTTGAGATCATGACCCTGAAATCAAGAGTCAAACACCAAACCAACTGAGCCACCCAGACACCTCTTTTTTGTATTTCAAGTTTTTATTTAAATTCCAGTTAACTAACATATAGTGTAACCATAGTTTCAGTAGAATTTTGTGATTCATCACTTAGATACAATAACCAGTGCTCATCACAAGTGACCTCCTTAATATCCATCACCCATTTAACCCATTCCCCAGCCCACCTCCCCTACAACAACCCTCAGTTTATTCTCTATATTTAAGAATCTGTTTTATGGTTTCCCTCTTTTTTTCCCTTTCTTCCTTTGTTTTGTTTTTTAAATTCCACATGAGTAAAATCATATGGTATTTGCTTTCCCTGACTTCTTCCACTTAGCATAGTGCTCTCCAGCTATGTCCACATCTGCAAATGGCAAGATTTCATTCTTTTTGACAGTTGAGTGATATTCCATTGTGCGTGTGTGTGTTTGTGTGTGTGTGTGTGTAATATATATCACCTCTTTATCCATTCATTAGTTGGTGGATACTAGGGCTGCTTCCACAATTTGGCTATTGTTGATAACGCTGCTACACACATTGAGGGTGCATGTATTCCTCTGAATTAGTATTTTTGTATTCTTTGGGTAAATACCTGGTAGTGCAACTTTTGGACTGCAGGGTAGTTCTGTTTTTAACTTTCTGAGAACCCTCCATACTGTTTTCCACCGTGGCCGCACCAGTTTGCATCCTAACATTAACATCCCCTTTCTCCACATCCTCACCAACACCTATTCTTTCTTGTGTTGTTGATTTTAGCCATTCTGAGAAGTATGAAGTGAAACTTCACTGTGGTTTTGATTTGCATTTCCCTGGTGGTCAGTGATGTTCAGCACCATTTCCTGTGTCTCCTGGCCATCTATATGTCTTCTTCAGAAAAATGTCTACTCATGTCTTCTGCCCATTTTAAATTATTTGTTTTTGAATGTTGAGTTTTGTAAGTTCTTTATATATTTTAGATGCTAACCCTTTATCAAATATGTCATTTGCAAATATCCTCTCCCACTCTATAGGTTGCCTTTTATTTTTATTTTATTTTTTAAAGATTTTATTTATTTATTTGACAGACAGAGATCACAAGTAGGCAGAGAGGCAGGCAGAGAGAGAGGGGGAAGCAGGCTCCCCGCTGAGCAGAGAGCCCGACGCGGGGCTCTATCCCAGGACCCTGAGATCATGACCCGAGCCGAAGACAGAGGCTTTAACCCTCTGAGCCACCCAGGTGTCCCTATAGGTTGCCTTTTAATTGTGTTGTTTCCTTCACTGTGCAGAAGCTTTTTATTTTGATATAGTCTCAACAGTTGCTTTTGTTTCCTTGCCTCAGGAGACATATCTAGAAATAAGTTGCTGTGGCTGATGTCAATGAAGTTACTGTCTGTGTTCTCCTCTAGGATTTTTATGGTTTCAGATCTCATATTTAGATCTTTCATTCATTTTGAGTTTCTTTTTATGTATGGTATAATAAAGTGGTCTAGCTTCATTCTTTAGCATGTGGCTATCCAGTTTTCCCATTTGTTGAATGTTCATTCATAGTTGTGGGTTCATTTCTGGGTATTCTATTCTGTTCTATTAATCTACATGTCTATTTTTGTGCCAGTATCATATTCCTTTGATCAATACAGCTTTGTAATATAACCTGAAGGCTGGAATTGTGATGCTTCCAGCTTTGCTTTTCTTTTTCAATGTTGCTTTGGCTATTTGGGGTTTCTTGTGGCTCCATACAAATTTTAGGATTGTTTGTTTTAGCTCTGTGAAAAATGCTGTTGGCATTTTGATAGGGATTGTATCAAATGTGTAGATTGCAATGGGTAATATAGACATTTTAATAATATTTGTTCCTCCAATCCATGAGCATGGACTGTTTTTCCATTTCTTTGTGTCATCTTCAATTTCTTCCATCTGTGTTTTATAGTTTTTAGTGTATAGGTTTTTCACCTTTTTGATTAAGTTTATTCCTAGGCACCTTATTGGTTTTGGTGCAACTGTAAATGGGATTGATTCCTTAATTTCCCTTTCTGCTGCTTCATTATTGGTGTCTAGAAATGCAGCAGATTTCTGTATGTTGATTTTGTATCCTCTGACTTTACTAATTTGTGTATCAGTGTAAGCAAATTTTTGGTGGAGTCTTTCAGGTTTTTTATATAGAGTATCAAGTCATCTTTAAGTAGTGAGTTTTAGTTCTTCCTTACCATTTTGCCTTTTATTTCTTTTTGTTGTGTGATTCCTGTGGATAGGACTTCCGTTACTATGTCAAATAAAGGTGGAGAGAGTATAAATCATGAGGGGACATTTTCTAATCCATTTTATGAGGTCAGCATTACCCTTATAACAAAACGATTAAGATAATAACAAGAAACAAAACCAAGTCTAATATCTCATGAATATAGGTATAAAAAACCTCTGCAAACTGAATATAAAAATGTAAAAGAAGGGGCGCCTGGGTGTCTCAGTGGGTTAAAGCCTCTGCCTTCGGCTCAGATCATGGTCCCGGGGTCCTGGGATCGAGCCCTGCATCAGGCTCTTTGCTCGGCAGGGAGCCTGCTTCCTCCTCTCTCTCTGCCTGCCTCTCTGCCTACTTGTGATCTTTGTCTGTCAAATAAATAAATAAAATCTTTAAAAAATGTATAAGAAGACTTTTATACTATAATCAAATGTGGTTTATTCTAGTTATACAAGGCAGATTTAACATTCAAAAATAAATATAATCACCATTTTCAAGAAGCATATTAATTAATGCTGGAATGCTAAATGCTGCCATCCCAGTTTTTCTTTAAATCTAAAACTGTTCTAAAATATAAAAGTTGTGGGGCACTGGGTGGTTCAGTTGGTTAAGTGTCTGCCTTTGACTCAGGTCATGATCCTGGGGTCCTAGGATTCAATTCCACATCTGGCTCTCTGCACAGCGGGGAGCATGTTTTTTCCTCTCCCTATACCACTCCCCCTGCTTGTGTTCCCACACACGCTCTCTCTCTGTGTCAAATAAATAAACTCTTTAAAATATGTATATATAAAACATAAAAGTTGTTATGGACAGAATTGTGCACCCCTCCCCCTTCATATGGTGAACCCCTAACCTCCAAGTGCTGCAGAATGTGACTATATTTGGAGATACAGCCCTTAAAGAGGCAATTAAATTTAAGTTAGGTCATTAGGGTATGGCCTAATCTAATCTGACTAATATCTATGTAAAAAGAGGGCAATTTGGACACAGATTGGACACCATATATGGTGAATGAATGTGGATCTCTTAATGGTGATAAGAGCATATTTGATGCCATTCATTTCATTAAATAAATTATAGTACAAAAGAACCAAAAGAGCAATACTGGTATTGATATTAGCACTTCTTTAAAATTTCTTAATTTTTTTTTTCACTTTAACCCATCCAGACTAAAATAACATGCTTGGCATTTTTTGCTTCAATTTAAATTAACACTGTACAGTTTCTAATCTCCATCTAGGAAGTTTATATCAGTTTTACTTTACATTTTAAAATAATACTTTTTTTTTGTAAACACTAAATTTGGTAACTGAGAGGACTACTAATGAACTGATTAGTTTAATCCCCAAAGATTTTTGTTTAAATTCTCATATAACAGAAGAAAATAAAGTTTGAGATTTCACTCTATCTTTCCACATTTCTGAAGCACATGATATTTACATAGATCAGTTTGACAGTCCCTTCTAACAAACATGTGTTTCAAGGTCAGAGCTAAGGATTGTTGGCAGAAATGTGAGGGGCAGACCACAGAATACTAGCTAACGTGTACGTGGCTTCCATCCCTTGATTTCACCAGCACTAATTTCATTCACTGATAATTTTGCAAAGGTAAAATTATGACTGCCTCTGAAAAGCTTTTATAAATGCTTTAAGTAAGTTTGTTTCTTCTTTTCCATGTTACACTCTAGCATTGCAAATGGAGATTTCTCCTAAGTGAATAGTCTTTCAAAGCACATCAATCAGTGATTGAACTTACTAGCATTTAAAAAAAATCTATTTATGACATAAGCTTGGCAGGTTTTCTGGTCTCCAGTTAAAAGCAATCCTCCTACTTAAAAACAGCATTTTTACTGTAACTCTACCTAAAAATGTAACACTTATATCATTTTGTATTTGGGGGGGAGGAGGGACTAATAGCATTTAAAAACTTGTCAACTTACTAAAATGTGCAAACAAGGCTGAGGTATGAAATGGTGGCTTGTAATGGCTATGGGCATATATTTTATATTCAGGGGATTTTAAGAAAAATAAATAGCAAATTACTTCCTCGATTTCATACCCAAGACAATTCACTTCCCTTTCACATTTGCGATGTATAATAATTAATTTGTACTGTTTTATATTCTCTATATTGTCATTATAATTTTTATAATTTTCTCTCTAGTGTGAATATACTATAAAACTTTAAAAACTTAGAAATGTTTATACTGTTTCATTATCATTTATATATATTAAAATGCAATCATGTAATAGCTATATGCATATGATGGTTATATAAATTATGAATGTATAAATCACTGTTTTTTTAATATCTGATGTTATACTTGTGGCTCTGTCTGAACTAATTACTTATGTAATTAGTTCAGACAGAACTAATTATGTAATCTTTATATATAAAACTTTATAGCAATTCTGATTATTGCCTTTGTAAAAATTTTCTGAGATTCATAATAAGTGATTAGAATTCTTTGAGTGTCTAAGACTTTAAATAAGGATTTTTGAAAGTCTTAACAATTTATAATTCTATAAGAGCATGTTGAGAATACCATTTTGAATTCACTGGAAAATACTTGTTTTATATTTAATATTTTATTTTGTGAGTAGAAGTCCAACCAACTTTTTACTGACATTTACTGTAATACTTGTGACGTTCATATTTTCAAATTTCTCAAATAAATTCTTTTGAAATATTTAATATCCTATACAAAATCTTATTGATAACACTTTCATTAATATGCAAGAGCTCTGATTTTATAGATGGTAATATTTCATTTGCCATAATTATTCAATATTTTTTATTTAGCTCTTCATATATTTTCAGTGTCTAGGAGTATTAACTGTGAGTTGAAATTATCATATCCCAGTCTGACTTCTTGATGCCTACCTTATAATCAGAAAGTCTATGCCCATATATACTTCATATAAAATGTTTAATTATACTCAATTAAAAAAATAATGTCATTATATTTAACTCATATTTAAGATAAACTTTAATCCTTACATTTAATTAAATTTTATTTCTGGTATTTGTATAAGATGTGATGGCAGATGTATTTTTACCAAAACTTAACCAACTATTCTACAGTTTATGTTATAATTTATTAAATTATATTTTGTTTTCCTACATTTTTTTCTCTGACACTTGACTGTTCACACTATTTCTCTACAGAACATTCAACTGTATTTGGGCAAGTTCTCTACCATCATTTTGTATCAAAATACTCTATTTTCATTTATTATTTTCTTCCAAATGAATTTTAGCTTTTCATTTTTTAAAGGTTTTATTTCTTTATTTGAGAGACAGAGCACAGAGGGACGGAGGGAGAAGGAGTCTACTTAGACTCCGTGTTGAGCACAGAGCCTGACATGGGGCTTAGTCCCAGGATCATGACCTGAGCCAAAGACAGACACTTAACCAACAGAGTCATCCAGGTATCCCTGTTTCCTTCCAAATGAATTTTTAAAAAAACATATGTGATTTTTAAGAAAAAACATATTAATATTTTAATTGAAATTACATCATATGTACGTTAATTGAGAAAAATAATTTTCAATAATGAATTCTTAGACCTAAGTAGAGTGTATTTCTGAATTTGTTAAATAAATGTTCAGATTTTCAGTATATTTTGTACTTTTCTCCATAGAGGTTTTACACAGTTCCTTTTTAATCATCAGTTTTCCTGAAGTACTCTTCATATACAGTAAAATGCTTCCAACCTTAAGTGAGTTGACTGATATGTTTTGACAACTATATACAACCATGTGCTCTTACACCAAATACAGGATACCCTAAAACTTCCCTTGAAACTCTGCAGCCCCATCACCACCTTCCCACCATCCCAGGCAGAAATTCATATAATTTATAACACTACAGATTCATTTTTCCTTTTCTAAACTATCGTATCAACAGAAACCTATACAGGTACTTTTTTTGGTGACTGGATTCTGTGACTGAGCACAATTTTGTTGAGCTTCATCCATATTAATGTGTATATCTCCAACTGTTCCTTTGTGTTGCTTGTTAGTCCACCATATGAATATACCATAATTTATTTACCCATTTACCAGTTGAGGGGTATTTGGATATATAAGATTGTGACTGTTAGGAATAAAGCTATTGTGAATAATCATGTAACTTTTTTCTGAAACCAGGTTTTAATTTTTGCAAAATACCTAGGAGTGAATTCTTGGGTCACAGGATAAGTGTGTGTCCAACTTTACATAACTTGCTAAACTGTTTTCTAAAGTAGCTGCATCTTTTGTCACTCCCCACGCTCACTGTATTAGACTACCAGTCACTGCAATCTTCACCAAGACTTGGTATTACAAATCTTCTTAATTTTAGGCAATCTACTAGGTATTGTGGTACCTAATTTAACTGTGGATATTTTTAATGACTAATGCTGTTGAACAATTTTTATGTGCTTTTTGATATCAACATATATATCAATATATATTATTTGGTAAAATATCTGTTAAACTCCTTTGCTTAGTTTTTATTGGATTGTTTTCTTCTTATATGAGTTACTTCTTAATCAGATATTGGAGTTGAACATTATACAATATTGGCCAAGAATTTTCTTTGTGAGAAAGTATTTGTCATATTTAATTTATTTAATAAATGTCAAACTTTCAGATATTTTAAATATTTTTGGAAAATTTATTTCCTTTAAGAAATTTGTTCATATAAAGTTAAATTTATTATCATAACTTTCACCCAAATACTCCTATAATCTTTCTAATAACTGGAGGATCTGTTTCATTTATATTAATAATTTATATTTTCTCTCTAGCTAGAGATGTTTCAAATGAACCAGTTTTACTGATTCACCCTTTGGTTTGATTGTTTTCTATTTCACATGTTTTCACTCTTCTATTTACTTTGTGTGTGTTCTTTCCTTAAAAAAATTAATTTACAAACTTTATTTTTAACATAAAAAATGCAAAATTTTAAGTACTGCTGTAGCTTCATCTCACAAAATTTTATTCTTTCCTTTATTATTTATTTCTAATTATTTTTGTTTAAATTGTCATTTTTATTTAATAGATGATTACAAGTGTCATAATTAATTTCCAATATTTGTAAATTTTCTAGGTACTTTAAAAATAGATTTCTAAATTTACATTTCCATCCTGACCAAATAACTTTGTATGCTTCCAATAATTTATTACTTCTTGAGACATGATTCATAGTTCAGTGTTTTTATCTTAATGAATGTTATATGTATACTGGAACTGAATATGTATTCTATAGTTATCAGAGGGTCAAGATTTATATATGTCAGCTAGGACATGCTGATTGATAGTCTATTATAAGTCTCCATACACATTTTTCCTCTCTTTATCAATTTCTGGGAGAATAGTACTTGAGTCTACAAATGTAATGTATACTTATTTAAATATATAAAAATACATACACACACACCTACATATATACACATATACAGAGAAAGAAAGAAATGGTTTGGGTAAGAATTTAACATATATTAAAAGAATAATTTTAATTGTTTTTTTCTGGGGTAAGAAAATCTATTGAGAAAAAGAAAATAGATTTTATCTGAAACAATATATACCATGACAATTGTTTTTCATATAAAACTGAAAAATCCTGACATGAAATCTCAGCTTATATATATTATTAAATATAATACTTGACAAGTAATAAATTATGTTTTTCTTAATATTTGGTTAAATATAATTTTCTGTTTCTTAATAGTCATAAATCTTAGTTTTTTGGAAATCACATTTTAATGAATGTGCATATTGGTATTTTATTTTATACTTAATCAACATCTTATTTTATGTGATTATATAACCTGTTATATAATGCTTATTCTTATTTTGTACGTTTTGTTTCTTTTAATTAGTCAATAGAATTTATTTTTTTAATACAGACTGATTTCTACATTAATTTTACTGGAATTTTGATTTTTGTGTTTGGTTTATAGCCCCGCCCAGTTTTATTTTCCTTAAGTTTACTTAAGCATCAGCCATCAGGTCACTCATTCTATTGGCTTTCTAGTATAATGAAATTAAAACAACTATTTTCATTTTTGTGTATTAAAAACCATTTAGCAAACACTAAGTCAATGACATTTAAAAACATTATTTAATAATTTGTGCTTTAGTAAACAAAATACACTATTAATGCACTCTTATTTTTATTAATGAATGCACATTTCATTTATGTGTTTTTCAATCAACATTTTATTTACAAAATTATATTCTATCTTAATAGAATATAACTCCTAACTTGGCAATATTCCCAATTCTTTGCTCTTATGAATCTGGTCTTTATCATCCTTATCCTTCTGTGCTTTCTCTGACAGCCTAGTAATACAAGGTAGATTTAGCAGTCTGTTTTAAACCTCTGGAATCTGTTTTGCTAAGCACAAGAAAGAGAATCTATGCTTCCCCCCCGGCCCGCCGAGTAAAGTCCTGCAAGTTCTTTGATTAATTGGTTGGCTCATAGGTTGATTTGTGGAATGCTAGCCTCCACTACAGGTATATCTATGGTTATTTTTATGGCATCCTAAAAATTTATTTTCCCTACATATGTATTCTATTTTTCAATGTTTCTCTTTCTGTTTGGTTTTTCCTGTTATATATAGTAATGCCTTGCAGCATCTTTCAATGTTTAGATGTAATAATTATTTGCCAATACCATAATTTTAAACTAATGTTGTTAAAAGGAAGCATTATATATCTTGGTACAAATAATTTATCTTTATGCATATTTACATATATGTTGATGCACTCACTTTAATTTTTTTTCCCTAAGAGCTTTACAAATATTTTGTCACATATTTTAAATATACCCTATGGAATTTTCACTGTGTTAAATACAGAAGACTGAATATATTTAGGCTATTAATTCAAGAATAATTGTTTATTAAATTAAATTATTAATAATTTGATCCTAGGACCAGAAAAGACAAATATCCAAGAAATAATTCTATGGAACAATAGCCTAAGTTTAAAGTAGTATTTTGTCATATAAATTAATAATCAGAATAATTAAAATTCTTTTTATGTCATCTTTTTTTATTCCTTTAAATGATTTCAGCAGTTTTGTATACATTTAATTTGTTTAAATAGGTATTCCACATAGGTATTCCACATTCAAATAGTTCTTAAAATTTTATATTACTTTGTTCTTTACTATGTTGTATACTAGGGGGAAATAGCTAATATCTTTTTCAACAAATAAAAGCCATAGGGGTTCCCAGGAAATAACGTGAAATCTAACCTCATGTTTTATTCATCATTGTCCTCTATAATAGAACTATCCAACAGAGTTTTTGTGATAATGGTAATATTCTATATCTGCTCTGTCTAAAATAGTAGTCAATAGCTACATAGGACTACTGAACACTTGTACTGTGGCTAATGTAACTGAAAGACTAAGTTTTAATTGTATTTAATTTTAATTAATTTTTAATAGCCACCAGTGTGACTAATGGCCACAGTGAACAGTGTTCTCTAGAAATATCCATGTGTGACTTGATGCAACGTTACTTCTACACTACTTTTCCTTACTAGTCTGGTCTTTTGTATACTTTATTATCCCAGGTTTGATATTTAACAAATTAATAACTAATCTAACCACACGATAAGTTATAAGATTATTATTTATTACATATTTAATTAAAGAAGAGGTATATATATATATTAATATGTAAACACTGGTAATATGAGATGATGCTCACAATAGAGTATTAAGATTCCAAATGAAATTTTTCAACAGTATGAATAGTACAGTTTGATTTTAATGAATAATAAAACACTATATTTATAAGTGCTTGTGTTTCTGTCTTACTGTATAGCTTTCTATATATTGAAAAAGAAAAATTTATAAAAAGGAAACTTCTGTTTTGCCTTTGGAAAATCTGGGATAGAATACAGTGGGAAAGACTTAAGGCTGTGCCCATGATCCCTGCCTTCTGGTATCTGTACCTTGTACAGTTCCATCACCTTAAGTATGGGTGGAACCTTTGACTTGCTTCTCACCAACAGAATATGGTAAAGGTGGTGGGATGTATGTTATTATGTACTTGTCTTACTCTTTATAATAGAGGGTAATGGGTCATGTCTGGCTTGTCCATAGTTACCGTTCTTGAACATACCACATTAAGTTAGGTATTAGGTTCTAAATATTCATTGAAAGAATTTATAAATAACACGTGGTTTTGACTGAATAAATACAAGTAAAATTTTTGAGTTTCCAGCTTTCCTTATGGTTTTGAAGAAGCAAGCTTCCATGTTGTGAGCTTCCTTATGAAGAGGGCCATGTGTGAAAGAACAGGGCAGCATACAAACACAGCAAGAAACTGAGGCAGGCAGTCTAAAAGCCCTCAAGAAACTTCAAGCTGCCTCGATCATGTGAGCTTGGGAGCAGATCATGAAATGGACGGAGAGGAGTCTGAAAATGCAGGCTACAATCTGGTCATATACTCAAGTCTAATACTTTTGGATTCATCATATTGACAATAGGTAAAAAAAGAAGGCTCTTAGTTAAGAGTGTCTTAATTTTTAGGAAGATTCATGATGAAAGGAGAACCTAAATGACTATAGTAAGTAAGGGAGAAAATAACCTCTGGCAAATCCAAGAGTGAGGCAAATTCTTAGGAATTTCAATCTGGAGACTGAATATGGAAAAATGAAATACAAGAGCAATACAAAATTAAATTGTTCTCATATACTAGATTCAACTTTCAAAATAAATTTTAAAAAGGTTATTATTTACTGTGGCAGCAAAATAATAAAGGTCCAATTTATTAGTCATATGCAGGTCTTCAAAAACAATAATAACACTTTATTCAAAGACATAAAAGAAGATATAGATAAATGGACAAATAACACTATTCATGAATATAAGGTTCAGTATCATGAGCATGACAATTTACTAAAACACAGTCTATATAAACAAGCTAATTCTAAAACTTTTATTAGGGTTTTTAGAGGAGTTTGACTGAGAATATGCAGGGAATAATCTCAATCTTTTGGTATCGGTTGAGTCCTGATTTGTGACCCAGTACGTGGTCTATTCTGGAGGAAGTTCCATGTACGCTTGGGAAGAATGAGTATTCTGTTGTTTTAGGGTGGAATGTTCTGTATATACCTATGATGTCCATCTGGCCCAATGTGTCATTCAATGCTCTTGTTTCTTTATGGATTTTCTGCTTGGGTGATCTGTCTAGTACTGAGAGTGGCATGTTAAGATCCCCTACTATTAATGTATTCATATCAATGTGAATTTTTACCTTGATTAACAGTTGGCTTATGTAGTTGGCTGCTCCTGTATTGGGGGCATAAATATTTACAATTGTTAGATGGTCTTGGTGCTTTGAAACTGGTACTCAACTACAAGAAAAAATTTGGATGGAACTAAAACACTAGGAAGCTAAAGATCACCCTGCTTAAGAATGTTTGAATCAACCAGGAAATCAAAGAAGAACTTAAACAATTCATGGAAACCAATGAGAATGAAGACACATTGGTCCAAAACCTATGAGATACAGCAAAGGTGGTCCTAAAACGGAAAGACCTAGCCATCCAAGCCTCACTCAAAAATATTAAAAAATCCAGAATACACCAGCTCTCTTTACACCTTAAAGAACTGGAGAATCAACAACAAATTAAGCCAACCCCACACATGAGAAGGGAAATAATCAAGATTAGAGAAGAGATCAAATGAGATAGAAACTAGAGATATAGTAAAACATATCAACGAAACTAGAAGCTGGTTTTTGAAAGAATTGATAAGACCCGTAAACCACTGGCCAAACTAATCCAAAAGAAAAGAGAGAGGATTCAAATTAATAAAATTATGAATGAAAAGGGAAAGATCACGACTAACACCAAGGAAATAGAAACAATTATCAGAAATTATTATCAACAGTTATATGCCAATAAGTTAAGCAACCTAGATGAAATGGATACATTCCTGGAAACCTATAAACTTCCAAAACTGAATCAGGAAGAAATTGACAACCTGAATAGACAAATATCTAGGAACGAGTTCAAAGCAGTGATCAAAAACCTTCCAAAAAACAAGAGCCCAGGACCTGATGGATTCCCTGGAGAATTCTACCACACATTCTAAGAAGAAATAATACCAATTCTCCTGAGGCTGTTTCAAAAAATAGAAACAGGGGGCGCCTAGGTGGCTCAGTAGGTTAAAGCCTCTGCCTTTGGCTCAGGTCATGATCCCAGGACCCTGGGATCGAGCCCCACATCGGGCTCTCTGCTCGGCAGGGAGCTTGCTTCCCCCTCTCTCTCTCTGCCTGCCTCGCTGCCTACTTGTGATCTCTGTCTGTCAAATACACAAATAAAATCTTTTTTGAAAAATAGAAACAGAAGGAAAACTTCCAGACTCTTTTTATGAAGCCAGCATTAGCCTAATCCCCAAACAAGGCAAAGACCCCACCAAAAAGAACTTCAGACCAATATCCCTGATGAATATGGATGCCAAGATTCTCAACAAGATCCTAGCTAATGGGATCCAACAGTACATTAAAAAGGTTATCTACCATGACTAGGTGGGATTTATCCATGGGATGCAAGGTGGTTCAACATTCGCAAATCAATCAGTGGGATAGAACAAATCAATAGGAGAAGAGAGAAGAATCACATGGTCCTCTCAACTGATGCAGAGAAAGCATTTGACAAGATACAGCATCCATTCCTGATTAAAATGTTTCAAAGTATAGGGATAGAGGGAACATCCCTCAACTTCATAAAATCTACCCATATTGTTCAACATAGTACTAGAACTCTTAGCAACAGCAATCAGACAACAAAAAGAAATAAAAGGTGTTCAGATTGGCAATGAAGAAGTCAAACTCTCTCTCTTTGCAGATGACGTGATACTTTATATGGAAAACCTGAAAATTCCACCCCCAAACTACCAGAAGTCATGCAGCAATTCAGTAATGTGGCAAGATACAAAATCAATGTACAGAAATCAGTTGCTTTCTTAGACACTAACAATGAAAATATAGAAAGGGAAATTAGAGAATTGATTCCATTTACTATAGCACCAAGAACCAAATGATACCTGGGAATAAACCTAACCGAAGAGGTAAAGGATCCATACTCAAGGAACTACACAACACTCTTGAAAGAAATTGAAAAAAAAAAAAAAAAAAACACACACACAAAAAGATGGAAGACCATTCCATGCTCATGGAAAAGAAGAATAAACATTGTTGGGGTGCCTGGGTGGCTCAGTGGGTTAAAGCCTCTGCCTTCGGCTCAGGTCATGATCCCAGGGTCCTGGGATCGAGCCCCCCATCGGGCTCTCTGCTCAGCAGGGAGCCTGCTTCCCCTTCTCTCTCTGCCTGCCTCTCTGCCTACTTGTGATCTCTGTCTGTCAAATAAATAAATAAAATCTTTAAAAAAAAAGAAGAAGAATAACCATTGTTAAAATGTCTATACTGCCTAGAGCAATCTATACTTTCAATACCATCCTGATCAAAATTTCACCGGCATTTTTCAAAGAACTGGAACAAACAATCCTAAAATTTGTATGGAACCAGAAGAGAACCCAAATCGCTAAGGAAATGTTGAAAAAGAAAAACAAAACTGGGGGCATCACGTTGCCTGATTTCAAGCTTTCTTACAAGGCTGTGATTACCAAGACAGCATGGTACTGGCACAAAAACAGACATAGACCAGTGGAACAGAGTAGAGAGCCCAGATATGGACCCACAACTCTATGGTCAAATAATCTTCAAAAAGCAGATATACAGTGAAAAAAGAATTAGTCTCTTCAATAAATCGTGCTGGGAAAACTGGACAGCGATGTATAGAAGAATGAAACGCGACCATTCCTTTACACCATACACGAAGATAAACTTGAAATGGATAAAACACCTCAATGTGAGGCGGGAATCTATCAAAATCCTAGAGAAGAACATAGGCAGTAACCTCTTCAACACCAGCCACAGCAACTTCCTTCAAGACATGTCTCCAAAGGCAAAGGAAATAAAAGCGAAAATGAACTTTTAGGACTTCATCAAGATCAAAAGTTTCTGCACAGCAAAGGAAGTAGTCAACAAAACCGAGAGGAAACCCACAGAATGGGAAAAGATACTCGCAAATGACGCTACAGACAAAGGGCTGATATCCAAGTTCTATAAAGAACTCCTCAAACTCAATGCACACAAAACAGATAATCATGTCAAAAAATGGGCAGAAGACATGAACGGACACTTCTCCAAAGAAGACATACAAATGGCTAACAGACACATGAAAAAATGTTCATCATCATTAGTCATCAGGGAAATTCAAATCAAAACCACATTGAGATACCACCTTATACCAGTTAGAATAGCCAAATCAACAAGACAGTAAACAATAAGCATTAGAGAGGATGTGGAGAAAGGGGAACCCTCTTACACTGTTGGTGGGAATGCAAGTTGGTGCAGCCACTTTGGAAAACAGTGTGGAGATTCCTTAAGAAATTAAAAATAGAGCTTCCTAGGACCCTGCAATTGCACTACTGGTATTTACCCCAAAGATGCAGATGTAATGAAAAGAAGGGCGATCTGTATCCCAAATGTTCATAGCAGCAATGGCCACAGTCGCCAAACTGTGGAAAGAACCAAGATGCCCTTCAATGGACGAATGGATAAAGAAGATATACAATGGAATATTATGCCTCCATCAGAAAGGATAAATACCCAACTTTTGTATCAACATGGATGGGACTGGAAGAGATTATGCTGAGTGAAATAAGTCAAGCAGAGAGAGTCAATTATCATATGGTTTCATATGGAGCATAAGGGATAACACGGAGGACATGGGGAAATGGAGAGAAGAAGTGAGTTGGGGGAAATAGGAGGTGGAGACAAACCATGAGAGACTGTGAACACTGAGAAACAAACAGAGGGTTTTGGAGCGGAGTGGGGTGGGGAGTTGGGTGAGCCTGGTGGTGGGTATTAAGGAGGGCATGTATTGCATGGAGCACTGGGCGTAGTGCATAAAAAATGAATTTTGGAACACTGAAAAAAATAAAATTTAAAAAAATTTTAAAAAATAAAGGAATTTATGTGATATGGTGAGTGCTGTGAAGTATGTAAACCTGGCGATTCACAGACCTGTACCCCAGGGGCTAATAATACATCATATGTCATAAAAGAATAAAATAAAAATAAAATAAAAATAAGAATAAAAAAATATAAAGGAGTTTGTCAAGAGTAATTAGAAAAAGCATAAGCAAGACAAAGAAAAAGGTGGATGGATGAATTACATCAATTAACAGCAGAGAGTATGCAGTTACATGAACTTCAATAGAGTATGTTGACATAGGGACAGAAAATGGATCAATGGGACATTATAGAGCCCCAAAATAGAATCACACAATTGCAGCAGGTTGATACACAAAACAGAGAGCTTTAGAAAATGACAGAAAAAACACAAATGGTACTGAAACAACTTGCTTTTATAAAATAATTATAGTAATACTAATAATGGATTCCAATGCCACTAAAAGTATATTCCAGAAGTCAGTTACTTATTTGTAAAAATAAAAAAAAAATTAACTACTTAAAATTATATAAATGGAAGTTTTTATGTCCTTGTACTAAGGAAGAGTCCCTAGAGATCAAAGGGAAATCATAAAATAGTTTGATCAGTTTAAATATGCCAAAATGAAAATACTCTGTCTTATAAGGTTCTAGACAATACAGTATTTTATCATGTATATCAAAACAGGATTATTGTCAATGAAATGTTCTAATGAATGTATATATTCTGAAAAGTACATGACATATTATGAGCATAAAATAAATGCTATCTACAAGATTCATTGTTTTTAAGAATACATGAAGACCTTAAGAGATGTAAGTAATACAAATTAGCGACTCAGCTTAGTAGAAAAGTTGGCAAAAAATATGAATATCAATTTAAAGGAAGAAAAATGGAATGACCAATAAAAATGTGCTAATCTCACTAGTAATCAAGAAAACACAGATGAAATGTCATTCACTTCCATTAGATTGGCAAAAATTTAAATAACTCTTATTAACAAATGTTAGCAAAGATGAGGAACAGTGAAAGTTTCATTAATTACTGAATTAATTATGGTAAACAGCAAAAGCTTAGTAATATTGAAAATGATCATCTTTCACTGCCTAGTTATTCCATTACTAGTAGTATCATATATAACATATATTTGCAAAATGTGATATTTCAAATAATATGTTGTTTTTATAATATAATAAATTTGATCTAAATATTTCCTAAAATGCAAATTAATGTGATATTTATATAATTAAATATCAATATTAATTAAGTAGAGATACAGGTACATGGATAAATATCAAAAGCATAGTATGTGGGGGCACCTGGGTGGCTCAGTGGGTTAAGCCTCTGCCTTCGGCTCAGGTCATGATCTCAGGGTCCTGGGATCGAGCCCCACATCGGGCTCTCTGCTCAGCGGGGAGCCTGCTTTTCCCTCTCTCTCTGCCTGCTGCTCTGCCTACTTGTGATTCTATCTCTCTCTCTGTCAAATAAATAAAATAAAATCTTTAAAAAAAAAAAAAAGCATAGTATGTGAAAACATGCAAGAAGGTATATACAATATATTTAGGTAAAATCATATAAAATAGTGTTTTTTTAATGCATAATGCAAATGAGTGAGAAATAGAAATGAACATCAAATTCAGAAAAATAAATACTTGTGAAATGAAAGGATGGACATGAGCTCAGGAAAATACAAATAAGGGTCTTTAAATTTTCAGTTTATACCTTATTTGAAATATAAAACTCATTCTGAATCAAATAAGGTAGAATATTAAGATCTAGCCAGCTATATGAGAAGAAACATGTTTGTTATCCTCTAATATTTGATGTGAACTTAAAATACTTCAGAGTAATTTAGAAAGAAAGGGATTTGTAACTGTAGAGACAGAAGATTAAATTGACAGTTTTTAGATTTGTTGTAAGAATGGAAGATAAACTAGTTCAAAGATGATTAGGAAAATGGGACAATAATTATATCATAAATAAGAAAGGGAGATCCATGGACCTAGAGGATATTATGCTGAGTGAAATAAGTCAGGGAAAAACAAATACTGTATCATCTCACTTATATGACCAACCTAAAAAGCAAAACAAATGAATAAACAAAAGGCAGAATCAGACCTATAAATACAGATAATAAACTGATGGTTGCCAGGGAAGATAGAGAAGGAGGGGCATGAGAAAATTGGGAGGAGGGGAGTGGGAGGTACAGGCTTCCACTTACAGAAAGACTAAGTCATGGGGATAAAAGGCACAGCCTAGGGAAGAGAGTTAAAAATACTGTAATAGCATTGTGCCATGACAGATGGTAGCTACATTTGTGATGAGCACAGCACAATGTAGAGAGTTGTTGAACCACTTGAACCACTATGTGGTAAACGTCAAACTATATGACATTATATGGCAACTACAATAAAAAAATACAAAAAAGCGGGGGGGTTAGAAGCAAATAGTTATCTGAAGAGAATAATGAATTCAGTTTGCCAGGAAAGATTTTCAGGTACTTTAGATAACTGTAGTTAGTGATAACACACCAGGAGTGGAACAGTGATCTAATATTGAGCAGATACGGAAATCAAGCTTTGGAAGTTATCCATATAGAAGTGGATGAGATTAGCATTGGAAAGAACATCTTTGTGAAGAGACAAAAAAGCCTTTCGAATTCTTCATTTGCATGTAGTGACCCCAAATTGCTAACAAAATTAGACTATAAAGACAGAGATCAGTAAGAAAGGTATTATCAAGAGGGAATGAAAGGACATTCAGGGTACCCTATTTCCCATGTCTATACATCTCGACAAAAATGTCTACACATGGGAAATAGAGTTACCTGGTTAAGAGGAAATCAAGGGAGAAGATTCAAGAATGTCCAGAAAATTACATGCCTGATTGCATGATATCACTTTATCCAGTGATTTTTATTTGTGAACCACCTACATCTTTCAATTAAGTCAGCAAATAAAGCTTTGAAGTACAGGTAGACACTGACAGCTTTATCAAAATGCAATGTATGGAAAGGCTTACTCTGACACCTTGATACTTCAAATCAATTTGTTCATAGTAGAAATAGAGAATCTTGTTAGAGAACATATGGCTTTATGCAAAGAGAGTTCTGCAACTACTTAGTAAGGTTATTCTGTGGTTTTGGCATCTGACGATAGAGTATTTTTTTTTTTCTACTTATCTTGAGCCTTTACTTAAAATATTGCATTGTAGTTTTTATTCTACTTAAGTTAAATTTGTTCTGACATAACTTTGTAACAAAAGGTGATCACATCAGTTCCTATGGCTTAATATTAATGTGATAATATTTTTACTGTATATTCTAAAAATAATATTTACTAAGTCGAACAATCAGTTCTGGCATGAAAATACTTTTATATATAAGGAAAACACTTTTTTCTTAAAAACTAAGCATATTTTAAAGTAATAGAAAATTCTCAAGCCCTTAATATATACACTTAACCTGACACAGCCTATGAGAGAAGATGTGCAGACTTCAGTTCTGTCAATATGGGAAAGTTATTCTGAAAATACTCCAGCTCCAAAAAAGCAAATATGCTTGATAAAATACAGCAAACCACCAACAAAGTGTACACCTTACTCTGCAAGGAAATTAGGAAAACTCTCATAGGATGTAACCTGGAGAAAACTAGAATCCATTGTGATAAATGCTAACAATCTGATGAACATAATAAGTTAAATTTGATGATTTCAGAAATCCAAGGACTTGAGTTTTAACTCCTCCCAGGGACCCAGACTGCAGATGAAAGCCTTTGTTCTATTCCAAGTGGGAAACTGGTACTCAGAGTCCCTCACAGAACATCTAGAATTTTAATGCTAATAACTAACAATGACAACAACAACCGAATTTAAAAGTTGAAGAGAGATGGTTAAATAGATAACACAGACAACACAAAGACACAGAAGGTATTAAAGAGAGGTTAAGAGGTGATATAATGAAAGTCCAACATACAGTTTCTGAACTTCCAGAAGAAAGAGATGATGGACAAGTGTCATTAAAAAAAAAAAAAAATCCACACCCAGACTTATCAGAATGAACTTCAAAACACCTCAGTCATAAAACTTAGGTAAAAACAGTGCCCGCCCAAAAGGGAACCAATAGAATAGCAAGAGACTTTCAAAAGGGTTAGCAGAGGGGTGCCTGGGTGGCTCTGTCAGTTAAGCATCTGACACTTGATGTCAGCCTAGGTCATGATCTCAGGGTCATGAGACTGAGCCCTGCATTGGGCTCCAAGCTGAACATGAAGCCTGCTTGGATTCTCTGTCCCTCACCCTTTAGCCACACCCCACCGAAAAAAAAAAAAAGTGCTAGCAGAAAAACTAAATTAGTAGAACCGAAACAGAAGGCAAAAAAAAAAAAAAAAAAAAAAAAGTTTAAAAAAGAAAAATAAAAAGCATAAATTAATGTGGTAAAAATATTTCCAAATATATAAAAAATGATACTAAAAATTATATGTATATACTCTTTTTTAAAGATTTTATTTGACAGAGATCACAAATAGGCAGAGAAGCAGGCACAGAGAGAGAGAGGGGGAAGCAGGCTCTTTGCTGAGCAGAGAGCCCGATGCGGGGTTCAATCCCAGGACCCTTGGATCATGACCAGAGTTGAAGGCAGAGGCTTTAACCCACTGAGCAACCCAGGTGCCCCGATATATACATACATTTTAAAAAATTCAGCCAGTATTGTATACAATATATATACCAAAAATATAAAAGCATAGAAAAGTATATTTAAAAAATGAAATTTTTTACTTAGCAATTAGTGACTAATGTAAAGATTATCTTAATAGATTTATTTGATAAGATAGATTTTATCCAAGTATAATTAAAGACAAAAGGGACACTATGTATCAACAAAGAAGATATATATGTCCCAAACATTATTACATTAACAATACACACAAAAATTATATAAGTGAAGTAGAAGTACATTACCAATGTAGTGAGAGATTTTTACCAACATCTTTCAATAGTTCATAGAACTGACAAAAATCAGTAATGATACAGAAAATTTGAAAAAGACATTCAACATACTTGATCTAACAGACATATATAAGACATGTAACAACAGCTGGAGAATTTATAAATTACGTTTGACATTTAAAAGTTACCATATACTGGGGTGCCTGTGTGGCTCGATAAGTTTTGGCTCAGGTCATGATCTCATGGTCCTGAAACTGAGTTCTTTGCCTGGCTCACCCTCAATGGGGAGTCTGCTTGAGATTCTCTTCTCCTTCTCCTCTTCCCCTCTCCTAATGTTCACACACTCTCTCTCTCAAAATAAATAATCTTTTTAAAAATAAAATAAACTAACTGTATACTAGTTTCAAAAATAATTTTCAATACTTTTCAAAGAATCAGTGTCATGTAGATTGAGATTAACAAGATACCTACAAAATAAATATAATTTAGACATTTAAAAAATATTCTAAATAAAAATTGGATCAACAACTTTAAAATGGAAATAAGCAAACAAGTGGCTATAGGATATAACTAAAGAGGTATCCAGAAGAAAGCTTATTGATTTTGTACATAGAGTATTAAAAAAAAAGGAAGTATAAAAATGTATGGGGCATGCATGGGTGGTACAGTCAGTTAAGACTTCAACTCTTGGTTTCCGTTCAGGTTGTAATCTCAGGGTGGTGAAATCAAGCCCTGAGTTGGACTCCACAGTCAGCACAGAGTCTGCTTAAGACTCTCTCTCCCTTTCCCTTTGTCCCACCCTCCAAATAAATAAATAAATATTTTATTATTTTAATTAAAAAAATCTTATTTATTTATTTGACAGAGATCACAAGCAGGCAGAGAGGCAGGCAGAGAGGCAGGCAGAGAGAGAGAGAGAGAGAGAGAGAGAGAGAAGCAGGCTTCCTGCCAAGCAGAGAGCCCGATACGGGGCTCAATCCCAGAACCTTGGGATCATGACCTGAGCCAAAGGCAGAGGCTCAACCCACTGAGCCACCCAGGTGCCCCAAACCTTTTTTAAAAAATGCATGAGATAATCACTATTTCAAGGTATGAGAAAAAGTACAGAAATATAGACTCAAAGTAGAAAAAAGAAAATTATAGCAATAAAAAGCAGCAAAAAATGTATGAGAAATTGAAGCTGATAAAACTTTATTCTGCAATTTGTATACCCCCAAATGATCACATTATCTGAGCAAAAGAAACAGACCAGGTAGTCATTTAGATATTTTCAGGAAAAATAAAGGTAACTGGATAATTTCAACATTCACTCAAGATAAAAACTTTTGCACATCAGAAGGGAAATTGCTTAAGTTGCTAAAGTGTCTGCCAAAAACCTATAGCTAAATAAATATATAATTTTAAAAAGGAAAACTTCTGGGACACCTGGGTGACTCAGTTGGTTAAGTGGCTGCCTTTGGCTCAGGTCATGATCTCAGCATCCTGGGATCGAGTCCCACATCGGGCTCCTTGCTCAGCAGGGAGCCTGCTTCTCCCTCTGCCTCTGCCTGCCACTCTCCTACTTGTGCTCTCTCTGACAAATAAATAAATAAAATCTTAAAAAAAAAAAAAAAGGAAAACTTCTCATTAAAAATTTAAAAAGAAACGGAATGACCACTAGAACTGATTCTATACAATATTCTGCAAGTGGTGACCAATGCAAGAAAAATTTTTAAAAAAGCATTCAGAAAGAAAAAATCAGTATTCACTACTACCTGCCTAATAATCTCAATTTATTCCTCATGGTTACATATTATGTTGTTATCATAAATGATGTCTAAATTAAACTTTGTTTTAGGGATATATAAGAGTACAGGCTTTGAAATTTTATCTTTTTCCATCGATTTTCTCACAATTTCCTGTATCTCTTAAGATTTCTAAGTGCTATACATAGGAAAAACTAAAGATATAAATTCTTCCTAAATCACCTATTTGGTTTCCTCACAGATTTTTCCTGAAAATAAACCTTGAGAAGATTATTCTCAGGTGTACCTAGAAGAGTTTGTCAAGAAGAGATTTCAGTTCTGAAAGAAAATTAAATTCAGACTGTTCCAGAAAGTTATAATTGGCTTTCATTATCTCTTTTGATATTTTTCTTCAATGAAGCAAAAATATCTCTAAAAAATAAGCAAATATTTTCTAGGCTATGTTATAAATATTGATTAGTAAAATCTATTAAGTAGGGCCTAAGGGATAGTGGTTTGTGTTATCTCCAGGAACTGTCCTTGAAGGCAAAGTGTGTTACTTCATTTTCCTCTTCTCTGTGGCTGGAATATGGATTCAGGTAACTGGAACTGACCCATGAAGCAGAAGACAACTACTTACTATGGTAGGAGAACAAAGCATAAAACCGCAAGTCCTGATGCTCATTGAACTGATTTACCAGTTGTAGCCCATTAGCAATACCTTTATATGTGAGCAAAATATATCTGTACTGTGTATAATCCATATATATTTTGGGATGCTGTTTATCTTTACTCACAGCTGAATTATATTCCGTATAATATTAGTGATTTAGCTTACAAGAAATGTAGACCTATTACAAAAGCATCATACTGAAGACAATTTAGTACTAAGGGAGGAAAAAACATTTTGCTTATGAAGTGACAAAATCAAATAGGTCTTTAACTAAAGTTGGTCCACAACAAAAATGGAAAATGTATATATTTGAGCAATCACATTCCATATCAGTAGGGAGCAGATGTAAAATCATAAATGTGCTAGATAAAATAGCATCATTCCCAGTATCACCATATTCTATTTTAAAAAGTATTATCTATGTATTTAGAGCCTGGAATATAGCAGTTTGGGGAGGGAAGTTCACATTATTTATTGAACATCATGAATTTCAAATTATTTATTGAAAATCATGAAGAACATTTATTGAACATCATGAACAACGAAGAAAACATATTAAGTTGGAGAGCTCCAATTTCAAAGATGGTAGCACTGTACTTTTATCTCTTTGTTCCTTGCACTGTGTGATTTAGAAGAGCCTATCTCTTCTATTTGAATATTACCTCTTGGAGGGTTAACTTTTCAGTCTTTATCCTTTAGCACTATATTTTGTACAAAACACTGATACTCAGTAAATATTTGTATAATAGGGTTTTATTTAAATGTAGTTCAGTAATTACTTTAAAGAATATATTATATGTTTTATATATGAGCCGCGTTAGGCTTGTCAACTTAATTAATGTGAATCGGCTTTCAGAGATGGATCATTTGTTTCTGAGTCTGGACGTTCAGGGTTAGGCTTTGAGTTTTTGAAGATAACACCAATGTATTAAAGGACTGGAGACAGACTCCAAACTCTTTCCTCCCATACTCACATATTTCTGGGTAAATATTTATAGTCTACCGAAGACTACACTGATTTCAAAATCCAATTCTCTTTTCAAAGAACCGTAAAGGTAAGATGATATATGTATATTGTATTCATCCAGAATCACTGCAGAAGTTTATGGGTAAAGAAGAGAATGAGTCAAGTGTCAAAATTCTCAATGAATGTAGGGGACTTTCTAAGAGATTTGTGGGCATATAGTATTTATACATAGTTGATGGAATTTAATATATCTTAGAATTATGAATAACTTTAATAAAAAAGTGACCACAACCTATTCATTTCCTTGCACATTTAGATGTTTAAAACATTGGAAATTATGGAAAATTCTACTTAAAATAGAAATAAATGATGGCATAAAAAATAGTGAGTTCAAAAAAATGAAATTATAAGTAAAACTATTTTTCAAGTTATTCTAATTGTATTTTAAGGATATATCTTATAAATATTATAAAGATAAGATGTATAATTTTTACAACCAAAAGTATGGTAGGAAACTTTAGTCAAGTTGAATATGTTATGGCTGACCACTAGATGTACTTAGCACCTGTTCTCCCACAATCCACAGACAGGAAGCTTATCTGCTCAATCTATATATTACATTTTCAGCATTCTGTAGCCATATATAGCCCTGAGACTATGTTCTGGCTAATCTGATGTCTGTTGAGCTGAAGTGTTCATTATCGCTTCGAAGACTTAACTCGAACAGGATTTGTCATGCATTCCTATAGCCCTGTCTCCATTCTCACTGTCTAGATGATTACAAGAACTAAATCATCACCTTTTCACTCAAACTTGGAAGCAAAGTGTTGAGGGTAGCAGAACTGCCCAATCAATGCTGGACCTTATTCATCAGCATTGTTGGAACTAAATTTCCACATTGTCTATCCACAGTATTTTGTGGTCTTTTCTCCTCTCTCCTTAACAGAAGATTTTATATACCTTAATCAATACATCTCTAAAGCCTATTACTTAATAACTATTTCCTGTGAGCTTAAGTTAACATGTTAATATTCCAATCTTTAATTATCACTTAATTTTAGATTTATGCTTCCATTTAGATCCTGATACATGGTCCCTAATTTTTTTTATTCACTAATTTGAAACTTAAAACTGAAACATGGCTTTGTAATGTTTCTACCTAAAAATTTCTGTGTAACTAGCTAAAAATGTGCTGTAAAATCACATCAGGATTTCTTTGAGCTGACAATAAAAACAGGACAGAAATCAATAGTCAGCATACAAGTGGAGTCTCACTATTACAATATTACTATTTGTTTATATTGGATCACCCCTAGAAATCTCTATTTCTGAAACTATTTTCCACTTCTGTTAGCAGTTCCTGTAATTTTCTTGGAAACTGAACAATGTATCATGCATGAGAAAACCACTGTACTAAAGGCAGAAGTAACATTTCAGACTCTACAACATTGCTGTTATAGTTCCAGTAACAACACCTAAAATCACTAACACACCTCAACATAATTTAACAACTAGATTGTGGTTGACGTTGCAAAGAATAAAAATGTTGAATGTTGAACAAATTATACTCTGGCCCCATATAACTTCCAATTTTTTAGTGAGGCTAAAGCCCTGTTAAATAATTGTTAAGGGTACATTATATATATGGAAGTGTGTATACACTCCCAGTCACAAATTTACACACATTCCAATAATTGTCTTATGTCAGGGGAATACCAGTCAAGCATAATGCATGAAAAAGCACATTCCCTCTACGTTGCTTTTCTCACTTACACTCGCAAATATTTCTTAAATGTTTTTGTTTTCACACTGGATTGTGAGCTTAAGGTAAGGCTGGTTACAAAATACTCACTTGGCATTTAGCAGCTGATTAATATATACCTGTTCTAATTAGTTATTATTCTCCACAGCAACTGGTTTGCTTTTATATACAGTCACTGTGAGTTCTGACACTGAATATATTCACCTTTTGCACTGGCTATTAGGACACTCAGAATGGACTGTGTGAACCACCTCCACATCTTTCTGTGCGTATTTGGTACACCTTGTCCCTTGTCTTTTCAATTCTACCTTATTACCTCAACTTTACTTTTTTGTCACTGTGCCTCTTAAATTAATCATTCAATGCAAATACTTCAATACTCTTTTTGGAATGAAGTATGGGTATATAAAATATGAATAAACAAATAAAATGTAAATGACTTTAGAAATTCCATTTTTAAATTTAAATTCAATTAGCCAACATATAGCATCGTTAGTCTTTGATGTAGTGTTCAATGATTCATTAGTCCATTTGTGGTAGCATACAGATACAAAATGGTTTTATTTATCTTCAATCAGTGGCTTCAACTAAGCTATATTCTGTCCTTTAGTGATATTCGTGGAAGACCTCATTGCCTCCCTGTCATGGTTAGTGATTTTAAAAGTTCATCTATTACAATCCCATACATTTTTTTACCCTTTCCACCCTCAGTATTGGACTGGCGGTTTTGTCAGGTTCTTGGAGCAGAGAAGTGGTAGATTTTTTTCTTACTCTTTCTCTTTCCTGTCTCCCTCATGATCTTTTCTCTTCTGGTGTTTTGAGTGTTCAGAGGAGGGAAGGTGGGAGAAGAGGGAAGTACCCTTAGTTAACTGGCACTGCCAGAGGCTTCTATTGGTTGTCTTGACTTGTTTAATTTTGCAGTTATGTGTGTGAGTCCTTCATCATGTTCAGCAGGAGCCTCCCACATTCACAGTTACATTAAATAGGAGATCTATTTAATCTCATATGTCAACCCCTCAATATGTCATAAACCATGAGGTTAAACCATGACGCTGAATCCCACAGGATGTTAAGAATCCTTCCTATATTTGTCCAGTGAGGATACTCAAGAAGGCTGGATCAAGAGTTTTATTTAGTGATTTAAAAAATAGTATTCTACCATGTTCTTCATATGGTGACATCTTAAGACAACACGGTGGTAGATTACAAAAATGGCCACAATTATCCATATATCACTAATAAAAACCCCTTTGCAATGAGACTCTGCAGCTCTATCCATTTAAAGATAAAATCTATTTCTCCACTTATTGAATCTGGGTGGCTATGTAAGTTGCTTTGCTGTTAGAAAATGGCAGCATCGAAGGTACCCAGGTTCTGTGTCTAGTCCTTGACAGACAGCATACTTTTATTCAGTCTCTTAGTATGCAGCTGAGACAGCATTTGAAGAAGCTCAGACTTTCCTAATGGCTAATGTGAGACTTGCTTGCTTGTTGCTCTTATTACTGTGGCTAACACAATACCAACCACCACACATATGAATGAGGGCATCTTAGGCCTGCCTCTCTCAGCCGTCCTGCAACTGGCCAGCAACTGACCACAGATACATGAAAGAATCACCCAAGCATTAAAGAAAATATTTACTGCATTCAGCCCAAATTGCCAAACCACAAAAATTTGAGTTAAATTAATGGTTTTTGTTCCAAGCCACTATGTTTGGGCTGGTTTGTTAGACAGCGGTAGATAACTAATACATCACATACTGATATTACTTTCAAATCACTATTAATCTACCCAGCTGGAGAAGGGTTCCCAGGCCAAAACTGTCTAGGATGTGGATCTGAGTTTTAAATAATCACTGAAAATGACATTACTGAGATTCCTTCCAAAAATGTGACTATGAGGGGTGTTTATAAATATTCTGGTTATGTAGTCAATTTTTTTAGAGCAGCATATTGAACCATTAATGCATTTGCATTTATTTTATTAACTTTAAAATAGCTAAAGATGTAGATAGAAATATAGAAAAAGATTTATAATTGTTAAATCTTGACATTACAAGTAGTATGTTTTTAACATTTTTTCTTGTGTTTAAGGTTGTTTTTTTTTTAAAGATCTTATTTATTTATTTGACAGCCAGAGATCACAAGTAGGCAGAGAGGCAGGCAGAGAGAGAGAGGAGAAAGCAGGCTCCCCGCTGAGCAGAAAGCCTGATGTGGGGCTTGATCCCAGGACCCTGGGATCATGACCTGAGCTGAAGGCAGAGGCTTTAACCCACTGAGCCACCCAGGCGCCCCTGAGGTTTTTCTTAATAAAAACTTTTAAAAAACAGGTTTTCCTCCATCTTTCCATGGAAGATAAACTTCACTTCTAATAAATCCTGAGTCACATAGTAACTTTAGAATTTCCAAACTAGGACATAATCATAAGTTGGTTCCATCTATACACCTATCCAAATAACTTAACATTAAACGCCAAGCACAGGGGAGTGAATGAAATGACATATTCAACTTCCTTTTGTCTCCTGTGCTAAAATCTCATTATATTAAATTTCAACTTCTTATATTTAAAAGAAAATCAAATATATCAAATTCTATCGCTTCTGTAAGTCTAATTTACTGCGTATCTCCCTTCCAAATAAATTATCTTCATGGTCCAATCAGAGCTAATGGTCCTTTCTCTCAATGCTTTTAAATTATCAACTACAAAAATCTTAGTTGCCATTGGATTTGAGTTAGAGAATGTTATGCGATGAAGATATTACTTTTCTCACACACTTATCCTTAACATAAAATATTGTATGTGTGAAATGGTTAGCACAGTGATTGGAACATAAAATGAACACTAAACAAAGTAAAGTTACAATTTTTATGGTTAATGCTATACTTTACTATGTGATCATTTAATTCATTTACACAAATAGTCATTGAAAAAATAACTAAGTGTGGGTACCATTCAAAACTGTTGAAAAAGAGTAATAGAAAGTTTATGTTCTTAGAATGTTTTCATAAATATCTACATACTAAACAAGATATGATAATTTTAGAATAATGTGCCAGTAAAAATGCCATGAGTTATATTTGAAAAGAGAGATCTCAAGAGCTCCAATGAACTGATTGCTTCTTTACCTAAATTTCTTTACCTCTTGGCTAAGATGCCTTGGTTCCAGCATAGATATTTTATTTGGTCATTCATTGACCATACCATGTCTTAGTTATCTTTTATTCCCTGAACCGTTGCACACCCCAACACAGGTGTTTCAAACCCAGGTGCAGAAGATGAAGACTTTCCAAGTCCAGGAAACTGTTTATTTTCTTTTCTATAGAAAGAAATGGTTAGACTAGGTGATTGTTAAGATGTTCCTCTGATCTAAGACTCCATCATATCCGGAAAATTGGAAAAAGCTATGATAAATGGAGTAATTTTTCATAGCAAAGAAATGGATGTAAAACTTGGCTGCGTTCTTTGATACATGGATCATATTTATAGAGTCCCTTGTTCCTTATAAAAAAAATATAGACCAACTATAAGATATTTTGTTTAGGATTAAGTGATCTAAGTATCTGTAGATATGGGTTGTAAACTATATAATGTCAAGCAGATATTAAATTATATTAGTGTTATCATAATTTCTAAGGAATGAGTAAAAGCAGGCAGAAAACAGCGAGTATAATAAGAAAACCATGAGCTTGGCCAAGCCAACAGTATAATTAGCACAACTCTGAGAAAGAAGGCTGAAAAATATTACATGTTATAGAAGGCCTTGAATTTCAGCATATAGAATTTTATATCAGCAAATGTTAATACATTTTGGTCTGGTTTAGGGGAGATATAATCAGAGCTGAGCATAAGAATTATTGAGATAACAGTAATACACTTAGCAGGGTTTGGGGGAAAAGTTAAAAGGAATTAATAAAGAGCTATTCAGAAATAGAAATTTTCAGCCTTAGCAGGCAAATGTATTCAGAAGATTTAGAAATTTAACTAAAGCTTTTAAAGTTAGGTATTATTGAAAATTATTCATCTAATCTGACAATGAAAAACATTTTGGCCATTTTAGAACCTGGTAATGAAGTGAATGTAAGAATTTACCAAAAGCTATAAATTATCCTAATTATTATTGTGCCTGCAAGAGCGGATTGTTTATTTTGTATAAATCCATAGAAAGGTATATAATCTAAGTTTATGAGTTAATGCGAAAAAATCTTTCATGTTTGTATCCAATAAATACAGCAATCATATATACCTTAATTCATATAAATACAGGTAACATAAAGCAATAAAAGTCTACAAAATATTTACAGACCCAAGGGTTTGCCTTCCTTTCAATTCTCTTAAAATGTACAAAAGTTATGGGGCGCCTGGTTGGCTCAGTCATTAAGCGTCTGCCTTCTGCTCAGGTCCTGATCCCAGAACCCTGGAATTGAGCCCCACATCAAGCTCCCTGCTCAGCGGGAAGCCTGCTTCTCCCTCTCCCACTCCCCCTTCTTGTGTTCCCTCTCTTGCTGTGTCTCTCTCTGTCAAATAAATAAGTAAAATTTAAAAAAAAATGTGCAAAAGTTAATGGGCAATGGAAAATGTGTGTGTGTGTGTGTGTGTGTGTATTCAAAGGTGGCAACTAGAAATTTTTATGAAATTAGAAGACAAGAGTATACTTAGTAAACAAAGAAAACAGATGATAATTGAAAATCACTCCGATTTATAAATGGTAAAGATGTTGCACAACTCTAACTCATGATCAGAAAATCATACACACTGTTGATTCACATGAAATGTGAAAATGAAATAAAGCTGTGTATTGATATATTTATGATTACTTCATTTTATAGTTCTGAAATACAAGAATACATACATTAAATCTATTATTTTACATCAAGTATTAATTATTAAATTAATGCTAAAAAACTATTTTATTATTTATCTACACAAAAATCAACTTCATTTGTCCTCCACTTTTTATCTGTGCCAAAAGAAAATAGACTTAAAAGAAGCTTTATGTATAATATTGAAAGTTTTCATTAAAAACAAACAAACAAACAAACTTCTCTTACAATGATTCTATAATTTGGGAGTAAGCTGAGGAGAAAAAAATAAGACATACATTTAATTTTTTACATAGTCAAGGATTACAGACACTTATTTGTTGAAAATCTGTCCAAATCAAATCCTTTACTCCCTGTGCCACCAAAGAAAAGCTTAGGCAATTAAATCCATCCATCAGTTTTTTTTTTCCCTAAGTTGAAAATCTTTCTATGCTCAAGCTACTGTGCCACTTCATTAGTCTGACTAAAAAGGAATATTCCATCAATAATGACTGGAGTTCTTATCAAACACACTCTTCTTATGGCTGTTCGCCATAATTGTGATGCATAATGGGTAACAAAAAAAGAAAAAAATTCAGATCGCCCTCCATATTATAGTTGAATTAAGGAATCATGAAATTGGTATACTACAGGGTTTATAAAATATAGCTCCCTCCCCCAGGTCACAACAACAGCCAAGGATAACCATCTAACCATCAAAGTGTGTATGTGTACAATTTATATTTATATATATTATATTTATGGTCAAACTTCTTTGTTGACTTTAAATTGAATCCAGCACTATCAATTCCCTTTTCAGCTTACCTCAAAGGGATGTATCAAGAATTATCATCCCTTACCAGGTGTCCTCATTTGTCTCCTCCTTTCCAGATTGCTGGGGATGGACAAGCTTCATCTAATGTGTGTAAGTACAAAACAGCTCAAATGAACCAAAGAATTCTACTGTGTTTCTGCCAGCTCCATCCATCACAATATTTCCATTTGAAGTCTCCACCTGCTGAGATTGATTGCTCTAGTCTTGCTGCTATTTCCAGAAAAAGGCTTGCATTATAGCCAAAGCTATAAGAATTTATCTGACAACCTAATTTCTTCTTTTTTCTTTCTTTCTTTTTTTGTTTTGTTTTGTTTTTGACCTTCATGACCTCCTTTGTTTCAGTGCCACAGACTCCAGGTGCAGTGATTTTTTCTTAATTCTCACAGATTTTCATTTTTTTAATGTCAGGCAGGAATAATGAATACAGCCCCCGATGGGAGGGGTGCCCAAACTTTTCTTGAGTATATTGCATTTCTCATTCACGCATCCATGCATCTCTCCATTTATCCATCTATCAATTCATCACAATAGCTTTTTGTCCACCAAGAAAACCATTCCCAAATAAGTTAGCAAATCCTACTCATCAGTATATGATATTGTCTTAGTTTCTGGGGAGGGAGGAACAAAAGACAAAGTAAATATTATTTAATATATTTAGTATATTAAATTTAAATTAATATATTTTATATATTTAATACTGATACTACCTAAACATAAATTCTTTGCTTATTATTCCATTGTGATAATGGATGAGTCTTGCTTAATTATGACCAAATAAAAACCACACTATTATGTGACTTTAATATGTAAACAAAGGAAAGGAAATTTTACATGAGATTCACCAATGGATTTGACCCTACTGATTGCATTCTCTCAACAACTGCGCAAAATGATTAGGATGTATAAATTAGTATTCTAAGTTCCAAGGCAGGATGACAAGTATAAGTTCTAGGGGTTTGTTTTTGAAAAACCATTAACATTTCTGCTATTCTCTTCTATTTGTTTAGTGAGCAATCAATGTTCCCTAGCATATATTAAAACCATACTTTCTATAACTCAGCAAAGATCCAACAAAATCCAGCTTAGCCATTCCTAGAAAATAAAACCATCACTTAAAATAATTGTGAAATTGAAATGGAGAATCTTCTTACTATGTACAGGATACAAATTAGCATTTACTGTTTGTTTGGTTAACCATGAAAAATTATTTCTTTAGAATGCTTTCATGAAATCCTGTTTCTTAAATAACTCTTTAAATATTTTAAAAATATTTAAATAAAGGTAACAAAGATAACAAAATATTTCCATCACACAATTTTATGCCAAAGCTTTTTAGTGATTTTCAAAAATACGTTTCTTTTCTCCCTCACTGAATAGTTCACAGTTAGGGTAGGCACTGTCTTATTTGGGGCCACTTTTTTATTACCTGAAACTGCTTATGAAGTTGTTCAACCATTCAACTACATTCACGGTAATTCAAAATAAATAGATAAATTCTAAACAATGCCTGTAAATTGCTATTTAAGAAATTTTCCTTTCATGAAGCTATAAATCAGTATTTATTTTTCATTGTTTGGTGACTCACTGGCTTCTCAGTATGCAACTTACAAGTTATATTAAAAATTATATTTGCAATTTAAAAAATATTTCTTAGTAATTAATTCAGTGCATGGTATTGTCCAATTTTCACTAGATAATCATAATCCATGCACTTCAATATTATTCAGAGCCACTGTCTTTTGGAAATTCAACCTTTGTCAGTACTCCTATGTCAATTAATATCCTCCTGCCTGCCCAAGTTTTTCTTATCCTCTTCTGCAGTGATATTTGGGTTTAATGGTGACCTAAATAATACCAAGGAATTTGGGATATTTGTAGTGTTATTTTTGCCCACTGACTTCCCCTGACCATCTGAGACCTCACCTTTTTCTACTGTTTACCCTTTTCATTTTAGCTACATTGATCTTGCTCCTCTTTGTATACTCCAAGCATACTCCCTCTTTTGGGCATTTGGACTTGATGTTTTCATGATTCTTCCCCAGATACACAAATGACTTACTTTCCCTCATGTTTCTCAGTGGTCATTTTAACAGTGAGTCTTTCCCTGAACAAGTCATAAATACAACAGCAAGTGCCCCTCCCCCTGCACTCTTTTGTCACAACTTATTTCGCTCCATAGCACCTACCAACACCTGGTATTTTTTATCTATTTATTTCTCTGTTTATGGTCAGTCTTTCTGCAAGGAGGAAAGCTCCATAAATGCAGACGATTTTAGTTTTGTTCTTTGCTATATCCTCAGCACCTAAAATCGGGTCCAGCACACAGTAGGTGTTCAATAAATACTTCTTGAAAATGAATGAAAAAGAAAAATAAAATTAAGAAGGAAAAGGATTTGATATGAATTTTGTTTCCACTTCATCTGCTCTTTATATCCACAGTCATCAGCTCTTTATTTCCTCTCCTGTAACACCTGCCCTTACCTGGGCTTCTGTCTTTTTGGTTACTTCTGGATTACATCATATGTGCACCCCATTGTGCTCTATGAGGCAAAAGTATGCACTGCCCATTTCCAGGTCCATAAGAGATCATGGCTTCTATGAGACTTGCTCTCTTTTCAGGATAAATCTGGGAACGGATGTAAAACCTCTTCTTCTTTGAAGTCTTTCTGGAGGCACCTGCTGTTTATCTCACAAATCTCTCACAGATACCATTCCTCTGAACATCATCATCTAGACTCTCTTATCTTTGCCATCCTTTCCAAAATTCTAGGTCAGAAAAACTCTTATCTCATCTCTTAACAGTGAGAAAAAGTGATTTGTCATCAAATGTTCTTTTGAGTTCTCTGGTCAAAATTATTTGGATCCTTCTCACTCTATTCAAGCTCTGCACTTCAGACCCTGCTAGGTTATTCCCGTGGCCTTGAGCTATATGAAATAGCCACTGTGTAATTATAAAAATAATGCCATTTATTAATTATACTACTTATTAGTTTAATAATTAATTAGTAAAAAGTTACTTATCAATTTGTTAATAAAACAATAAAATAAAAATCCCAAGTAGCTCCCAGAGATTTTTGTTACTTGTTGTGTGGAGTACTAGATAATATGAAAATTTAAGTTATTAAGAGCTAATGCCTGTTGACTACATTAAACTTAATCATTAAAGCCAATTATGACTGTCTCTGCATGATTTGCCACATGATTGTAGGTTTAGAAGCAACTACTTTTTTTTTTTTTTCTTTTTGAGAGAGAGAGAGAGAGCAAGCACGCGTGTGGACTAGTGGAGAGGGACAGGTAGTGGAAGAGACAGAAGCTTAAACAGGCTCCACGCCCAGTGCAAAGCCCAACCTGGACCTGGGACTCCATCTCATGACAGTGAGATCATGGCGTGAGCCGAAATCAAGTCAGATGCTTAACAGACTGAGCCACCAGGCGCCCTTGAAAACAACTGCTTTTTAAAAATTGCAACCACCAGGGTCGATTGTCTGATTCCTAATTACAACTTCCATGTGTGGATAATCTTGGACTATTTATGCTTTGATTTACTTATCTATAAAATGGGATTTTTGTGTTATCTATTTCCTAGAGCTTCTACAAAGACTACTTGAGATGTGCATGTAATGTTCTTAGTATGATGCCTGGCCCATAATAAATGTACACTAGAAGCCAGTTACTACTAATCACTGGATATCTACATCTGTATATATAGATATAACATTATATATTATATATATTAAAATATGTATTTAATACTTATAATGCTATATAAGCATATATATTTAAGAAAAATTTCAAAATTTTTATAAATTCTCTTCTTCTTTAAGTTGTACTACTCATCATTGAGGTAATCATTATGGACACACTGAGTCTGAGCAATTTTTTTCTTGGTCTTCTTGTCTCTCAACATGAACAACCACCCAATAGTATGCATACAAAGTCAATTAAAAGAAACAGGGATTATAAGAGGTACATTTAAAATCAAATTTCTGACTCAGACACATAATCGAATATAAGGTTGAGATATGTATGTGTACACAGGTTCATGATGCTCTGTTGTCACATTTTAGATCTATTATCAAAACCCACCCCAAGTACTTTGCTCTTTGAAGATTGGGGCCTATCATCTGATTGAACTGTAGCCTCTATAAGTCTTTACATTATTTTCTTGGTAAGAATATTGAGGTGGTTTATAAAAACATACACAATACCATGACTAAGTACTATAAAATTTACTAAGCTTTATACTCTAGCCAATAACTATACTTCATGATTAATAAACTGGTAGGAAGTATAGAGGACAGGGGTGAACTTGACTTACCTTTTTCTGGTTGGGCATATAAAATAGCAGTGAATTTCCTGCATCTAGATCACTTTTCAGTTACTTAAGGTAGAAATATAAATATGTTAACTACTTCAGAATGTTCGAGCCAAAAAAGGGCATTTTTGCTTATGCGTTGTGGGCACTGTTACCACTGAAGATTAATAGAAGAAAGCCCAAGTTGCACTATTAAAAACAAAAACAAAACAAAACAAAACTGGCCCTATATAAACATCAGAAAAGAGTGGCAAGGCAAAAACAGGAAACAAGTCTCTGCAAATAGCCTTCCAGAAATGCTCCTAAAATCTCCAGTTAGAGGGAGCATCACTGGAATCAAATAGTTAATGGCATTGCCATCACTAGACCTATTTCAGAACTGCAACAGATGTGTGTATATCAGGAGGACAGACATGGCATCTGCGCTGTGCAGCAGTGTATATTTTCCTTTGAAACCCTGAGTGTGGTCTAATTCCGACTCTGTTATGTTTTCGTGTTGTGGCACTATGTCGACACGAGAGTACAATATTTGGAAAGCTATTGTTTCCACAGCTTGCACTGATTTATGCTTCATTCTGTTTGGAGACCTTTAAAGTAGCTCAAACCTGAATGTCATATGTAGCAATGTACTAGAGGATTGTTTCTCACTGCTTTAAGCCACATGCTATTAGATCATCTAAGATTGTTTTGTTAACTAGTCTTGGATGATGGTTTACAAAAGAACTTTCAAGAGACTCAAATAAATGAAGGGAATCCAATCTAAAGCTATAGGTATGAACGCATCAAATCTTCCCAAGATTGTCAACATAATAAAAAAATATGAGAAAGTGTGTAAAACTTCTCTTAATAACATGTACTTTGGGACAAGGTTTAAGGAAATACATGATTTCAAAACCATTTTCATCCTAAAAATAAATTAACTTTCTGTTATTTCCTTTGAAATAGGTAAAAAAAAAAAATCTTCTTAAAGATAGTTACAAAGAAATTTATGAGAAATTCCATTTGGAAGCAAAAGCAGTGCATTTTCTAAACATGATTTTGAAGCTAAGAGAGAGACAAGGAACCATGTAGACTGAACATTCAATTTTCAAAGGCCCCTATTTTACATAATTTATCATTATAAAAATCACACTTTCTCGATAATCTCTGATGAATTCAAGTAGTAAAATTATTCTTTTTCTTGTTGTCATGGACTTTGCTTAAAAATTATTTCCATGAACCAAGGTAGTCAATGCACATTTCCAATGCCTTCTCTATGAAATTGCTTTTTTGAACAAACCCTATGGTCTACTAAGGAATTCTGCACACACAAAGGGCAGTTTACACACACAAATCCAGAGAATTGTTCTATTCAGCTGAATTACCAGCTTTCAATTTAACTTTCCAAATATTTCTCTTATCTGGATGATTATTTTATTCATTATCAAGATTTATTATTGCTTTACAGTCACACATTTCTTTATTATGTACAAAACATACAGCTGGTGATTAATAAATGTGTTCATTGAGTAAATCAGGTGCATGGACGTCATCAATTACGGTGAAATGTTACATGGTAGGAAATTTGTTACGATCTCATGGTATACTCATTCTAGTTGTTGAAATAAATTTCTAGGCCCAAGATGGAGCCACTCCTGCCTAGGGTGCCATGTCAGCAAAGCAAAACTTCAATAACTTCCATGTCCTATAAATGTTTCCCTTATCCAGAAACACAGGGCATTTGGTTAACCAATTCCCAAACACAAGGCCAACTCTGGGCCTTCTCACCACAAACAAAGCTGACTATATGGCCTTAGCAGATTGGGTATTTTCTCTCCCTTGTCCTTTATTCTTTTTTCCTATAAACCTTTCCTGCTTTCTCCCCCATTGTGCAGTTCTCCAAAAGGAGACTAACTACATTTCCTGAAATGTTAAATAAATTTTTTTTATTACCAAAATTGTCTTATTTAATCATCTTTAACATAATGTTAAAGCACTAAAAGTACTAGACTCAAAACACTTTTTTTATTGAATTAAGCTAAATATCATTCATGAAAGCAATAGGATAGTGTGGATAGTTTTGAGGGAAAGTCAGAAGAACTATGTATCACTAAACAGCATGCAGTTACCAAGTAGATTTTATTCCATACTCTAACTTCAAATTAACAAGATATGGCAAATTCAGCCTTGTTTTTATACTGTGACTGAAGATGTTAACATTTTTTTTTAAAGATTTTATTTATTTATTTTTAGAGAGAAAGAAACACACGAGAGGGAGAGGGGAAAAGAGAAAGAATCTCAAGCAGATTCCACGCTGAGCGCAGAGACCAACATGGTACTCAATCCCACGACTGTGACTGAGATCATGAGCTGAACCTAAACCAAGAGTCAGACACTGAACCAACTGAGTCACCCAGTTGTCCCTATTTTTTAAAGTCAACTTATTGTCAGCATGTTAATGTTCACATGTGTGAAATAATAAGGTAAAAATAATCACTACTACGTATTTAAAGTACATAAAAATATTAAAAACCCTGAAACTGTAAGTTTAAAACAATATTTTTTCATCTTTCACAACTGATCAGTATTAACATTGTAAAGTTTTATTTTTAAATAATCTATAATATATATTAGAAAACAGAATCTATTAATTATTCCATATATTCCATGTCTTTGTTCCACCTTCCTATTTCCTTTATATGGTCAGGGAAAAAATCATGGTTTTATATTAAAATGGCCAATCCATAGTCTGGGGAATATGATCTGGAGATTTATTGAAGTAAAACAGAAGAAAGCAGCAGTCATAATACATCAGTCCTACAACAACAATTAAAACATAATGTTTATAAATCCTTACAAGCCTTACAAATAAATGTGTTAAAACATTCCCACCATAAAAGCAGTAAAGTATTTTATGAAATGCAATCCTTTGTAAATGGAGCATCAGAAAGAATAAAACAAGTTTAAAATCACCTTTATCTTACTTTTTTTTGGTCCTAATCTGATCTTAATGCTTTCCACTTGCCCCATAAACTGAGTGGAGTTTGTGCCTATATTTGGGAACAATGAAGCTTAATTTTTATGTTTTCTTCTTGAGAGGTTTTAAGAGTCTAATCTGCTGACAAACAAATGGATCTCCCTGTGCTACACTTTCTTTAACCAATGAATGATTTTAATTTGTATGAAATATTTGGTTCATTTGAAAAGAAACAAAGTGGTTTGATTATAAACATTTTTAAATTTCCTTCTCAGTGTTTTCAAGAGTTTTTATACTGTATAAAAATATGTATAATTTTCATAATTAAAATCAAATTTCTCCAACAGTCTTTTGAAAAGACCTAATTTTAACTGGAAATTAAAAATTTAAATTGAAATTATAAAAAATGCTAATACAATATTGAATTCTGGTCACAATAAATGCTTCTATATGACTCATGAAAAGAGAGTTTACTTTCTGCTCTGACATTGGTTAAATGCTCTCTGAACCCTGATTTTCTTCACCAAAAAATGTGTGGATTATCCCAGATGAGTATATATCCCTTCCATATGTAATATTCTTTGTAAGTCATAACTTAACCAAATGCTAAGTATCGAATATTTACTATCTGACTAAAGACTAATATGAAGGCATTTTATTATCAGTCAAGTATGAATGTCAATGCCTTAGTCCAAATTCAAAATGTCCATGAATCCAATGACAAACAATGGCATAATACTGGGGAATTTGAAAAGAGGAAAACATTAATGGCTTGAAGAACAATCTTTAGATTATTGATTATTCCTAATGTATATTTTCCCACCATTTAATATCTTTTTTCATTTCTATTTTGACATATTAATGCCACTGTATGTGCTGACATGTGAAAAGGTAAAAACATGCATTTTGGTGTAAAATCCAAATGCATGAAGATCTATAAATTGAGGATGAGACAGTGGTACTAACTGCAACTTTCTTTCAATGCTTCTATCATGTGCATGACTGTCTAACTTGTGATCTTGGGAGAACGATGAGAGATATGTAACGCAGAGCTGTACCAGTTGAGCTGCCTCTACTGAGCCTAACCAAAATTGGTATTCAGGTCTCACAAAGATGTGTGAGTGATTATTAAAAAGAAAATGTTTAAGCAACTGGTTTGTTATATAATAAAAACCCAATGATGTAACATCCTACTTTAAAGGAAACCAAAATTCAATACTTGATTTTTAAGAATTACAGATCTAAATCTCTCTTATATTGTATAATCTGTCAATTTACCTCTCATTTTTTTACTATCTCTGTATGCCAGCAACTATGTTAACTTTATAAGCGATTCAAAGATACTTAAATATTGTTTTGTACAAAGGATGTCTGCAACCAAAGAATATGATTAAGTATACTTCTCATCATACTGTAAAATAGAATATAATCATCCCATCATAGAAATATAAAGAGTAAAGAGTGATTCCTTTTTTTATATATACTCCTTTGCCCGCGCGTGCACACACACACACACTTTCTTTAACAATAGAGAGTGTAAAAACAGAAAATAAAGCTGAGAAATACTTTGGGATTTTCATGTTAAACATGTTAAATTGAACCTATGAAATCATCTTTTCTTCTTCCTAAAACTAAATGGCATTAAAATAAACCTTTGAAGGATAAACTCAAAAGATAAATAGAAGTAGAGACAACAGGGGTTGAAGTATACTAGCAAATTTTGCCATATGGAAGGTAAATATAAGAGTGACAACTTACCTGGTACTTGAACAGGTTAAATCCTGGGTAATAAAAATAGGAATGCCCCTCAGTAGCAAACTGAATTATCCAAAATAGTCACTCAAGACAGAGGAGCTTTGGGCTCTAGTTACCTTATGTGACAAAAGAGAAGGATGAGTCTCAAAACAAAAGAATTTATCAATTCAATGTAAATGATGTGGGAAACAGAGGCAGAAGAAAAGTTGTTAAATTTCCTTACTATGTAGAGCCCACTGACAAGTCCTTGAAACAGGCAGAGTGACATTCCTCTAGGGACTCAATGGCTTCTACCTTAATACTTTGCTAAGGGCAAAAGGCAATAATACTAGCCTGACTGCACACCCCCAACACCAACCAGGATCCTATAAGTCTACTTTAACATATAAAAATTCCTTGGAAACTTCCTTTATCTCTAGACTCTCCAAGATACATGCTGGCAATCATCCCCAAGCATATGGCCCACCAATATATATCTGAAGGGTCTCATGACTAAGGTTTTATTAGACAGTAATAAATGACCTTTTGCCAACAACAGCTAGCCCCTCCAGGTCCTGGTAATCTTGCTTCCAAAATTCCTTAGAGACTTACACCATCCCTGAACCCCTCCCAACTTGCAAGTATATAATGGACCACTCCTCACAATCCTGGGGCAGCAACTCATCCTGCCAACAGGTCCTGTCCTCAGGCTTTAATAAACCACCATTTTGCACCAAAGACACCTCAAGAATTCTTTCTTGGCCGTTGGCTCCAGACTCTACCCCACTGAACCTCACCTATATTCTAAAACTTCATCATTAAAAGCAGGCATATAATCATATTTCATCTCCCACCCAAAAGTCAAAAAACATGTCTGTCTCATGCTTGCAAAAGTGAAACCAGTATTTTCTGAAGAAAGTGAAATCGAGAGGTTCTTAATACTACAATAACAGATATAGTAGAGGACTGGTTCAGTCATCAATATGAAAACAGGAAAATTTTGTGAAAGTCTACACCATCCGATCTGGAAACACACCCTTCCCTGGAGAAACTGACCCAAGAGAAAAGTCCTCATAAAGCCAATGTTAGGTTTGTCAGGCCATTGCTTAATCACTTCACAGAAAAGCCAACAAGGCACAGGAAATGCCCACATATGAATCTACTTAGACATTTTTTTGTTCCTTTCCTGTAACTTGTGAACAGACTAGAAAGCATCAGCAGACATTCAAAGGAAGCTACTCAAACAAAAAACAGAAACAAACCAAACAAAGAAAAAAACAAACAAACAAAAAATAAAAAAGATTGGAAGAACGTTGCAAGGAGAAGATAAACACACACACACACACACACACACACACACACACACACTACATAATTAATACTGTAGAAAATCAAATTACATTTTAATTAAATAAATAAAATTTAAAAGCAGATTTAAAGGGTTTGGGAAAAAAAAAACTAAAGGAAATTGTCTAGACAGTAAAATAGAAAAGAAAAACAAGGGGGGAAAGTGTTAGGAGATTAAAACATTAAGATCAGGCCAGATTTAGTATCCAAATTCTGGGATTATCAAGAAAAATAAGCAAAACAAATACTAGAGAAACAGGAAAGGGGAAATTACCAAATACTAGTGTTTTTAAAAATATTGACAAATAAAAACTAGGGCCTCCTAGACTGAACTGGCCAACTGAGATTCTTGCAAAACAAATGAACAAACATGAACACACTTCAAGCACATAATTGTGAAATTTCAGAACACTGAGTGAGATGAGTGGAAACAGAAACCAATGTGATGCCTCCATCTTGTTCTATGGAAATAGATAATTAGTAAATTTAAGTATAGAAGTAGTAAAAGCCAGTATTTCCTTCCACGAAGATAACAACTACAAGAAAAAAGTAATTAAAAATGGAATTCAGGGTGAAAGAGTAGAAAGGTGTCACAGGACACTGCCTAGGTGATACATGTTTTATGCTATTTGACTTTAAAATTAAATATATCTCTTCACTTAAAATTAAAAATGATTAAAACAAACAAAATGGCAAATTGGAACTGTTTTGAAAAGAAGTTTGAGTGTCAGTCTAGCTAGTTCAGCAAGATGTTAGACACTGGTGGTGCCACAGAAGGTTTTATTGTTAGTGAAGCATTAGCAGATACTAGTGCAGCCAGTAAGTCTCTCTCCACCACCCCATTGCTATTCCCATTACAGGCATCTTCAGTTTACATTGCTTAGGAGAGATGGACAAGGGTTAGATGAGTTTAACTGAAAGTAATAATGTTAAGTAATGTTAAATTTATAGACAAATATAGATCTGGAACAATGCTTCTTTCTCCTTTACTCACGATCCTTTCAATGTCCTTGTTGAATAAAATATCCCCCCATCATTCTTTAAAAGTACATATTTCAGCGGTTTGCTTTTGACTTTATACTATTGACTTTAGTCTGTTTAATGAGAAACAGACTAATAACCTCAGATACAATTTATTATGCATAATTATTAGAACTAGAAATTAGAAATAGAAAATTGGCCCTAATTCCAATTATTAATGACCATTCCATGGAAACCAGCCTAAGACAGTTTTTTTCTTTTTTTTTTAATTGTGTTATTTTCAGTTTCATTTTGGGCATAAGGCAATTGTTTTTAATACTGATTTAAAGATACCTAATTAAACAAAAATATGCCAACTATTCATCTACAATTAAGATGTGATACTGACTTCTTAGAAGTATGGGGCTGCTTGTACAATGGTTAAAATGAAGTAGGCAGTATTTTTTATTTTATGATCTCTCTTAGAGTTTGTATAAAAAAGTCAAGGTTTATACCATTTGAAAATAAAGAGTAATGCTTAATTTTATTTATAAAGTCAAATTCATATAACTGAATTGTATAAAAAGATAATGTTGATGCAAATGTCCTCACTTCAGGATTAAAACAAAATAAAAAAATAAAATACTACAGAGTAATCCAAATCTTCTAAATGTTTATATAATTTCTATGAAATTAAGTGGCTTTACAATACTTTAAAATATATAATGTACCTGATTAATGATTTTAAAAAAATGCTACTTTGAGTGTCTGTCACTGAAAGAAATAGGATGGAGATATTTAAGTGGAATAAGCTGATATAAAAAACATATATTATGGCATTACTGACATTATGGCATTATATATGACATATATGGCATTAAGACCCTTGCCTCATGTGACTGACCAGCAAGTCACATGAGACAAGGGTTTTAATCTCTTTGGATCAACATCCTTAATGTGCAAAATGAGAAGTTTTAGCAAGACAATTTAATTCATAACTAGGAGTTATCACTATGACAATCTATTGTTTCTTCTTGCTACAGGGAAATAATTTTAATATTTTTAAAAACATATGGCAGAGTTCATTTTCATTAAACATTTCGAATTTCCCTAAGTGCTGAGTATACTGTGCAAAATACTGGGTCCGTTTATTCTAAGTATATCATGACTAGAAATAGATTAAAACTAGCATACTGGATTAGATATGTTTACCTGATAGGAAAAATTAGTGGCATTTAAAATCATAACTCTCTTTAGCTCTTTAGCTCTTTCTTAAGTAGCATGCACAAAACTACACAAGATTTTCTAAGCTATAGTTTTTAGTTTAGTAAAATATAATAGTATGATAGTGTCTTATGAAAATATGACAATAAAGCTTTAAAGGCATGAACAAAAAATTGTATATGAAGATAATACAAATTAATTGTCTTGTACTATAGTGTTTAATTTTTAGAAGAATCCAAAGAACAAGGCAGGGACCCAGGACTATTAAATGTAAAGATCACCATGATGGGAAAAGCTAAAACTGAACAGCAGAAATGGCTGAAGGACATTTTTTTAAAACACTAATTACTGGTATCAAGTTATTCTGTAAAGGACCTCTTACTTCATTAAAGCCTCAAATTACTGTAGAAGTAGGTTCTACTTTGGAAAATTATGGAAATAGAAGTGGTGTCAAATGAGGTACCGCAGAGTTTAGGAATGAGGGAAGGAGTAGAGATAATCCATAATTGAATCAGTCTCATAGAAACAGGAACCCCTAGTTGACGCAGAGACAGAACAAGAAATACATGGAAACACACCCATAATCTCCCTCCACAAGAATCACTAAGTGTAACCAGAGAAAAAAGAATTATGTTTCCTAAATATGTGATTTGGAATTTAAACAAATTTCATTTAACTATCCTGGTACTGGCATACTCTAAATGACAGAAAATTTGTATGTGGCCGTAATACAGTAATCTCATTTTATTTCTTTCTTCAGAAAACAAAAACAATAGTAAAAAGCTGGTATATATTTAGATTTGTTACCTAAGAGGTACACCAAAGATACATACCAAAACTAAAAATGGGCTCAAAAATTTTACCATTTCTCAAAATAATTAAAAGTTATCCTCAATTGTTCAATGTTACATTGTATTAAAAAAAAAACCCTAAAAAATATTTGGGAAAAACTGATTTACATAAATTTTAAAAATGAAAAGATTTCCTAGACTTCTTAAAAGCTTTGAGAAGGAATAATATTAATCCTTACATGAAAATATAATATATACTATTTCCCAAACCTGTTGAACATGGAATGTGAATGTGCATGCGTGCATTTCGTGGGAGCCAGGGGTCCCATGCAAAAGCTGTTGAAGGTCTCAAGGAGACTGTTAATGATAAATGGAAGACCATTGAGAAAACTGATGGTAAAAATCTAAAGACAGTTTGAAAAATGTTGGAAGCTCTCCTTGAATCAGTGATGGTCTATTAGTTTCTTGACTAATAAAGTAATTTTGATAAGATACTGTGCCAGTTCCAGACCTACCTTATAAGAGTAATGGCAAATTTGTCTTGGTCACTAGGCATCCTAGTCTGCAACTCCTCCAATACAGGGCAAAGTTGAAGGGATCTAAGAATACATGGAATGGAGGAGAACCCAGCTGAACCTAGCTTCCAGCCACAACTCCTACAGTACTAAGTATATGATTTTAACCATATTGGATCCTCCACATCTGGCCAGCTGCCAGGAAATTACCACCCAATGATTCCAGTTGGTATCTTGTGAAGTAGAAAAATAGCCCATCTAAACCCTGCCTGATATAAATATATTAAATCAATGCATTTCACCCCTTAAACATACACAATGTTATGTCAGTTATATCATAAAATAAAATAAAAATAAAATAAGATAAAATAGTGCTAAGTTAGGCTTTTTGATATTAGAAACTTTTAAAGTTACAAGATAGTCATCCACATAATTTTGTAAGTAAGAATTTATTACATTCCTAGAGCTAATTAATAAAGATACATGTTATTTAAATACACATCATCAAACTAAGAAGTGGAGACAGCCTAAATATTGGAAATAAAATACTTCCCAGACTAACTGCCAGAAGTAATAAGTTATTGCACTACTGGAAATTTATTCTTCAGTCTGAGATTCTGACTTGAAATGGTTCTGGAGTAAACCTGTATGATTCATCTTTTTGAACCTAAATTAACTTGATGAAGTCAAATTGAAATCCTTTCTAAATATGGATTCAAGTTAGGAAATTAAAAATTTCATGAGGTAAGGGTCCGTTTCTACCTTTTCTTCATAGAAAAATTGCTCCTAACTGATAAACTACTATTGTATTTTTTATTCTTAATACATTTCTGACTACAATCATTGTCATGACTGCCACCCAGCATTGACTGACATTGCCAGTTATTAGTTGAATGTACAAAATCTTTGAGAGAAATTAATTCGGATCAGTGATTTAAATGCCATCAAGTTACTTCTCTGTAAATGGTCATCAGGTGTTGAGGTGTCTATATTTGAGAACTATTGTCAAATGATAGTTTTTAATTGAAAGAACTCTAAATTTATGATTCATGTATGCTTGACAAACTTTAATAATTTCAAAAACTTAGGTAATTAATTTTAATTGTAAAACAAAGCACATAGTATAATTTAATGTTGAACTGACCTGACAGAGTAAAATGAAAGATGGGGTTCAAAATCTTACCATTTTATCTCGAAAATGTGTAAGTGAGACTACATAAAAAGACCATTTTCTTTTTTAAAAGACCATTCTCAGGTCTAAAATTGATTTTAGGAAAATACATGTAAAAAATAAAAAGAAAAATTTTAAAATCCATTAGATAAGCCCATTTAATTTTTATGATTTTAAATAAATCAGAGAAAAATGTTGTTATCTTCTTCAGTTCCCACTTTGACTTTTTAAATTACCAAATAGAAGAGAAATGTAATACATTAAAATACATCTTTATAAATGAAAGTTATAAAGAAAAATTTAATTGATTTTCTTATCCTCCAATCCCCAATTCCATCACTAAACAAAAGTATACATCAAAATGAGATGAATGTAATATAAACAAAATATATCTTTATATATGAAATTTATAAGGAAAAAGTTCTTTCCCCCTTATCCTCCAATCACCAACTCTACCACTCTAAAAAGCAAGCCATGTTCACTCTTTGATATATATTTATACACACACATGTACACACAAAAACACAACTTTTTTTCTCTGCTCAAGCACACATATGCCTACACATAATATAAAAATGGGACCTCTCTACATACATTACTCTCTCCTTTTTATTTTGTTCATATAATAGCATAAAATAAATATTCCTTCAGCCCCACATGACAGATAGGTAGGTAGGCATTTAACTCACTATTTTTTTTTAAAGATTTTATTTATTTATTTGACAGACAGAGATCACAAGTAGGCAGAGAAGCAGACAGAGAGAGAGGGGGAAGCAGGCTCTCCACTGAGCAGAGAACCCGATGTGGGGCTAGATCCCAGGACCCTGAGATCATGACCTGAGACGAAGGCAGAGGCTTAACCCACTGAGCCACCCAGGTGCCCCTAACTCATTATTTTTAATAGTTGAGCTATTAAAAATGTATATCCTTTGTTTCTTGAATATGCGCATAATATAATGATTAAGATCACAGAGTTTTAAGACTAGCTCTTTGGCATTTTATCCACATCATACCATTTGTCAGCTATGTACATGGAGTGATCATAAAATTGGCCAAATATCATTATCACAAAAAAATTGAGACATGTAAGTAAAAATATTATAAATGGATTCTCCTATTACCATATGATAAATCTAAAAATTAATAACAATATTTTAAAATCCTTTCTTTCTGGAGATTTTAAAATACTTGATTAAAATTAAATAAGGTAAAAATATAAACAAAATTATAGAACTTTAAGAAAACAAAACATCACAAATTATACAAAAATAAACTAAAAATGGATCATGGATTTAAATGTAAAACATAAAAATTTAAAACTTTTAGGAAAAATAATATGGGGAATCTTTCATGACCTAGGGCTAGGAGAAGAGTTCTTAGACTTGTCACCAAAGACATGATCCATAACAAGAAAAGTTGGAAAATTTAATATTATCAATATTAAAAACATATACTTTGCAAAAAGCCCCGGTAAGAGGATTAAAAGACAAGCTACAGATTGAGAAAAAGGTATTTTCAAACCGTATCTGACAAAAAAAATAGTATATAGTATATATAAACCACTCTCAAATTCAACAACTAAAAAATCAAGAAATCTAATTAGAAAATAGGCTTAAGTCATGAAGTGGCATTTTACTGAAGAGGATGTAAGGATGACAAATAAGCACATAAAAGGGTTTTCGACATTATTACCCATCAGGGAAATGTAACTTAGCCACAATAACATATTACTACACGAATGTCTAAACTTTAAATGTGGTAATGGCATCAAATGCTGGCAATAATGTGGAGAAAAAGGATCACTTGTCCATTTCTAGTGGGAAAGTAAATTTGTACTCCAGAAAATAATAGGACAGTTTCTTATCAAAGTCAATACACATTTACCCAAAGACCCAGCATTTGTCTTCTTGGACATTTATCCCAGATAATGACAACTTATGTTCAAACAACCTGTTTGAACCTATGAATGTTCAGGGCAACTTTTTCACAATAGCTCAAAACTGGAAAAAAAACTGGAATGTCCTTCAGCAAGTGGATGATTCAAAAAATTATGGTACATCCATACCATGTAATTCTACTCAGCAATATACCGGAACAAACCAATAAAACACACAACTAAATGGGTCCATCACAAGTGAGTAATAAGTCAAAAAGAGCAGTCTCCAAAGGTTATATACTGTATAATTCTACTGATATAGCATCCTAGAAATGACAAAATTATAGAGATCATATGAAGAAGAAAATATTTAATGGTTGCTAAGGACTGGAAGGTGGGGAACAGGGAGGGAGATGTCAGTATCTATAAAATGGTAGTGTGAAGGAACCTTGCTATAGGACTATTCTATCTTGATTGTGGTGGCAGATAAAAGAAATGACACATGGAATAAAATGTGTATAACTAAATTACACACTTACATACAAGTTAGTGTATATAAAACCAGTGAAATCTGAGTAAGTTTGGTTGATTTTCAAAGTCAGTTTCCTGGTTTTGATATTGTTGAGCAAGATAATACTGGTGGAATTGTGTACAGGACATATAGGATCTTTTTTGTATTATTTATTACAACTACCTGTGAATCTGCAATTGTCTCAAAATAATGAAATAATGTTTTTTAAAGAAATGTAATGAAAACATTACATATAAGAAAGAAGGGTACACTGAGTTAATAACATTTTTATCCTGTCTCCTATTTTTGTGCTTTCTTGCCACACTCTTCACCTACCAAGCTTACTTATAACTCAGGGTTGATTACATTTGAAAGATTTTATGGCATTAAAAGAGTAGAAAAATCAGAACTATCAATTAAATTATTCATTATATAAAACTAAGCTAAAATACTTATATGTGAGAAAGTACATATTACTTTAATTATAGAAGTCCAGGTTTAATGAACTTATTACCAAGTCTACCAGACTTCACTAAAAAGAAAAAAATTTTTTTTTTTTTTTTTTGTTAACCAAAACCTTTATGTTACAGAGAGCCCTTCATCTCCTTTTTCATATTTTCTAAAATCAACCCAAGGTTTCAAATGAAAAACTTCATAAGATTTAACCGCATATATCTGAACTCTTTTATCTATTATTTGTCATCAGCTAAGGTATTTTCTATGCCATAAATCTACTTCACTGCTACTAACTAAATGCTAATATTATATAAATGAACATTGCAATGGTATATTGTCCTGAAAAAGGCTGAACTACAAGCTTTAAATAAATCAAACAGATTGAAATAGTATCATCAACCATGCTGGAATAGTTTTAATATACCTGAAATAGTCTTTATGTTTTTCTCATTATCCTGTGTCATAAACCCTAATACAAAATTTTCTAGAGCTATGATACAGTCATGCTCTCCAAAAACTAAGGGTCCTTTTAAGGCACAGTGAATACAAGGTATGGCTCAGAAAAATGAAATTCAATTCTTTATGGATTGTACATATTATGATAAAAATAACAAAGTTAGTATGTGACAGGTTATATTAATATTAGCCTTTGTGTCTTAAAGGTGATCATGGAGGTAAATTATGCCTGTGCTTTAAAAAGTAATGTGAGTATGTTTTCTTTCTTTTACAAATATAACTCATGTTTAATGCCGAGTTTTATATTCATGGCCTCAGTTCTAGAATACTCCGGGAAATATCATTCACATGCAATTCAATGTATAGTAGTCCTTCTTTATCTGTAAGAGATATATTCCAAGACCCCCAGTGGATGCCTGAAACTGCAGGTAGCACCAAACACTATATTTACAATGGTGTTTCCTACACATGCATATCTATGATAAAGTTTAATTTATAAATTAGACACACTAAGATATTAATAACTAATAATAAAATAGAACAACTATACTGTAATAAAAGTTACGTGAACATGGTATCTCTCCTTCTCGAAATATCTTATGGTACTGCACTGACCCTGGTGATAATGTGAGAAGATGAAATGCTTACATAATGAGATGAAATGAGATGAATCATGTAGGCATGCTGATGAAGTACTGAGCTACTATTGACCTTCTGACAATTCATCCAGCAGGAGAGTTACTTGCTTTGGGACCAAGGCAGACCACCTGAGGCCACAGAAAGTGAAACCGCAGATAAGGGGGACTGTTGTACATAATATCCTCTGGGTTTCAGGCTTAAATTCATGGTTTCAAACAGGAGATATGAGAGGACATAAGCCAAAGAGTGACAAAGTAAAAACGGAAACCAGAAATGGTTTTTAAAAATGTAGAAATAAGACATGTGGTTACATCTTGGGCAAGTGGGGCCAATTTTTACAGTGATATCCAGGTACAGTGTACATTATGGAGACTCAAGAACTAAAAACCAAGAACAACTTCTAGCATGATAAGGACAAGGAGAGCAATCCAAATACCAGACTGCCCAGGTTTTGTTGTACTCTTACCCACACAATGGGGGAAAGTGCCTTTCCCATTCAAGGTTCCTGATTTGTGGATATTTCATTAAGTAGCTATGCTGGAAAAGAAGTGGAGAAACGATGAAGAGATGCAACCACATAATTTGCCATTTACATCGACACAGCTGAAGGAGAGGAGCAGATGGGAATTTCTCAGGTGTCAAACATGAGCAAGTTCAAGGTGGTACTTTAACATATTTTGATATCACACTTGTGGAGAAGGGGAGGAAAAAAGCACTCAGAATTTCCTCTTCAGTTTCCTTAGGTCAGTTAATCTAGAACAAAGAGCCTAAGGTGAACACTTACATGGTAACACTTATGGAGAGGGGTCATGCAATCTTAGAGAACAAAGAGAGAGTAATAAGGAAATAAGTTTCAAAATAAGGGAGAACAATTACAAAGGGCTGTATTACTAAGCTAGCCAGTTTTACAAGGAAGGTATCAGTCAGTCCTGTGAAATACTACAGCGGAGAGGCACCTGGGTGGCTCAGTGAGTTAAAGCCTCTGCCTTTGGCTCGGGTCATGGTCTCGGGGTCCTGGAATCGAGCCCCGCATTGGGCTCTCTACTCAGTGGGGAGCTGCTTCCTCCTGCTTCCTCCTTTCTCTCTCTGCCTGCCTCTCTGCCTACTTGTGATCTCTGTCAAGTAAATAAACAAAATCTTAAAAAAAAAAAAATACTACAGCAGATCAAGCAGTCTGGGGTACTAGGAAGGAGAAAGCTAAACAATAGATCTATTGATTCTTTCCAATCTCTGACTTCCTTTATTCCAAAAATTTCTCCTATGGCATCAATTTCTAAGCCTGATGAGGTTTGTACTCAGCCTTTAAAGACAAACCCTGGGGATGGCACTGTCCCTGTAGGTCCAGTACAGTCAAGGTGCAGGCACAGAAATTCTTCCTTGCCAACTGAGACTTTCCATAGAGGCTTTTGGGTCATAGGCAACAGAATTTGATAGTATTGTTCAGGTTTTCTATATTTACATTGCCTTTCTGTCTACTTATTCTACAATTACTGAGAGAAATGTTGAAATCTTTAACTGTATTTGTAGATTGGTCTATATATCCTTCTAGTTATGTCCATGCTGTGCCATGTGTTGAAGATCTGTTATTAGCGGACACAAATATTGGATTGCCATGTCTTTTTAATGAATTGATCACTTCTCTACTATGAAATCTCCCTCCTTACTCTGTTATAATACTTTCTTGTTATGCGATCTGCTTTTTAGTTTTTAATATAGAATATTTCAACTACATTGTGATTAGTATTTCCATGGTACATTTATTTCCATGTTTTAATTTTTAATCTCTCTACGCACATAGTTACAGTTTTATCCAATCCGACAAAGTGTCTTTTATTTATTTATTTAAAGATTTTATTTATTTCTTTGTCAGAGAGAGAAAGAGAGCAAGAGCACACAAGCAGGGGGAGTGGCAGACAGAGGGAGAAGCAGGCTCCCTGATGAACAAGGAGACCAATGTGGGACTCAATCCCAGGACCCTGGGATCATAACCTGAGCTGAACAGAGATACCTAACCAACTGAGCCACCCAGGCATCCCATGACAAAGTGCTTTATAATTGGAACGTTTAGGCCATTTGTATTTAATGCAATTATGGATATGATTGCTTTAAATTTGCCATCCCACTATGTGTTTATTATTTATCTTATCTTTTTTTGTTGTTATTCTGTATTTCTTTCATCCTTCCTTCTGAATGTCCAGCTATTTAAAAAAAAAAAAAATCTCTCTTCTCAGACTCATTCAAACTCATGAACATTTTCCCATCCTTTGTGAGCTCTGGGAATCGTCTATCTTACAACTCGCAGTCATTCTTGCATAGACTCATGCAGTTTCACCCTATATATTTGCAGCTTTATATTCAGCAATAGATTCAAGGGAAATTATCATATAGATGTTTGTAGCTCTTTACCTGAAGAGTTCCCTCCTGTCTAGTATTTTGCCGCTAAAAATTTCAGCCACCTCTGCTGCTCTGAACTTGAATTTGTAATTCAGAAAGATCACACTGTATTCTGGGTCAATACTCATACTTACACAAGAAAATGTCCCTAGGCAGAAAAGCAGGTGATTAGAGACATTATATGTTTTATTCCTTCTTTCAGGGATCATAGTCTTGTGCTATTTTGTGATGCCTGAATTGTTTTGTATATTTTGTATACTTTTCTAGTTGCATATGACAGGACAATAAGTCTAGTCTTAATATTTCACATGGTCACAAAGGGCATTCTCACTAACCATTCTGGGAAAAGAACATAAGTAACAGATTATACTAGTGATTTTAAGATGTAATGATTAGGCAATGCAGATGAAAATATAATATTAAAAATATTAAAGTAACAACTAAATAGGTTTAAAAAAGAATATGAACATAAGCAAAGTTAACCTATTATAATTCAAGACACTACTAGTCAGTTGAGGTAAGTGGTAAGTGACCAACAGGGACCATGAACAGAATTACTATGCTACTGCTAATAATCTCTTCCTTCATCTATGTGCTGATTACCTCAGTGCATTCATTTTGTGCAAGCTGAGCTGCACACTTTGAATATATGAATTATGCATGCATATATAGACATGCATAAGTATATTTCAATAAAATAATATGTCTACATTACACCACAGAAATTACCAGAGGAAAAATAAGTTTAAAGCAAATGTACTGGGGTGTCTTCGTGACTCAGTGGGTTAAGCCTCTGCCTTCGGCTCGCTCATGATCCCAGGGTCCTGGGATGGAACCCCACACCAGGCTCTCTGCTCAGCAGGGAGCCTACTTCCCCCTCTCTCTCTGCCTGCTGCTCTTCCTAATTGTGATCTCTCTTTCTCTCTGTCAAATAAATAAATAAAATCTTAAAAAAAAAAAAAAAGCACGTGTAGTACATATGGAAAGAAATGGAAACAACTTTGTTATGCTGGTAAGTATATCAACATCTGAAAGTATTTTGAGAAAAGTAACACTAAGTTTCAATTATTAAAATATTAATAGATAATTCAAATATACACTCGGATTCATTAAAGACTGAGGAAATGAAACAAGTTAGTAACAAGCTAGTAAAGTAATAAGTTAGTAAACAAGCCATAGTAATAAGCAAATTACTAAGACAAATTATAAAATATTCTACATATTCAAGTAAATTTTAAAAAGCATGTGGAAGGCACATAAAGAGAAAATCAATGGAGCAAGAACAGAAAGCTAGAACAATCTAAGGCATTTACAACTAGTTTATTCTTGGGGTACTTGGGTGGCTCAGTCGGTTAAGTGTCAGCCTTTGGCTTAGATCATGATCCCAGGACCCGGCTCCCTACTCAGCAGGGAGTCTGCATCTCCCTCTGCCTCTGCCTGCCTGGCTCTCTATCTGTCAAATGAATAAATAAAATCTTAAAGAAATAAAGAAATAAAATTAACTAGTTTATTCTGAAAGTAGTATTTTTAGTCAGCAAGGGATGACTATACATCCGAGAGAGTGAGAACGACCTGAATTACACACAAACTACTCTTAGCTATGTGAGTATTCAATTATTTCCCCTTCCAGTACATACATTAATTTGATTATCCAACAAGAGACTGTGTTTATGGGAGGGGCAATTTATTTATTTATTTTCAAGTTCATTGACACAGTGAATCAAAGCCATGACTCTTTTTTTCTCTTGTGATATTTAATTATGTATTTCATTTAAAAATGTCTTCATACAACAGAGATATTTATCTTTTGGTTATAAAATATGTTGTTACTAATTTTGAGGTTTTCCTTAATTTTTGTATATGCCAAGTGGATAGATATATGGTATTACAATTCAGGAATTTGTATCTATCAATATTTTCATTCACAGCATTATTCATTAATTTCTTAACTCAAAAAAGTGTGTACCAATCTGTAATCATGCATTTCTGATCTAAATTTTCTCTTATGCTTGTATTTCTTAATACATTTAAAATTTTAATTAATCTGACATTTAAATTGCTAACATCTAATATGAAGTAAGGGCTGACTTTCTCAGCCTGCTTTTCATACTAAATGGATAACAAATTGAGATCACTCTCTAAAAGTTAAGAGCTACCTGCAAATCATAGCACAACACATTTTCTTTGGAACATAGTCAACATGTATAGGTTCTGTGGATTTTCTAAACAAAGATTCCTGGAACTATAGTCACTGTCTTCCCTTCCTTCCTTCTTCCCTTTCTCCTTTCCTTATTCCCTTCTTTCCTTCCTTCCTTCCCTTACTTCCTTCCTTCCTTCCTTCCAATTTCAGGTTCCTGTGTGACATCGTTCCTTCTTGCCAGCAATGTTTTCTTTTCTGCTTCCTCCTCTTTTGAATTTTTTTAAACTCCTTATGATTCCTAGTGTTTGCTTCTTTCCAGGCATATGGACGAATCACTAAACGGGCTCCAATTGAGCTACTATCTTCAGAATTATTTAATAAAACCCATGGTCACAGTCATATAGAAAGAAAATATAACTTTCATCTGCTATTTTAATGTGCTACTAATAAGTAAATACTAACATATCTAGTAATTAGTTCATTATGAAATAATTAGATAATTTGTTTTTTTAGCTTTGTGCTTTTGTAAGTTTTCAATTTACAGAAAAGTTACAAGGATTGTTCAGATAGTCTATACACCCTTCATTCATTAACATAAGCTAACATTAACATAGCCATTGCACATTTATCAAAATTGAGAGTAACATTAACATTAACATTAACATTAACATTAACAAACCTCACTTGGCTTTCACCAGTTCTTTTTTTTTTTTTTTATTTTTTTTTTATTTTATTTTATTTATTGACAGAGAGAGAGATCACAAGTAGGCAGAGAGACAGGCAGAGAGAGAGAGGAAGCAGGCTCCCCGCTGAGCAGAGAGCCCGATGCGGGACTCGATCCCAGAACCCTGAGACCACGACTTGAGCCGAAGGCAGAGGCCCAACCCACTGAGCCACCCAGGCGCCCCGGCTTTCACCAGTTCTAACACTGATATCCCTTCACTGTTTTAGGAACCAATCCAGGATTTCACATTGCACTAGTGTGTGACTGTATTCTGTGTCTTTGTCTTTCATGATCGTTTTCTGTATATTGTACTTACTCTAATGGTAGCTAAGGATTTTTATGTATATGCTCATATTACATGCCTGTAAATAAAGATAAACTAAATTTCTTTCAGGGTGAGAGCTAAGAATTAAATTTAAAACACACATGTTCATAATTCTCTCTCTTTTTTTTTTTTTTTTTCTCTTGGACAGAGAGAGAGAGAGAGCACAGGCAGGAGGAGGAGCAGAGGGGGAGGGAGAAGCAGGATCCCTGCGGAGCAGGAGGAGCCCAATGTGGGACTCAATCCTAGGACCCTGGGATCATGACCTGAGCCAAAGGCAGTTGTTTAACCAACTGAGTCACCCAGGTGCCCACATTTTCATAATTCTTGACAAAATACCATTCTTCCTTATTTTGATCATTGGTACTATATAAGCTGCCTTCCTAGCCCCCCACACTCCATCATTCTTGCTTTTCCACTCTTAGTACTAAATTTCAGTAGCTTAATTAGCCTAGGTTTTCATATGGTTTTATATTATTATTGTGTCTGGTATTTTTATTATATGTAGTTCCAAACACATCTGAAAGCAGATAAGTTGTAAATAAGTTATGCATAGAGAGAATGTGCATTACCAAAAAAGCTAGAGAATAAGGACTTGGGACAGGTTAAAAGGAAAAAGGGAGTTCACCCAAAGGTTATTTATTTCTAGGCACCTCAACCACTATTACCAAAAAAAGATAGGTTGCTACTACAAACAGCTCTAGTTTATGGGTTTACATGGAAAGATACCATATTCGCAATAAGCAAGTGCATGGTTTTCATTTTCTTTAAATTATTTTTTCTGCACAGCACATTCACTGATATAATCATACCTAAGATATATTTTTCTCATACTCAGAAGGTATGAATATAAAATTTGTTAATCTCCCCTTTAAAAGATGATCTTTTTATCAAAATAGAAAAATCCTATATATTTTAATATATGTATTTATGAATGCAAACCTCTTAAATCATGCGAGTGTTACAAAGTAAATGCTTTTTTTTAAAAAAGATTTTATTTATTTATTTGACAGACAGAAATCACAAGTAGGCAGAGAGACAGGCAGAGAAAGAGGAGGAAGCAAGATCCCCGCTGAGCAGAGAGCCTGATGCGGGGCTCGATCCCAGGACCCTGGGACCATGGCCTGAGCGGAAGGCAGAGGCTTTAACCCACTGAGCCACCCAGGTGCCCCTTACAAAGTAAATGTTAAATAAGAGTCAATGATATGTCATGAAATGTGATTTAATCTTAGAAAGTTGGAACTGAGTTGTTATAGAGGAAGAAATATTAACAATGTGGACCACTAGATGGTTTTAAATAAAATATATAATTCTAAAAAAATTTTTACAATCTAAAATTAAAGCTTGTGTTTGCCATATGCGCAAGCTTTGGAAGGATTTCTAAGCCTCCTGCTCTCTGAATTAAAGGATTATGGATACTTGAAAATCATTTCTTAAAACAGAAAAATAAAGTGGAGACTACTAATGAGATAGGTCAAAAAATGGCATAGCAATTGAACTCTTGCTACTCACCTGTAATATCTTCACTGAATTATTATAAATAGTCTATCAATGTATGTTTAGTAAAGAAACATTATGTCTTCAAAATTATGTAGAATGGTACTATGTCAGCTTGCTACTTTAAATACTTATTTTCTAGATACAAAAAGTGAAGTAAATGAAAAGTATTAAGACACAATTACTTTATTTTATTTATTTATTTATTTTTTAAAGACAAGATTACTTTAAATGTCTGCATTTTCATAGAACTATTCAAGGGCTCCCCCAAAATAGTACCCATTTAATCCAGTTACAATTATTCCAATTAAGACCAGAAAGGTTAATTGAAACACAAGTTTACAAACTATATCAGAAAGATGATGAAAACTTAATTCTAATTATAATGGGCACATCTTTCTACTCTGCCATGTTTTACTTAGAAATATGCATATAGGTTTTTTGTTGTTTGTTTGTTTGTTTGTTTTGGTCTGAAGTATGACATTCAGGTTAAGCACATGAGCCCTGACTCATAGAGTCTGGGTTCAAACCTATTTGTTTAACAGTCTAGTTGGGTAGATTTTAAGTTAACTCTTCCCAATTTTCTCACCTGAAAAATGGACATTACCATGGTAATTACCTCACTGATTACTTCTGATGACTAAATTATAAAATGAGTGATGTCCGTAGCATGTTTCATGAAACAATTTACATATAAATGATACTCTATTAAACATAATAAAAATAAGGGTACCAAGATTCATTTTCCTTTAAAAAAATAGATCTTTACACTGATCTAGAGAAAAGTTCAGATGGAATAGAAATAAAAGCCAAGTAAACTAACAAAATCTCATAATCTGTCTCAACATTAGTAGTAAATCTAACATATTGGTAGTGTATCATATTCTAGGCAGAGTACTTGGAACCTAACTCAAAATAAAAAGCAAGTCTTATTAGATATTCAATACATAAATAATCAATTTTATGATGAATTATTTGATAAGAGTATTAGAACTCTCCAGGGAACAAAACCAATAGTATGTGTACATATGTATAAAAAAGCATATAGTACATAGTAAAGAAAATATATATTCAATTGTCTTGGCAAGTCCAAATCTATAGTATTGGCTAGCAGGCTGAAGACGCAGGAAGGAGTTGAAAATTGCATTTCAGGTCAAAGCATAGTTGGCTAGGAGCACTGCCTTTTTATTAGGGGACATGAGTGTGCTTTCTATTAAGGTCTTCACCAATATTATGGAGGACAATCAGTTTCACTCAGTTTGCAGATTTAAATGTAATTCTCATCTAAAAATGCCTTCATAGTAATATACAGAATGGTATTTGACAAAACATCTGGGTAGTTTGCCCTATTCAAATTAATACCTAAAATTAGCCATCACAATAGCTCAACCCAAAATTGTTCTTTAGCAGATTTCCCCAACTTTCTTAAGAACAAAAATACCCGTTCATTATCAAAGCAGAAAACTACTTATCTTCTCCTTTTCCTTGAAACTTATATATACCACCTTGCCCCCTTCCATTCCCTTCACCCATAACATCCAAGAAATCTGTAGGTACCCCGACTGTCAACTCTCCCATAAAGATCACCAGAAAACTGTTTTTATCAGGCAAAACGGAGCTTATCTGACTTAAGACAGCAAAGGAGAACACCCCAGAAAGAATCTCAACAGTGTCTCAGGAGAGGCAAGTTAGGGAGAGGTATTTACAGAGTATGGAGTCTAACTTCAGGTAGTATTAGGCAGGTTCTTCGAAGTGGGGAATTGGTTGAAATTGGGCAAAATCCATTACAGAATACTTTAGTACTTGTGAATTCAATATGCCAAGGGTTTTGAGGAGCCTTTGAAAGCAAACTGGTATCTGAGAAGCAGGATATTTGTGCAGGTGAGAAAAATGTTATCTTAATGGGAGATCTGTTTATACAGATGAGCGAAATACTCAAATAAATTTGTTTGTAAGAACTTCCTGATACAAACAGGCAAACAGTGGCAATACTTATCTGACTACACCATCACCTTCCTAGCAAAGAACTTCCTGGAATGAATTGTTAAGTCATGTTGATATAGGTAGTCTAGATTCTCCAGTAAGTGGTGTCTCCTTCGTAATCTCTTCGTTTTCTGCTCTTGAGCCATCATCTACATTACTTCTTCCTCTCTCCTGGATGCTTAAGAATGTTTATTATATATGGTCTTCTAACCTCCCCCTCAAACCTACCTTCATAGTTTTTTTTTTTTTCTCTAATGTATTAGACATAAATCTTAAATGCCCATTTATTCTGTAATTCTCATAGTAAAACGTTCAATGTCTCTAAGTTTCCAGGTCACCGAAAAGGATAAAAAAGCTCATAAGAATAGTCCTTACTGTTTGGCCTTGTTTTATTCCTTCAATATCTTCCCTAGCCAAACATCTATATCTAAACCAAAACCAAAAACAAACAAACAAACAAACAAACAAAACACCAAAGCTTCAATACACTGTTGAAAATACAGGTTCGGGTCATTTGAGTTCAATGAAATATCCCATTCTTTCTTCCAATTTGTTACTGTTTGTTGTTAAAATATGAATAAGACGTATATGGAAAATAAAATCAACTCATAAAATAGAATTGAAAAACAGAGTATATCATTAAGTCAGACTTAGCCCAAACCTACCATATGAATATCAAGATTTTTGAGTGACTAAAAATTTGTACAACAGATTTTGAAGCAGTCTTTCACACACACACAAGCAAACATTCATTCAGTGATGTTTGCTTTCATCAGACACAGACAGCAAGCCCAGTCCACATGCCTGTTGCCTCTCTACACTGGCCGCATACCAACCTCTATTTGGTATTTAAGGAGTGCTTTTTGTGATGAATGCAATGTGTTCATTAATCCTCATTCATTTTTGAGAAGCCATTTCTGGAAGATATTTGCAAAGCTCACAATACTGTTAGGCATATGGAGACACTGACTCACAGAGAAATTGAAGAATATGATAGCAGTATTACCAAATACTGTGTTTCACTGGGGTCAGAACTTTCTTCCAATCTACATAGTAAAACAAATCTTTGCTGTGGGTGGCCTTATCTTTTCAGCCAAAACAGTCCACATATACCCACAAAAGATACATATCCAATAAATCTGAAAAAATATTTCAGGGATTTTTTTTCTCAAATATTTGACTAATTTCTTTGCAATGCTTAATCCCTTTTCTAAATAATCTAATTTCTGGAAATTAATTATTTTAAAAAATGACTGTCAAAAAATCAGCTTTATTCATATTATTAAAACACAGAGTAATCCAAGTGTCCAAGAGTTGGAGTATAGTTACGAAATTTATGGTTCATGAAATGGATACAGTCTTACTCAGCCAACTCTCAGAATAGGGTAATGCAGAGAAATGGAGAAGTGTTTACCATGTAACATTTGGTAGGAAGAAGTAAATATAAGATTTTATGTATATTATGATGACCACTGTGAAAAGTGTGTATGGAATTGTTGGAAGGCTAAAACAGAATATAAAAAACAATTAAAAATTATGCTCTGTTGTTGAGTTTGGCATATCTTTTTCTTTATAGACATGATTCATGTTGCCATAATATTCTCTGTATTATAATCAAAACTATAGTTAAATTTTACTTATTATTATTATTATTTATTTTTTTTTCCCAAATTTTAGAAGGTGCTTGGCTTTTGTCTCAACTCCTCCATTCTTTTCTGGTCATAGTTGTTGTACCACAATGAGCTGACTTAAATAAAGTGAACAATGTGCAAGTAGATTCTAAGTCTGCTAACACTTGTTTTCCAACTGGAGTTTTTGTTTACTGAGTTCTCTGTCAAGAGCTCTAGTTTGGAGTGTTACGCAAAAGCTACTTGTTAAAAACAAAAATATTTAATGTCCCAAGAAATGCCATTGTAATTTGTAAAGGGCAGTTACTGGAAAGAATGGATCTCATATGAATTTTTAATTATAAGACTGATACAAAGTTCCAAGCAAATGTCAGCTACAATGTTGTTGGTCTTTATATGGCCTTCAGATGTAGCAATTCAGTAATTTATTTAGTGAACAGCATTTGCAAAATTCTGTCCTGGGTATTAGAAGGAATGTGAAATAATAATATAAACTTTTGTATAAATTTGATTTTGTACAACATTAATAAATCAAACCAAGTTTTTGTTGTTTTCCAATTCTCTTTTTCCCAAATAAAGGAAATGATACTTATAGTACTTATCTGTCTCATATAAATGGATTACCATGTAATTAAACCAGGAATAGAATATAAATCAGTGCTTTTCATTCTAGCATGTTTATGTTTCCTCTCAGGAAAAACAAAAACAAAACCCAAAACAGAACTTGTGGTAGCTCATGGTTTTGGCCCACTTGTGTTACTCCCATGATTCCCACAAATGTGTTATATTACATGGCAAGAAACTTTAGAGATGTAATAAATTTACTAACTAGCTGACCATAAGATTGAGAGATTATGGACAATCCAATGGATCTAATCACACCGACCCTGAAAAGTACAGATGTTGCTCTGGCTAGTAGCAGAAGACAGTGAGCGATTAAAAGCACGGCATGGGAAGAACTTGACTTCCCACTACTTTTCTGAAGGTAAAGAGGACCACATGGAAAGCATGAGTAGGAAATGAATTCTGCCAACCATTGTTGGGCTTGAAGGTGGACTCCAAGACCCAGATGAAAACTGCAACCCTGGCTGACACTTGAATTTAGCCTCATAAGATCGCAAGAAACCAGTCAAGATTTTTTTTGGCTTCTGATCTCCTAAAATGTGAGATATTGTTTTAAACCACTATATTTTTGGTAAGTTGTTTTAATAGCAGCAACAGGAGTTAATACAGTGTTTGTCCTATTAACTTTGCATGAAAAAAACAGAAAAGCAGATAAAGTTTTGCAGTTTAATTTATTTCTACCTTCTTTTTCTCTCTGTTTCTTCCTTCTGCTGTTTTCCTTTCCTTCTGAAGCTATCCAAGGACAACTGATTGTAGTGTAACCCCCTGCTAGGGATAGTTCTTTAAAGATAAGAACACATGTCGAAAATCAACCCCATCTATACAACCTTTTACTTTAAGTCCAGCTGGTAACTAGAAAGAAAGGTAAGGATTACTTCTCAGAGTTCTCCAATGGTATTTTCATTTCAAGTTTGGATACATGAAGGAACAGCTTAACAGTTATGAATCTCAAATGGTGAAATTTCCATCATTCTAATAGATGGGAAAGGTATAATATGATAGGCGGGTAATCTCCAATATGCATTAAAATGCCCCCGGACCTCCACATCAGCAGCATGTGGGCACCCGTTAGAAATGCAGAATCTCAGTCTCCACTTCAGAATTACAAAATCAGAATCTTCATCTGCACAAGATCTACAGATAATGCATATATAGTAAGGTTTGAGAAGTGCTGTCTTAAGTTGCACTATGCGGGTACAATATTCCTTTGCAGCTTGAAAGAATCTCTCTGCTAATAGCATCCTCTCACTGAAACAAGGAAATGCACCGAATTAGGAGATTCTCATGGTTGAACTTCAGAATCACTGTTTCCTTATAGTGAGCATTTATTTTGTGCTAGAGATTGCTTTAAATGTTTATGTTAATTATGCATTTAAATATCATAATTAACATTGAGGTTGATATTAATATCCATATACAACCAGGAAGAAACTAAACTTTTGAAGTAAAGAGGTTAATTACATTGCCTAGACCCAAGGTAACTGAAATTGATATCTAGGCAGTCTTACATCCTAGCATTTGGGTAACTGCAGTTAGTCACTGTATCATGATGCCTTTTATTAAGTTTTAAAGTAGGATTTAAGTTGCCAAACTATCAAATACTAAAATTCCATCTCCCATTGACTACCCTATACTGTCTTGAAAGGCCAAACGAAAGCAAACTCTTAAAATCATCCCATATCCTTTACATATTACTTTACTATAAATCACTTAAGCAAACAAAAAAAGATTTTATGGTTTTATGTAAATAGCCCTGTTGTCCTGATTTAAGTTAACTCTTTTTGATGTTTTTATATTTCATCTGGAAAAAAGAAATATATTCTATTAAAAAATCTAAATATATTAAACCTTATTATTACAATCAGGAAACTTTGGGATGTATAAGATGACTGATAATTTTTATTAAGCACTTCTGCACTAGCTATTTAAGAACTTGATATCCATCAAATCTTTAAATAACTTGTGAACACAGATGAGCTAAACTGAGTTAATTGTAAAGTAAACTGAGACTTGGGAAGTTTAAATAATTTTCCAAAGGTCACAATAGAGCTAGAATAACAAGTCATAGTAGTCTGACAACAAAAACCACATATGTAACAACACATTTTTCAGTATTTGACTACAGAATGCTTTTAATTGAATGGAGGCTCTAGCTTCTAAAAATCTGTTATAAAATGAGCATTTGAAGAAACTTTTATGGGAGTTGAAGGAAGAATGACTAATTTTATCAGATCAAAGCACAGTCTTTTCTTTCCAAATGTGAACAGAACAGAAAATGTTAAGGAAAAAACTTAATATATAAAAAGAGATATTAATCAAATTTATCTCCTAGACTAATAATGAGGAAAAATAACATGCATGTAAAACATGTTTTATAACAGCACCTGGAAAATTATAAGCCTTAAATATATTATTTGTCTTTGTTGCTGTTCTTATTACTATCACTGTACCAATCTCAGTGTATGTACTCTTGTGATCTCATGGAAGATGAAATACACAACGTCCCTCCCTGTTATATAGTAGATATTCTAAATTTCAGAATTTATTTCTCCTCTCCTTAAAAAATTGTAACATTCTGAATAGATATAGTTTTTTTTTTTTTGTTTTTTTAAAGATTTATTTATCTATTTGACAGAGAGAGAGAGACACACACAGCCAGAGAGGGAACACAAGCAGGGAAAGTGAGACAGAGAGAAGTAGGCTTCCCGCTGAGCAGGGAGCACTATGCAGGGCTGGATCCCAGAACCCTGGGATCATGACCCAAGTGGAAGGCGCCCCAGAGAGTGTTTAAATAACAAAATAAATCACGACACCAAAACATATTCTTTACCATTTATACTATTAACCTTTAAGTCACTTTTTTATATTTCATATATATGTGATTTTTTAGGTAATTAACAATTATTCAAAAATAACAGTGTAAATGTAATACTACTGACTATTCCTTATATCTGTACAATATGGACAAAGTAGAAATTTATAAGATTTATTTTCAAAAAGGACATTAAGTATAAATATAAATATGCATATATTGTTCTGATAATTATAATGTCAACTATCCTGAGCATTCAATTCTTTCTATTAAATTCAAAAATACAATTCATCAGAATGAGTAATATGTCAGGTTAATGTGAGTTTCTAAGTGATTTGGTTTTGTGTATAAAAACAGCAAAAGAGAGGGAAAGAAAAGTTATAGTGCATTGAAATACAATAGCCTGTGAAAAAATATTTACATGACAAAATGTACTACGTTCTCATCTCAATCTTTCACAGGTAAAAATAACTCCCTGTGAGTACTTTACTAACTTTCCTTTACACACTAATACTTGGAGTTGCAAGGTAGCTCTTTTCTCAGTTTAAATAGCCATTTTAAATTACTAAAGGGGAACATAGTGGGTTTTTATTCTTTCACTTAATGGATAGAACAAAAATTTTATTTGTGTAGGTTAAAGTTTAAGTAGGCATTTAAAATTTAAAAACCATTTTAATGACAAATATTAATAACAGTACTGGTGAAATGCAAATTTTTAACAGCATATGCAAAACCTGAAATTTAGAAAAACACCAAATTCTGACATAGCTTATCTGTAAGTATATGTGAAAATATCCTATTATGCCCATAAACAACTGAATATAAAGGGGATATGAAAAGAGCAAGAAATCTCATGATTCCAAAAAAAAAGATCCAGAAAGAGTCACCCTAAATGTAATATTTTTTAAAACTAAAATCCTTAAAACACACACACACACACACACACACACACATTCTATTAAAATCAGCACAGTATTAGAGCAATAAAAACACATTTCAATAACAAATGGGCAATATAATTATTATGTGAAAGCAGACTTATCAAAAAAGCAAAGATTCCAATTAACCAATTATGTGTCTATTACATGTTCGATATTGTATTAAACATTATAAGCCATTTCTTGCCTTAAAAATTATACAGTATGAATGGAAACATGAATGGAGAGAGTGAGAGAGAGACACTTAGGCTGACATGATAATAAAAATCTAGAGTCCAAGTGTTCCTAAAAAAATCATTCAGCTTTTTATATACCGTCTCCAAATTTCTCCCAGACTTGCCCTGTGGAAGATCAGCATCCCCCAAAACCTTAGAGCACAGCAGGGTAAGTTTGAATACACTGAAAAGAAAGTCTGTCTATTCCAGAACCAGGAATCAGAGCAGTTAAGGGCAGAGAAAGAGGACATCATACATGTGAGACTAAGAAAAATGGAGTCTACCTTTATGGAGAACACAAGTGTGGAAATTTCTCCACTCAACAGGACAGAACAGAATTACAGAAGATATTAAAAGCTATCAGAAGGTTTCATGCAACTGGCAAAAAAGGAGCTTTGCAGATCTTGGGAAGTAACATAAGATTAAGAGTGTCTGGCTCCGGGACGCCTGGGTGGCTCAGTTGGTTAAGCAACTGCCTTCGGCTCAGGTCATGATTCCAGCGTCCTGGGATCGAGTCCCACATCCGGCTCTCTGCTCGGCAGGGAGCCTGCTTCTCCCTCTGCCTCTGCCTGCCACTCTGTCTGCCTGTGCGCTCTCTCTCTCTCTCTCTCTAATAAATAAATAAAATCTTTAAAAAAAAAAAAAAAAAAAAGAGTGTCTGGCTCCTTAATTTCTCTGTTTCTCCCCCTGGAAAGTTTTACTCATTTTCCAAATATCGTGTTCGTTCAAATTATTCATCATGAAGTATATACACAGATAAATCAAATTGCATAGTTTTGCATATTCTATTAGAGATGATACAGAAAACCAAAATGACAGGGAGAAAAATATATCTTAACATGAGAAACACACAAAAATTGGGAATAAATAATACATGTAACTACAATGTTATCTTTGTGATTAATCTCAATTCTTGAAATATTCAAAGTTGCAGAGCTTAATATTATACTTGAACAAGGAAGAAATAGAAAACCTGAACAGACCCATAACCAGTAAGGAGACTGAAACAGTCATCAAAAATCTCCAAACAAACAAAAGTCCAGGGCCAGATGGCTTCCCAGGGGAATTCTACCAAACATTTAAAGAAGAATTAATTCCTATTCTTTTGAAACTGTTCAAAAAAATAGAAATGGAAGGAAAAACTTCCAAACTCATTTTATGAGGCCAGCATCACCTTGATAAAACCAGACAAGGATCCCATCAAAAAAGAGAATTACAGACCAATATCCTTGATGAACACAGATGGGAAAATTCTCACCAAAATACTGGCCAATAGGATCCAACAGTACATTAAAAGGATTATTCACCACGACCAAGTGGGATTTATTCCGGGGCTGCAAGGTTGGTTCAACATCCACAAATCAATCAATGTGATACACTACATTAATAAAAGAAAGAACAATAACTATATGATACTCTCAATAGAGGCTGAAAAAGTATTTGACAAAGTGCAGCATCCCTTCCTGATTAAAACTCTTCAAAGTGTAGGGATAGAGGGCACATACCTCAATATTATCAAAGCCATCTATGAAAAACCTACTGCAAATATCATTCTCAATGGAGAAAAACTGAAAGCTTTTCCGCTAAGGTCAGGAACACGGCAGGGATGTCCGTTATCACCACCGCTATTCAACATAGTACTAGAAGTCCTAGCCTCAGCAATCAGACAACAAAAAGAAATTAAAGGCATCCAAATCGGCAAAGAAGCAGCCAAACTATTACTCTTTGCAGATGATATGATACTATTTGTGGAAAACCCAAATGACTCCACTCCAAAACTGCTAGAATTTGTACAGGAATTCAGTAAAGTGTCAGAATATAAAGTCAATGCACAGAAATCAGTTGCATTTCTTTATACTAACAACAAGACAGAAGAAAGAGAAATTAAGGAGTCAGTCCCATTTACAATTGCACCCAAAACCATAAGATACCTACGAATAAACCTAACCAAAGAGGCAAAGAATCTATACTCAGAAAACTATAAAGTACTCATGAAAGAAATTGAGGAAGACACAAAGAAATGGAAAAATGTTCCATGCTACTGGATTGGAAGAATAAATATTGTGAAAATGTCTATTCTACCCAAAGCAATCTACACATTTAATGCAATCCCTATCAAAATCCCATCCATTTTTTTCAAAGAAATAGAACAAATAATCCTAAAATTTATATGGAACCAGAAAAGACCTTGAATAGCCAAAGGAATATTGAAAAAGAAAGCCAAAGTCGGTGGCATCACAATTCCAGACTACAAGCTCTATTACAAAGCTGTCATCATCAAGACAGTATGGTACTCACACAAAAACAGGCACATAGATCAATGGAACAGAATAGAGAGCCCAGAAATAGACCCTCATCTATGGTCAACTAATCTTCGACAAAGCGGGAAGGAATGTCCAATGGAAAAAAGACAGCCTCTTCAACAAATGGTGCTGGGAAAATTGGACAGCCACATGCAGAAAAATGAAATTGGACTATTTCCTTACACCACACATGAAAATAGACTCAAAATGGATGAAGGACCTCAATGTGAGAAAGGAATCCATCAAAATCCTTGAGGTGAACACAGGCAGCAACCTCTTTGACCTCAACCGCAGCAACTTCTTCCTAGGAAGATCGCCAAAGGCAACAGAAGCAAGGGCAAAAATGAACTATTGGGATTTCATCAAGATCAAAAGCTTTTGCACAGCAAAGGAAACAGTTAACAAAACCAAAAGACAACTGACAGAATGGGAGAAGATATTCACAAATGGCATATCAGATAAAGGGCTAGTATCCAAAATCTATAAAGAACTTATTAAACTCAACGCCCAAAGAACAAATAATCCAATCAAGAAATGGGAAGAGGACATGAACAGACATTTCTGCAAAGAAGGCATCCAGATGGCCAACAGACACATTGAAAAAATGCTCCACATCACTCGGCATCAGGGAAATACAAATCAAAACCACAATGAGATACCACCTCACACCAGTCAGAATGGCTAAAATTAACAAGTCAAGAAATGACAGATGCTGGCGAGGATGCGGAGAGAGGGGAGCCCTCCTACACTGTTGGTGGGAATGCAAGCTGGTGTAACCACTCTGGAAAACAGTGTGGAGGTTCCTCAAAAAACTGAAAATAGAGCTACCCTACGACCCAGCAATTGCACTCCTGGGTTTATATCCTAAAGATACAAACGTGGTGCTCCGAAGGGGCACGTGCACCCGAATGTTTATAGCAGCAATGTCCACAATAGCCAAACTATGGAAAGAACCTAGATGTTCATCAACAGATGAATGGATAAAGAAGAAGTGGTATATATATACAATGGAATACTATGCAGCCATCAAAAGAAATGAAATCTTGCCATCTGTGACAACGTGGATGGAACTAGAGGATATTATGCTTAGTGAAATAAGTTAATCGGAGAAAGACAATCATCATATGATCTCCCTGATATGAGGAAGTGGAGATGCAATGTGAGGGGTTTGGGGGGTAGGAAAAGAAAAAATGAAAGAAGATGGGATTGGGAGGGAGACAAACCATAAAAGACTCAATCTCAAAAAACAGACTGAGGGTTGCTGGGAGAGGGGGGGATGGGAGAGGGTGGTGGGGATATGGACATTGGGGAGGGTATGTGCTATGATGAGTGCTGTGAAATGTGTAAACCCGGCGATTCACAGACCTGTACCCCTGGGGATAAAAATACATTATATGTTTATTAAAAAATTTAAAAATTAAAAAAAAAGTAATTAAAATGAATCTAATCTTCCTCTCTATTTTTTACAATGGCTGAAAAATTAATTTAATCTTTGATGGGACCTTGCTTATAGTATAAAAAAATTCTTTAATTAAAAAAAGAGTACAGATTCATATTTAAGTGTAAAAGACAAATACAGAGTGAGGCTGGCATGAGAATGGATGAAATAGATTCTGGATAGCAGTTATACCAAAGTATTTGCCCCTGTAGTTCCAACAGTTTCCTATCCTTAAATGAATCATAAAGGATTATTAATTCAAGATTAAATTTATTTCCAAGCCTAACACATAAATGGATTATAAAGACTTAGAGTGTTAGAGTAAATTGACTGAAGTTTGAAGAAGACGAAACAATCTTAAATAATAAAAACAAATCAATAACAAAAATAAAAATAAATAACATATTTTCGTACATATCTGGAAGACTACTATAAAAGAATTTACCTGGCTTTAGAATTTACATTTAGGCTTTTACAGAAGTTAAATTAGTGAAAGTCCACAGATAACAGTTTGGGGAAATGGAGACATTATATTCATCCAAACTCAATGGATACATTACGTTTGGAGATTATAAATAATTCCTTAAATGTAGGGTTTATTAATTTCTTACTGATAGTACAATTTAAAAAATCATAAAATCCAAACAAAATGATTTAGATCTTCAAGGCTACTGTTTTAAAATTTTAATTTAATTTTTTAAAAAATTTAAATATAGATGAATGAATTATGTAATAACCTCTTGCAAGAAATATATTAACCAAAAAATTTTGTGAGTACATATCTATAAGTGCCAGGTACTAGAGCCCAGCATATGTGCTTCATTTAATCCTTACAGTTCCATAATTCTGTTTACAGAATTGCCCTCATTTTATGAACAAGGAAACAGTAGCTTAGAATAAATAAATGAGTAGTCTAAAGATATGTAGAAAGTAGCTGTTAGAGCAGGTGTTAATTCAGGAACAAAATTTCAGTGCCTAGCCTCTCAAACACACTGTTACTCTGCCATCTTAAGAAGCAATTATCTGAGGAGGCTGAGAAGATAGCAGAGCAGGAGGACCTAAGCTCACTTCCTCCCAGGGATATAACTAGATAACACTCACATCAGTGTAAAATGACCTGAAACTGGCAGAACGCCATAACTAAAGGTAGAGAACAGGCCACATGCAAGAGGTTAGGAAAGGAGGAGACACAGTGGGGAGCTGAAGGAACTTAGGCTGTCCTCAGGAGGGAGAGACCCACAGGTGTGGAGAGGGGAGAAAAACAGACCCTCACATTGGGGAATCAAAGCAGTGAGAATGAATCACTATAACATTTGGCTTTGAAAACCAGAGGGGCCAAATTTCCTGAGTTCTTACAACCAGTGGGACTTAAACTCAGAATTTTAAAATTCAGGGGCTCTGCTTTGGGAGAACATAGAGGGCAACAGGAAGCTGAGTTCCTGCTTTAAAAAGACAGCATGAAAAACAGCCCAGGAAGATACAGCATAGAAGCAGCAGTTTGAAAAACACCTGCAGCATATGGGAGGGAGAATTATTTACTATTCTCAGAGTGTATTCTGCAGGGGCAGGCTTTCTTGAGGGACTTCTCTAGAACAAAGGAGCTGGCAGGCACCATTCTATCCCCCAACCATCACCACCTCCTAGCATAAACACACAGTGACCTGAGGGAACCAGCATCGTGTAGGAATTCTCTACCTAACTTGCTTATACCAAGTCCCACCCTCCTGGGCTTTGGGATTCACCCTTTCCAATCACACCTGCCTTGGTGACAGGGCTGTGGGTCCACATTTCCAGAAGGCCTGTGCAAACCTTATGAATGCCACATCTCCTGCCATGTACTTTGTGGGGCCTTGGTCCCTGTGGTGGGAGCAGCAGCCCCAGAGACGATCAACCTTGTTAAAACTGTGTGCCCCACCCCAGGCATCCCTGTCCCAGCAGTGTAGGCAAATCCTCTCCAATACACTCTTGGCTAGAGCCCATTCAAAATGGGGCCAAAAGCCTGGTAATGTGCAACTAGCCTCAACAGAAGCCAGCATGACTTCAAAGTGACTTCTGCCCTGGGGTTAGAAGGAGAAAATGACACAGTGGTCATACCACTGCCCCAGCAGTAGGAAAGTGCCCTACAATTTGGGGCTATTGCACTTCTGGCAAACATCTACTAGACTCAAGTGAAGCCCAATGTGGTCCTAGAGAGACCCACTAACATGATATGGACTAAGTACTGTTCACAACATGCAAAGAAAGCCACTGTAGATGCAAAGAAAGCCACCGCTGAAGGAAAAAACTGCTAAAACACAACACCAAGGCACACGCAACACACTTAGGACATATCCCTAAAGCACTATGTTATGGTGCTGCACTACAGAAGCTTTTCTTCATAAGGCCACTGACTTCAAGAGCAGGATATGTAGAGGACTATATGAACACAGAAACAAGCACAGAGAGTTTTATAAAATGAGGAGAATAAGGAATATGTCCCAAATAAAAACAGGACAAAAATACAGCAAGATACCTAAGTGAAAAAGATATAAATAATATACCAGATAAAGAATTTAAAGTAATAATCATAAAGATCCTCACTGGACTTGAGAAAAGAGTGAAGAACATCAGTGAGATCTTTAACAAAGAGATAAAAAAAGAACCAATCAGAGGTGAAGAACACAATAAATGAAATTAAAAATATACTAAGTGGAATAAATAGTAGACTAGAGGAAGCAGAATGAATCTGTAACCTGGAAGACAACAATGAAAAGTAATCAAGCTAAGCAAGTGAGAGGAAAAAAAAAATTGTGCAAAATTAGAATAGACTTAGGGAGCTCAGTAACTCCAGCAAGCATAATAACATTTGCATTTTAGGCATCCCAGAAAGAGAAGAGAGAGAAGAGGAGGCAAAAAACTTATTTGAAGAAATAATAGCTGAAAACTTCCTGAGCCTGGGGAAGGAAATAGATATCCATATCCAGGAGTCACATAGATCTAACAATAAAATCAACCCATGGAGGTCCACACCAAGACATATAGTAATTAAAATGATAAAAAGTAATGATAAAGAATTTTAAAAGCAGCAAGGGTTGGGGGGGAAAGCACCAAGAGAAGATAGTTACATATAAGAGAAATCTTGTAAGGCTCTATCAGTGAATTTTTCAGCAGAAACTTTTCAAACAAAAGAAGAGTACCGTATTGGGGCGCCTGGTGGCTCAGTGGGTTAAGCCTCTGCCTTCGGTTCAGGTCGTGATCTCAGGGTCCTGGGATCGAGCCCCACATCAGGCTCTGCTCAGCGGGGAGCCTGCTTCCCCTTCTCTCTCTGCCTGCCTCTCTGCCTACTTGTGATCTCTCTCTCTCTCTCTCTGTCAAATAAATAAAGAAAAAAAAAAAAAAGGACAGTACCGTATTATGTTCAAAGTGCACAAAGGAAAACAAACAAACAAACAAACAACAAACAAAAAAAACAAACCTGTAGCCAAGAATACTCTATCCAGTAAGGCTAGCATTCAGAATAGAAGGATGAAAAATTTCCCATACAAACAAAAGCTAAAGGAGCCCTACAAGAACTCTTAAAAGGGGAGTGAGTGGAAGAGAAAGACCAAAATAAGAGCAAGAAGGGTAGGAAGCACAAAAATGATAAAAATAAATATATCTGTAAAAATCAGTCTAGGGACTCATAAAATAAAAGGACACAAAGTGTGGTGCCATCTACCTAAAATAAGAGGATGAGTAAAAACAAACTTAAGTGAACATCAACTTAACATAGACTGCTATAAGCCGAAGATGTTATATACAAACCTAATAGTAACCACAAATCAAAAAACAGTATACACACAAAGAATAAAGAGAAAGCAATCCAAGTATATTACTAAGGAAAGCCAGCAAACTGTGAGAGAAGAAAGAAAGACAGGAAAGGATCAAAGAAGATCTGTAAAAACAACCAAACAAGTAATAATATGACAATAAATATACAATTATTAATAATTACTTCCACTGTAAATGGACAAAACACTTCAATTAGAAGACATATAGGATGAGAGAGTAGATTAAAAAAAAAAGACATACATCTATATGCTGCCCACAAGAGACTCATGACTGACCAAAAGATACGTACAGATTGAAAGTAAGAGTATGGAGAAACATTTATCATGCAAACGATGTCAAAAGAAAGTTAGGGTGAGGTACCTGGGTGGCTCAGCCAGTCTGCCTTTGGCTCCGATCATGATCCCAGGGTCCTGGGATCGAGCCCCGCATTAGTCTGCCTGCTCTGCAGGGAGTCTGCTTCTCCCTCTGCTTACTGCTTCCCCTGCTTGTGCTGTCTCTCTCTGTCAAATAAATAAAAATCTTAAAAAAAAAAAAAGTCAGGATACCAATGCTTATATCAGACAAAACGCGTTTAAAACAAAGACTATAAAAAGAGACAAAGAAGGTCACTATATAGCAATAAAGGGGACAATCCAACAAGAATACATAACAAGTATAAATATTTATGCACTTAACATGGGAGCACCCAAATACATAAAACAGTTAATAGCAAACAAAAGAACTTAGTAAGACAATAATAGTAAGGGACTTTAACATCCCACTTACATCAATGGACAGATCATCCAAACAGAAAATCAACAGTCAGTGGCTTTCAATGACACATTGGACCAGATGGATTTGACAGATATATTCAGAACATCACATCCTAAAACAGCAAAATACATATTCTTTTCAAATGCACATGGAACATTCTCCAGAATTGATCACATAATAGGCCACAAAATAATTCTCAACAAATTCAAAAAGACTGAAGTCATACTATGCATCTTTTCTGACAGCAACACTATGAAACTAGAAATGAATTAGAAAAAAATTTGGAAAGAGAACAAATACATGGAATTTAAATAACATGCTACTAAACAATAAATGGGTCAACCAAGTCATCAAGAAAAATCAAAAATTGCATGGAGAGAAATGAAAATGATAACAGAATGGTTCAAAAATCTTTGGGATGAAGCAAAAGCAGATCTAAGAGGGAAATTTATAGCAATAGAGGCTTACCTCAAGAAGCAAGTAAAATCTCAAACAACCTACTCTTACATCTAAAGGAATTATAAAAAGACAAAACCAAAAACAAGCAAAGGAAGGAAACAATAAAGATTAGAGCAGAAATAATTGATATAGAAACTAAAAATACAATAGAACAGATCCATGAAATGAGGAGCTGACTCTGAAGAGATCAACAAAATTAATAAAACTCTACTCAGACTCATTAAAAGAAGGAGTAAGAGAGGTAGAAAGAGGAGTTGAATGAACAAAATCAGAAATGAAAGGGGAGAAATAAAACTGCACCACAGAAAATCAAAGGATTAGAATAGGATGCTATGAAAAGTTCTATGCCAAAAATTGGGCAACCTAGAAGAAATGGATACATTCCTAGAAACATACAATCTACCAAACTGAAGCAAGTACAAATAGAAAAAATTGAACAGATTACCAACAAGGAAACTGAATCAGTAATAAAAAAAACTCCCAAAAAACAAAACTCCAGGACCGGATGGCTTCGTAGATGAATTCTATCAAATACTTAAAGAAGAGTTAATACTTACTCTTCTCAAATTATTCTAAAAAATAGAAGGGAAGGAAAACTTCCAAATTCTTTCCAAAAGGGCTGAATTACTTTAACACCAAAACCAGATAAAGTCACCAAAGAAAAGGAGAACTACAGGCCAGTATCTCTGATGAACTTAGATCCAAAAATCCTCAATAAGTATCGCAAACCAAGTCCAATAATATACTGAAAAAATCATTCACAATGATCAAATAGGATTTCTTACTGGGATTCAAGGGTGGCTCAATATTCACAAATCAATCAACATGACACACCACACCAATAAGGCAAAGGATAAGAACCATATGATCGTTTCAATAGATGCAGGATATTCATTTGACAAAGTACAATATCTTTTCATGATTAAGAACCTTCAACAAAATAGGTTTAGAGGAAACATACCTCAATATAAAAAAATGCCATATATGAAAAACCAACAGCTAACACCATACTCAATGAGGAAAAACAGAGAGCTTTTCCCTTAAGACCAGGAAAAAGACAAGTATATCCACTCTTACCACTTTTATTCAACATAGTACTGGAAGTCCTGGACATAGCAAGCAGATAAGAGAAAGGAATAAAAGACATCCAAATTGGTAAAAAGTAAAACTTTCACCGTTTGCAGATGACAGGATACTATATATAGAAAACTTCAAAGACTCCACCAAAAAAGTACTAGAATTGATAAATGACTTGTCACAGGTTATAAAATCAATGTACAAAAATCTGTTGTATTTCTATATACTAATAATGAAGCAGCAGAAAGAGAAATTAAGAAAACAAGCCCACTTACAATTCCACCCAAAATAATAAAGTACCTAGGAATAAACCTAACCATGGAGGTGAAAGACCTGTACTCTGAACACTGTAAAAGACTGATGAAAGAAATTGAAGTTGACACAAAGAAATGAAAAGACATTCTCTGCTGATGGGTTGGAAGAACAAATATTGTTAAAAAAATCTTTGCTACCCAAAGCAATCTACACACTTAATCCATTCCCCATCAAAATATGACAGTACTTTTCACAAAGAATCCTAAAATTTGTATGGAACCATAAAAGACCTCAAATAGTCAAAGAAATCTTAAAAAAGAAAAACCAAATTAGAGGTATCATAATTCCAGACTTCAAATTAAACTACAAAGCTGCAGTAATAAAAATAGTATGGTACTGGCACAAAAGGAGACATACAGAAAACCTAGAAATAAACCCACAATTTTCAACAAAACAGAAAAGAATATCCAGTGGGGAAAGGGAAAAGGACAGTCTCCTCAAAAAACGGTGTTGGGGAAATTGGACAGCTACGTGCAAAACCATGAAACTAGACCACTTTTTTACAACATACACAAAAATAAACTGAAAAAGGATTGAAGACTTGAATGCAAAACCTGAAACCATAAAAATCCTAGAAGAGAGCACAGGCAGTAATTTCTCTGATATTGACCATATCTTTCTAGATACATCTCCTGAGGCAAGGGAAACAAGAGCAAAAATAAACTATTGAGAATATATCAAAATAAAAAGCACAAAGAAGGAAACAATCAACAAAACCAAATGGTAACCCATGGAATGGGAAAAGATATTTGCAAATGACATATTTGATAAAGGATTGTATCCAAAACATTTAAGAACTTATAAAACTGAATGCTTAAAAAGTAATCCAGTTAAAAAATGGGCAGAAGACACAAATAATCATTTTTTTCAAAGAAGACATACAGATGGCTAAGAGACACATGAGAAGATGTTCAACATCACTCATTGTCAGGGATATGCAAAGCAAAACTACAGTGAAATATCACTTCATACCTGTCAGAATGGTTAAAATCAAAAACACAAGAAAAAAAAAAAGTGTTGTCAAGAATGTAAAGAAAAAGGAACCCCTGTGCACTGTTGGGGGGAATGCAAGCTGGGGCAGCCACTGTGGAAAATAGTATGGAGGTTCCTCCAAAAGTTAAAATTAGAATCACTCTAATATCCAGCAACACACGACCTGGCATTTACCCAAAGACTACAAAAACACTAATTAAACACTAATTCAAAGGGATATATTCAGTTGTATGTTTCGAGTGTGTGTGTGTGTGTGTGTAATGGAATATTATTCAGCCATAAGAAAGAATGAAACCTTGCCATTTGCAACAACGTGGATGGAGCTAGAGAGTATAATGCTAATCAAAATAAGTCAGAGAAAGACAAACCCCATATGATTTCATTCATATGCGGAGTTTAAGAAACAAAACAAATGAACAAAGGAAAAAGAGAGACCAAAAAATAGAGACTTCACTATAGAGAACAAATAGATGGTTACTAGATGGGAGGCATGTAGGTAGTGAAATAAGTGAAGTGGATTAAGAGTACATGTATAACAATGAATTCTGAGTAATGTATAAAATTGTTTTGAATCATTATATTGTACACTTAAAACTAGAATAACGTTGGGGCGCCTGGGTGGCTCAGTGGGTTAAAGCCTCTGCCTTTGGCTCAGGTCATGATCCCAGGGTCCTGGGATCCAGCCCAGCATCGGGCTCTCTGCTCAGCAGGGAGCCTGCTTTCTCCTCTCTCTGCCTGCCTCTCTGCCTGCTTGTGATCTCTGTCTGTCAAATAAATAAATAAATTAAATCTTAAAAAAAAAAAAACTAGAATAACGTTATATGTTAATTATACTGTAATTTTTTAAAAAAATGTATAATATAAAAAAGGCAATTATTTTTGAAAGTTTCTTTATAAATAACTTTAATGTGAAATCACAATTTTTTGTAATCTTTTCAAGTCATAATTCTAAGCATGTTATAACCTGTAAGTACACATACAAGTGAACTCTACATATACTTGGTGTTCTCTGGGTATTTTCTTTCCCTGTAATTCCAAGATGACTGTCAAACATTGGAAGTGATTCATTCTCATTCACATCCAGGAAGAGAACAAATATGTTTCACCCACCACCATCTAACAGATGCCCTAGGAAGGTACTGACTGGCCTCTCTTTACCACATCATTTTGTTTTGGGACATGGCCTCCACTAACCAGCTTAAACTCCAATCACTGCCCATCCAGAATCTCTGTGATAGGGGTAAGAAGGCAGTCGGCCTGCAGCTGTCAGTGTCATCAACAGATGAAGCACTTTGAAAGAAGTGTTTAGTAAGAGTGCAATCTAGTCCACCACCCTTGCTGATATTCTAGGGAAAACTGGAGAAATTTGGCTAATCATTTGACTCTTGAACTTATCATCCACACATAAATATGTTCTTATTTTTTGCTCATTCTGCTCTTTTAGACTACAAACAGGGTCTTCAATTGGTAATAAAAATGTTCAATCTGGAATACTGGCTCAAACGCTGAGCTTTCTTTATAGCCCAATAGTCTCTCCCCGTGTAGCTTGAACCAGTTTGGGCTACAAACTTGCTATAGGAAAAGGACATATGTGTTTGTTGTCTTCTCTAAATTTTCTAAATGGAAAGCAACGGCCTTATTTAAACTGGTCACATGTTAAGCTAGGTTTGTATTCTGTGGAGCACATATTTCAAGATCATTTTCTTATGGGATATTTTCCAGTGATCCTCAGAAGATCCTACTAGGTCCCTCTATCCTGAAACTCTTAATTCTGAGAAGCTTATATTTTGTTCTAGTACTCATTTTTGGTTCCTTTCTCAGGCTCGAGGAGTTCACACCTAGGTTTTTGCTAGTAGAGTGCCTTCACCTTGCCGAGCAGCCTAAAAAATCCAAGACCATCCCACAGAGTCACTTGGGACTAAGAAATAGCCTTATATACCTGTATGCTACAAATTCTGGGAGTTCAGCACAACTGATCCCAGCAAGGCAGCACTCTAAAGGCTCCAAATTCAAAGTAATTCTCCAGACTGTCTCTAGCCTTCTTGAAATTCTTTAGCAGGAACAAGATCTTCAGCAGAGTATGTCTTCAATCTACATGGGTCTCCTATTACGTATTCTAAGTAGATTAACAGAAGTCCCACCCTAACTGTCTTTGAGGGGCAGCTACTATCCCATGCAGTGGAATGGAAAAGGTACTAACAACTCTACTTTCCTTAAAGAGATCCTATTCACAAAAACATACTTTATTCACCACTCTCATCTTTGCAATAATCTCAAAGTGGGTGGTGGGTGGGGAGAGTGTGTTCTAGGATGCTGGAGTCATGGAACAAGTTCCAGGCCATATCCTCAAAAATCTGCACAATGACACATACTATTGCATATCAAAGCTATGGTGCCTAGCTGAAATTCTGACTTTTAGGTCTTGTTACATTTGTGATTATTAAATTCAATAGTTTTCTATTTATTCATTTAAAAAATATTGTCATTGTTATATATACCAATGTTTGCTTAAAACTGTATAAAACATTTTAGAATAATCTTCCTAATATTTTTAGAAAACATTCATTAATAGTAAAAACACTTCATGAAATAAAGACCAGTTTTGTCATAGGCAAGGCAATATTTCATTAAAAAAGTAGTTCTTTTTACTAATTTAGCATCTACTATTATATTAATATAAAATAAGCTTTATGTTAAATTATCTGGGACATACTAACTATATTCATATATTCATTTACAGCATTAAAATTGTTAACACTTTGATTTACATGTGCATTTAAGAAGAATGGGGCTGGTTGTAAAAAAGGATCATAGACTAACACTGATTTAGTTAGTCTTTTCTAACATTGCTAGCACAGAGGGAGGTGCTGAGTAAATGTTTTTCAATTCAATTATTAAAATATTATTTTAAAAGTACAACAAATTTCAGATTTTCTTTTTCGTCTTGTCCTTATCTTCTCCCTTCTTAAAAGCAATCAATATATTCTTCAAGTCTATGGTTCATCATCAGAAGAAAATGATTTAATTGATCACAAATATTAGTCTAAATATAGTCAACCCAATTTAAATGGACAGCAGTCAATCTCATTCAGAATATAAATTCTGTAAGGATAGACTAATCAAAGAACAGGAAAATTACTGCCTTAAAAATGCTGAATATTCACATGCATTTTAATGACACTTGCATTTAGATGAAGACAATTAAGAAAGAAACTTTTAAACAGGTTGGAACTCCATAAACACTTCTGAAACTTTTTTAAAAATGTAATTTGCTTTACAGCCAAGTTCTTCCCTGGCAGCTTCTCTATCGGTTCTTAGCAGCACATTCAGTGTAGTCAATGAGCCGGTTCCAAAGATATTTCAGGAACCTAGTTTGTGCTTAGGGGCAGCATTTTGGTAATTAGAACTGCCATTCTACACAAGTGGAACTTATTAGGGGGAGTACTTTAAGTGACTTAAGCAGGTAGGACTATTTGTACTTATTTTCTGAGCTGCCAATATGTTAATGTAGCATCTGTTTGGGAGGGGCAAGTTTGCTCTGCTCTGCCTCCAAACTTATCTTTGTTTTTTCTTTTTCCATAGAACTTAACTGTTCTTTACCCAAGTATACTGTTAATGCACATACTCCTTGAGACAATATTTGCTTTCACTTTGAAAACCATGGTGCATAACAATTATGCTAGGCCTTGCACATGGCACTTGTTCAATAAATGTTTGTAGAATTGAATTAGCCTTCTGAATTTTATTGCCCTAAAGAAGTCATGGATATATGCTAACTTTATTATTGTAAACAACAAAAGTAAAAGCAATAAGAATATTAATAGCTAATATAATAGAGCACGTAAGGCAGTTGCAATTTCAAGAACTGTCTGTGCATTAACTAATCCTCATAGCAAGCCTATCAGTAGGTAGATTTGTTTTCTCTTGTTTGCACAATTAGGAATTGAAATGATATGAGATTAAATACAGTAATGGGTAAGTTCAAGATTCAAAATCCAACATTCTAACTTCACATAATTTATGTATTCAAGATTCAAACAAATCTTAAATTTTAGAAGCATTTTTGCTTATGGCTAGAATGGAGTAATTTGGAACAGATCAATGTTCACATAGACACTAACTACAAAAACCAAATAAAACAAAGAAATAATTTACTTAAAAGCATCAGAGACCTGCAGAAACAAGGAAGACCAGACAGGCTAAGATTCTGGAAAAGAGAAAAACCTAAATGGGAAACCTTATTATCTGCAGCTGTTTTTTCCCCAGAGTATTCTTCTGGGAATGGGCAAGAGGCCAGGACAAGGGCTGTGGCTATGAGTTACAGAAACCAGGGAATTTCCATCAGTTAGGTGTGGCTACAGCAATATGGCTAAAATTCAAACACCTAACACACATGGATGGTCTCCCATGGAGATATTTCACAAATCCTGATAAATATGCAGCAGAATGCAAAAAATCTAAGAAAAATCTCTAAATTGCAGAACAGAATTTTCTGTAGTCTTGTGATGGGAAAGGAACAGACCAACAGAGGAAAAGATTCCAGTTTAAAAACAAAATGAATAAACAAATAAAACAAAGGCCCTAACGTGAAAACTCAAGAGGCCCACACCTTTTTTAAAAAATGTGATAAATGTAAGTAACAGAACCTTAAGAAACTGCACCCTCAGCTCAGGCTTTGATTTGATTTAGAGTTCAACTCAAATTCCTCTTTCTGAAAGAGACCTTTCTAGAGGCGGATAGTTTCATCTGCATCCTCTAAAATTTTGCTATAAAAGGCCTCTATAGCATTCAATAAAATAGTACCATAATTATTTTTAAAAAGACCAAAAATCTAGAAGAGAAATAGTCAATAATAGTCCAAAAATCGGTTTAGATAATAGATTAATTTACCAAACAAAATTTTAAACAGAAATATGGTTAATATTTTAGAAAATAAAGAAAAATATGAAATATTTAAAAATGAATCAAGTGGGTCTTCTAGATTTGAAAATAAAACATCTGAATTTAGAAATGTAATGGGATTGACAAAAATTTAAGCAGATCAATAGAAATTATCCAAACTGAGTCCCAGAAGGAAAGAGAATAAGAAATAAAATAGGCTGTAGAAAATTGTGACAAGGTCAAATATAAGTGTAATTGAAGTATTGGAAAATAAGAGAGAGACAAAATGATATAGAGGAAATGTATGAATAAATAATGGTCATAATTTGTCCAAACTGATTTAAAAACAACAACAACAACTCTACAAAGAACTCTACAAACTCAAATCATAATAAACACAACAAAACAAAATATTTCTGAGCATACAATAACAAAATGGCTACAAACAGAAATATCCTTGAAGGAGGGGGGAAAAAAGAAAACATATTAGTATGAAAATAGCAACAGTGAGATTCTCAGGAAGGCAGTAGATGATTAGATAGATGGATAGAAAGATGATAGATAGATAGATAATAAATATATAGGTATACAGCCTGACATAGATTTAGCACCTTTATGAACCATTAAAACATTTAGTTCCTTAAAACATCTCCAAGTGAGACAATTCAAATTGATCCATATAGTCTGTTAAGTAGTCTTATACCAATTTCACATATTCTTTTCCAATGACTTTTAAGTGGATAAAAATAACATGTGGTATGAGTCAATTTCACATTTTTATAGGCATATCTAACTGAATTCCTAGTTTTGCTTTAAATCTATTACCTCACCAAGAACATATATTGTAAGGGTTCTCCTTATTGAAATCGTATTTCCCTCACTTAATTGGATCCAACCTAAGTTTTCAAAATTCTTATCATTTATAGTAATTAAAATGATTTTTCAATATCAGATCTGTGTTTTATAATTCTCTTAAAGACTTTTTAGGGGCGCCTGGGTGGCTCAGTGGGTTAAGCCTCTGCCTTCAGCTCAGGTCATGATCCCAGGGTCCTGGGATCGAGGCTCACATCTGGCTCTCTGCTCAGCGGGAAGTCTGCTTCCCCTTCTCTCTCTGCCTGCCTCTCTGCTTACTTGTGATCTCTGTCAAATAAATAAATAAAATCTTAAAAAAAAAAAAAAAAGACTTTTAGGTAGAGGAGCTACAATAGCATTCACCTATTAATTGTGTTTTTTAATGATGGATTCTATATTTTAAACAAGTCTAAAATTATGCTACTTAAATTCTCCAAAACACTAACATCAATACATAAATATATATACATAAAAATATATATAATTATATGTATACTCAACTATATACATATAACTTTATGTATGTATGTATGCATTTTTTAAAGATTTTATTTATTTATTAAAGAGAGGAGAAAGAAAGCACACAGATAGAAGCAGACTCTCTGCTGAGCAAGGAGCCTGATCTGGGTTTTGATCCCAGGACCCTAAGATGATGACCTGAGCTGAAGGCAGACATTTAACCGACTGAGCCACCCAGGTGCCAAATTTTATGTATTTATATATGATATATTATTATATATTTTCCCTAAGGCGATAATATCTTAAGTATATAATGAACATTTAAAGAAAATGTAAATTATAAAGAGGGAAATGATGTAGCTCTGTCTTAACAAAGGTGAAGATGCCAATGTTAGGTCACAAGCAGCCACTACACAGAAATATCAAGTATACTCCACAAAAGAACTAAAAATATTTCTTAGAAAATCCATAAGTAAAAAGAAAGAAAGGAAGAAAGAAAGAAAGAAAGAAAGAAAAAAAGAAAGAAAGAAAAAAGAGAGAAAGAAAAGAAAAAAGAAAAGAAAAGAAAAGAAAAGAAAATTCATTAGTAAGTGAAACTGTTTTGCTAATGATGCAGTCAGCCTGGTCAAGGATAGAGACTGACCTTTTGTTAGCTTTTGGCCAATTAGTTTTAAAGAAAAAACAAAACAAAACAAAACAAGACAACACATTGTTCTAGCTTTTATTTCTATAAAACCTGCCTTGGCTTTGTTTGGTTGTTGCTAATCTATACATGATTGATTTTCCTTATGATATATAATTAAATTTAGTTTCATTCTAACAGAACTAAATAGTTTTTGTCTTACTATTTATGAAGATTCCACTGAAATTGCCTGTCTCATTGCATTGGAACTACAAAGATGTACTGTCTTAGTACAACATCAATTTGTACAACTTAACTATATACAATTTTTGTCAGTTATACCTCAGTAAAGCTGGGGGAAAGTAGCCTAAAACTATTTCTTAAGTAGGGCTTTAAATTGGGCTTTAAGTGAATGCTTGCAGAAACACACAGTTTTGCTATAAGAAACTAGCAGGAATTCTTCATTTGTCAGTGAAAGTATGCTCCTGTATATAAACACAGATTATACTAAGATTTTGTAATTGAAGATATCTGAGCAAATATGTGTGGGTAAGTAAAAAAAAAAAAAAAAAAAGAATCTGTCAAAATTTTTTTCCACATAATTCTCCATATGTTTTGGTCTATGGCTAGCGTTGGGTGAGAAAATTATCTTTTAAAATTTTAGGTATCACTCACGGCCCAGCATCTGGAAAGTAATAGTAATGCATTTGTTTCATAACTACAAATAAAGGAAAACTATAATGTACGTTTAAAAATATTACTTCATGTGATGTAATTTTAAGTTTGTTTTGTTCTTAAATTTTGAGGAAAAACCCATTTTAAAACAGTAGAAATATAATCGTGTGAGTATTTAAAGGGATTTCTAGAGAAAACTGATTTTTCATTTCTCAATTTGGACTCTTTTTAAGTCTACCAATTTATACATCTCTAGAAATCTATCTTTACTTCTCTGTATATACTCTTTCCTTAGGCAGGCTCATTTTCAGGACTTCTAACTTCAGTCACTTGCAAAGGGCAACTTATCTTTTGCCTTGACAATTCCAGTTGATTATTTTGCACCTCCCTTTGGTAGTTCTGATAGTTCAAAGACACCTAAAATTCAACATTTCAAAACAAAACAAAACGACTCTTAATAACTTTCCCCACAAAACCTGATCTTCATGCAACATTACTTTCTGAGCATTTGCACAAATATCTATCCACATATGCAAGAGCTATCTCCTCCCCACACCAAACCTCATTCACAGTCAGTCCAACACCGACAATTACTGTACTACCTCTTATAGATCTGTTGACTTATTAGACTGAGTTTCATAAGGACAGAGACTGCCTATTTTTTGTTCACAGATATATTACCAAAACCCTATGTGGTACCTAACCACAAAGAGGAACTTAATAAATATTTATTAAATGAATAAATGAATGTTTATTAGTTTATCTTGGTCTATAAGAATCAGTGAAACATAAGTTTTTATCTTTCAGGGTCAAGCAAGAAAAACAGAAACCAGCATTTAAAGGGGAGGGACACAGGGGCGCCTGGGTGGCTCAGTTGGCAAAAAGTCTGCCTTCGGCTCAGGTTATGATCTTGGGGCCTGGGATTGAACCCCACATCAGGCTCCCTGCTAAGCAGGGAGATTGTTTCTCCTTCTGCCCCTCTATTCTCCCCAACCCCCACCCTGCTCTCTGCTCTTTGTCAAATAAATAAATAAAATCTTTTTAAAAAAATATAGGGGAGGGACGTTATTACAGTGAATTGGTTACACAGTTGGCAGAAAATCTGAGAATCTAACTAGAGACAGTAAAAGAAATACAGACTGGTGGTGGGTATTAAGGAAGGCATGTATTGCATGGAGCACTGGGTGTGGTCATAAACACTGAATTTTAGAACACTGTAAAGAAAGAAAAGAAAAGGAAAGGAAAAGAATACAGACTTCAAAGACAAAAAGCTATTAACTCTTGGGCTGGAGGGACAAGGAACTGAGAAAATGTTACATAAGTATAGCAGGTAGTGTCATAAACAGCAGCTGGATGTGATGGGTGTCCTCTCTATGGTGCTGGAGCCATGCTGGAAATGTAATCTTTTTCCAGAGATGATGACTGAGGCATGGAGATGGAGAGACATGCCACACAATCTCCAGCTGCTGCCACCTACTATCCAAATAGCTGGAAGTATCAAGCTACAATACTTGGGAACGTACACTCCATGTATTATTACATATTACTACTACTACTACTACTACTACTATTAATAATAATAATGATTATCATAAAGTATGTATATATGTATATAACATAATAGAACAGAGTACAGAACAGAGGTAAGGGTGAACTTAATATAAAAATTCAAAGACTGGCAGATTGTCTAAATCTATCAGAAAAAGCCTGAACTCTTTTTCCCAGGTTAAGATTCATTGAACACCTGGACAAAAGTCATTTAATGATGGTTGATCACATGGACTATGGAGTGATACACAATAGAGCCTTAAACTCAAGGCTTAGGAGTACCAGTCTCCACCCAGTAAAAAAAAAAAAAAAAAGAATTCACAATAACTTCTAACTCCCTAGACTTAACTAGCAATAGCCTACTGTGGACTAGAAGTATTGCCAATAACATGAACAGTTAATTAACACACATTTTGTATGTTATATGTTCTATATACTGTATTCTTACAGTAAAGTAAGCTAAAGAAAATGTTGGAGCACTAGGTGTTGTACATAAACAATGAATCTTGGGACACTGCATCAAAAACTAAAGATGTATTTTATGGTGACTAACATAGAACAATTAAAAAAATTTAAAAAGAAAGAAAATCATGAGAAAAAAATCATAAGAGAAAATTACATTACTGTACTATATGAAAATCCACATATAAATGGGTCTGTGCAGTTCAAACCTATGTTGTCCAAGGGTTAACTATATTTCTCTTAAGTATTTTAATTAGTACTGAAGTCCACCATATATTTTTTGAAAACAAAACTGTAAGTATTTTTTCACAGTAAGATCCACTAGACAACAGATGATATCTAAAAGTTCTGCCTTTCACTTAGTTCATGTGATGGGATTCAAACTTCATAGTTGGCAGAGAAAGACTAAATACTATATGGTATCTATCACTTACACATGGAATCCAAAAAGTTATACACATAAAAACAAACAGAGGGGGCGCCTGGGTGGCTCAGTGGGTTGGGGCCTCTGCCTTCGGCTCAGGTCATGATCTCAGGGTCCTGGGATCAAGCCCCGCGTCGGGCTCTCTGCTCAGCGGGGAGCCTGCTTCCCCCTCTCTCTATGCCTGCCTCTCTGCCTACTTGTGATCTCTCTCCCTCTGTCAAATAAATAAATAAAATCTTTAAAAAAAAAAAAAAAAACAAACAAACAGAGTACAGTGGTGATTATTAGGGGATACAAGATGGGGGGATGGAGAGCTACTGGATAAAGAATACAAACTCTCATTTATAAGGTAAATATAGTTCTGGGGATCTGACATACAACATGGTGACTATAATTTATTAAAACTACACTGTACATTTCAAATTTGTTAAGAAAGTAGATTCTAAGTGTTCTTACCACACATACATAAAACAGTAATGAGGTGAGGTGATGGATGGGTTAATTAACCTGACTGTGGTAATCATTTCACCATGTATACATATATCAAATCATCATGTTTTACACCTTAAATATATACAATTTTACTTGTCAATCATACCTCCATAAGGCTGGGGAAAAATAAGATCTCTGATGCATTTGACAAAAATACAATTTAGAGTTTTAAATTTATTTTATCATAATGCAAGTAATTATTTAATTTAAACTCATTTGGAGGCAGCTACCTGTATTACTAACAGAATCTCAGAATTTCCAGTAACATACATCCAAGGCATGACACATGGGACCGTATGTTTGAGCATGGTTCTAGGGGATAACTGGTCCTAGGCAAGTGTTTTGAAACTAGTAGGCACTTAATAAAAAATACACAAAACACAAATTAGATACTTGATAGGAAATGTCTCCATGCTGAAAAATAGTTGAAACTGATTCTAAATCTCTCTTCAATCATCTTTAGTTCACTTTTCATTAGAATGAATTAGGATGTGTTAGCTTGAAGGGCATGGTGATATATAAAGTCCTCTATGCAGCAGACAAAATATTTAGTGAGGCGTTAAGAACTTCCCATTGAAAAGTAAACAAAGCTCATTTTAGAGATTAGCTGAATTCTCTAGCCATAGCAGAAAATGTAAGGTAGATTTACTCAATGATTCATTCTATTGAATGAATTTATTCAATGACTCCATACTAAAAATTATTACCTAGCACATTCCTACTAATCTAAAACTGGGACTCCCTGTTGCCTAGTTGGGAAATAAACCTAACCTCAGATTTACATTTTTTCATTAAAAGCATAATTATCACCACCTCTACATGAGACAGTAGATCCTAAATGGATATCTCAATCCAAGCCAACTGTATCTTAGAGCTGTTTCCACAACTCACTTCTTTATCACAATTTATAGAACAATATAGTGTATATATTTATTATATAGCATGCACATAGATGATGCGACTATCTTTTTCTCAATGTTTTATTGCTTTCTCCAGATCTCACCTAAATATATTCCACAGTCAGCTTCTGCAGTCTTTTTTTTTTTTTTGAAGATTTTATTTATTTATTCAATAGACAGAGATCACAAGTAGGCAGAGAGACAAGGCAGAGAGAGAGGAGAAAGCAGGCTCCCCATGGAGCAGAGAGCCGATGTGGGGCTTGATCCCAGGATCCTGGCACCATGACCTGGGCTGAAGGCAGAGGTTTTAACCCACTGAGCCACCCAGGCACCCCTGCAGTCTTTTGCATGTACCTTTTCCTGCTTGTATTTCTCCTCCAGTTATTCTGTTGATATGATGCCCTGATTCTATTAACCTCCTTTAGGGCTGCACTAGCTGGAGCAAAATGCAATGGCTTTGACAGGTCTAATTTGGACTAATTTCTCTTTAAAGTCATGGTTGGCCAACCAACCAACCAAGCTCAAGTGGATCCTTAATGATGTCCAGCAATCTTATGTTCTCACTCCCCCATATCAGATGGGACTATTTAATTTCTTTTTCTCTTCACTCAAACCTCTTATCATTGCTTCTCAAAACAAAGGCTCAACTTATGACCTTCCACCTACTTAGTGGAGGAAAAAGAACCAACCAAAGTTAAATTTCAGCAGACTACCAAACTCATCTCTACCCCCACAGTCTGCCTGATACCAGAGGTGAACTATTCATGCTCTTTCCTAATGCCAGTCTCCCCATGTGTTCACCACATAATTCTGCAATTATGAAACAGGGGCTACCATCATGTTTTTGTTGTACCATCACTCAAAATATAGTTAGCTATTCTATTTAAAATTGTTGCCTAAGATATCAGATATCAGAAGTGATAATGTTTTGCTGTATGCTTTCATCACTAAAAAAAAAAAAGAAGAAGAAGAAGAAGAAGAAGATTGTGTTTATTTAAGAGAGAGAGAGCATGAGCAGGGAGAGGGGCAGAGGCAGAACCAGACTTCCTGCTGAGCAGGGAGCCGAATGCAGGCCTCCATCCCCTGATGCTGGGATCATGACCTGAACCAAAGGCAAAAGCATAACCAATGAGCCACCCAGGCTCCCCCTACCTTCATTAATTTTAAGTTAGAAAAATCACTTAGAAATTCACTTCTGGGGTCCCTGGGTGGCTCAGTGGGTTAAGCCTCTGCCTGGGGTCATGATCTCAGGGTCCTGGGATCAATGGTCCCCCCCCCCAATCGGGCTCTCTGCTCAGTGGGGAGCCTGCCTCCCCCTCTCTGCCTGCCTCTCTGCCTACTTGTGATCTCTCTCTGTGTCAAATAAATAAATAAAATCTTTTTTAAAAATTTCACTTCAATTTTAAAACAAGATAAAAACATTAAAAATGTAAGGTTTCATGTACAAAAATAGGGCTTAATGTATATACAGAACCCCAGTTCTAAACTTAGGATAAAATATTAATGTAAAGGCATATTCAGCCAGAGTGGCCCCACCCCAGTTGAACTGCCATTTTGTTGTAAAACTTAAATTGACTCTGCACGCCCCCCTCCCCCACCCCGGGGAACTTACTTAAAAACAAGTCCCGGAAACCAGTCCCACGTAACAAAGTCCAAATACAATGGTGGGTCAGGCCAGGTGGAGGTATTCAATCAGTGGGGGCGCAAACTGTCTCCTAGCTACCAAGGAGTATGGGCCCCACCCTTTGGGAGCCTTTTTGGCACCAATCCTAATCAAGGTGTGATAGGCTGGTTCAAATGTCTACTAGGGTAAATTGTAATTCAATTGGTCACCTAGCGTGACTGTGCAGCTTTCTCTGTGTGTTACAATTTCATTGGCCACCTGTGTGTGGCCAGGCCCAACCACATGGCCTTTGCTCTATAAAAGTTAGTCTGGAAAGCAGGGAGGGGTCGTCCTCTCTGTAAGGGATGGCCCCAACCGGTCTGTTTGATGGTCAGTTTGATTCTTGATGCTTGGTGCGAAATAAAGCTTTGCTTGACCTTCACTTTGTATCAGTCTCGCTCCTTTAATCACGGACCCATTATTGGGGTACCCATTTTTTGGGGGACCCAACATTAATAAAAGCCTAAACATGGGGCACCTGGGTGGCTCAGTGGGTTAAAGCCTCTGCTTTCAGCTCAGGTCATGATCTCAGGGTCCTGGGATCGAGCCCGACATCAGGCTCTCTGCTCAGCGGGGACCTGCTTTCTCCCTCTCTCTCTGCCTGCCTCTCTGCCTACTTGTGAGCTCTGCCTGTCAAATAAATAAATAAAATCTTAAAAAAAAAAAAAAAAAAAGCCTAAACATATCCATCTGCCTACATGAAATCCCAGATTGTTTCTATATGTATCTTAGTGGGTGGGCGGAACCTCTACTGGAACCACACTTCAATGGCTCATGATTATGATCCTCTTCCCCTGCCCCTCAAATTTTTACTAATAAAAATGTCATCAGATTAGAAAAAATATATATTTTTATGATTCATAGAGAAAAATTGTAAAGTATTTCATAGAAATATGATGACATAAGAACATACTTCCACACCTCAATCAATCCTTTTTTGGATGGTATATAATCCAAATTCACTTTGGACCCAAGCAGTGTTGTGATTTCAATTTAACATCTCTTCACTTTTAGGAAATATGCAACTGGGACTCATGCAAAATCAAACTCTCTGTCCATGAAATTCTTCAGAGTTTATCTTGCATGAGAAACTAGGAAATGTTCTATAAATATTCATAAGCTGGCAGTTACCCATAGTTGAGATGTATTTGAGGTATGAAAATAAAAGCTCATAGAAAATCTTAACCTGATTATTATAAATTTGAGGTAGGAAATTTTTGTAAGGGCTCATGGATGAACAATGTGTTTATTTTAAACAGACCCTTTTACTATCTTGTTTTCCATGTTTTAGCCAGTATTAATGTAAAATGATTTCATATAATAGATGTTATTCCTTCTGATGCATACTTTGCTGTACTGGTCGTTTTGCTTGGAGGTTAGCATAAACAGAGAAACTTTTTATATAGCCTGCCAATACTTTGCAGTACCTCCACATTCTTATCACTCTCACCTTTTTATGTGATGTCTGCCAATCTTTACTCTCACCCAAACTTCTCATTTACAATGTTTATGAACTTTTAGCAAACCAATTTTTCCTATTTACCAAAATAAATATTTATCAAAATCTATTTAACATAGGAGTAATTCAGAAATTAAGCCTTTATAATTTTTTATGAATATATGTATACCAGGTGATAGGATGATCATTTTAGTGAAAAAAGTCCTGGAAGATATTGCTATAATTATTATATTTGGAGTATTGCAGGATCTCTGAGTTCATTCTTACTGACTCAAAAGAAATTTATGCAAATGATATCCAAATTAATCTTAGCAATATAAAAAAGGATGCTTAGTAAGAGAGAAATTTTCTACAGATCAGATCTAATGTAAATAAAACATATGCAAATTACCATATGATAAGACATTTAAACATATAAAATGAAATAAAACCAATGTGTGTGCTTTCTATTGTATAAAAGTTATTTTGAGGATAATTAATATTATCTTTGGTATTATCACTTTACAATTATCAGAGTTTCTCTAATATGTATAAAAGAGCTAGAATTTTGTTGCAGAAAAAATAATATCTCCTGGTAGGAAATTTTTAGAATCAGTATGCATATGTCATGTTAATAAACCAATTTAGTAATGCTTTGGAGTGGAATGGTTGAAAAATGGGACTATTACTTTTGCCTCACTAAATTTCTAGGAAAGGAAAAAGACCTTGTCTTTATTAAAGTGGCTGAAATAAATGAGATCAAGCCTTTGCTATTTTTCATGACTTCATATTTTATATGGCCCGGAAGCATCAGACCAATTTACAAATTTCCTTAGGATTGTTTCAAGGAATCAGACCTTTTAAATATGCTCTTCCATATTCAACACAGTCATACCATACAGACTTAGCAATAATATTGTATATTCAGCTTATTTTCTCACTGAGGAAAAATTCCATACAGACCATACCTATGTAATTTAAGGTACATAACTTATATGTGTAACAACTCTCCCTACCAAGGTTTGGATAATTTACATCACCCAGAAAGTGTCATGTGCTTTTCAGCCAAGCTCAAGTTCCATCAATTAACACTCTTCTGAGCTCTAACACAATAAATTAGATTAGTGCAGTTTTGAACTTCATATAAATGAGATCATACAGTATCTACTCCTCTCTTTGGTTATTCTCACTCAATAAAATCTTTTGAGATACAATCAAGTTGTAACATGTACGAATTTATTCCTTTTGCATTTGTGTAGTGAGGAATTAAACTCTGGTTTTTGCCCTCCATTACCTGGAGATGATGCCTAGGCCCTTGGAATATCACATCTGTTAGGAATATCTTTGTTTGCATGGGAGCTTTGGCCACTAGACGATCTGACAACATGATATATAATGGCAGTTTTGATTTGTGCAGTATCAGTTATTTCTCCAGAGGGACTGGAAACTAAAATGTATGAGCCAACCTCTGAAAGGGCTAAACATAGGCAGAATGTGATCAAGTCCCAGTAAAAACTCTGGGGATTAGGACTTGAGTGAACTTCCCTGTTGGACAATATTCTGTGCTTTATCACACCTCCTAACAGGAGAGGAAGGCATCCATGACTGCATAGGGAGATGATAATGGAAGCTCTGTGTTTGGTACCTTTCTTGGACTCTTTGTACTTCTCTTCTCATGGTTTCTAGCTGCTTAATGCAAAATACTTGCCAACACTGGACAACGGCTTCTAGCAAAGCTGCTCAGAATATTTTCAACTGAGTAGCAGAAAAACAAGCATTCAGTTCATAGTGGAATAAAGTGTGTAGATATATATATATATATATATATATATATATATATATATATATATGTTTTTTTATTATTATTATTTTTTTATAAAGGAGTTGTGTTAGCTGATGGCCAACACTAAAAACCACACCCAGAGTCTACAGCCTTGGATTCTGAGTGATTTGTTTTTATTCCTGAGAAGCTTTGGAACTACTATCTTTTTTTCCTTCCCAAGGATTCATTACCTTTTTCTTTTTTTTTTTGGTATGAGTCATGACTTTATCTCCATGTAACCCCCAAATTATCATATTATTTAAAATAATTCAAGTGAATCTCTATTCCTTGCGACAGAAAGCACTTAATTACAATAATCTTACATAAAGCTCACACTTACCCAGATGACCAAATTTCTCTATCACTGACATTTTGTTTATACATTATGTTTTAATTTCTCAACTTTCTTCCTCTTTATTTTTTCCCCAGAGCAATAAATCTTTTAGCATTAAAGGAAGAAATACCCTATTTGTTTACTGAGGAGCTAACATTGTTGTCATCCGCATCCCCAAATCTGTACCTACACTTCATGCATCTCTTCTAGAAACTCCCCTCATCACTCTTTCCCAATCTCTTCCCCAATGTCTTCCTTAAGGAATGCCTTCTTATTTCATTAATTGCTTTACCTGAGTTTAGAAATGTATTACATTATATTATACTTGCATCCTAAGGAAGAATCCTCTTTTGTCCAATGTTTTTCTATCAAGATACTATTTAGCATCACATTTCTTGAAAGGAAAACCTACATTCATGGCTTCCAATTCTTGAGGGAGCATTTATACCTCCATCCTTTTGAAATGTTGGGAAGCTTTTGTGGCTCAGTCAATCTTCTGCCTTCAGCTCATGTCACGATCCCAGCATCCTGGGACGGGACTCCTTGCTCAGCAGGGAGCTTGCTTCTCCCTCTGCCTGCCACTCCCACTGCTTGTGCACTCTCTCTGACAAACCAATAAAATCTTAAAAAAAAAAAAAAGTCACTTCTACCCAACTTCTCCATTATAAATTTTATTTCACATCACTAATGATGAGGCATTCACAAAATGTCTTCATTTTGATTTTTGTTTTCTATAACTACATTGATGTATACGATAAAACTGATAACACATTTATCTTTAACTTATATATATAACCATAACTCGTTTCCAAGGACTACATAAAAGGTAGGGAGTAGAAAGGACAGAAAGGAAAGGCTGCCATGCTCTGTGGACAAATAAAAAATGAGAGATCTTCTGCCTATCTCTTAAAGTTTGGTGTTCTTAAGAATTTTCTCCTTAGAACTCTTATTTTTTTATTGTTCTTATCCTCTTAATGTATATCTATTGTGTGTGACCTTTGGGAAGAGTCTTTAAAAAAAAAAAAAAAAGATTTATTTTAGAGAAAGAGATTCTACATGGCACCGGGTGGTGGGGAGAGTTGTGTGGGCAGAGTGAGAGGGAGAGAGAGACCCAATCAGACCCTGTTTTGAGTGTGGAGCCTGATGTGAGGCTTGATCACAACCCTGAGATCAAGACCCCAAGATCAGGACCCTGAGATCACAACCTGAGCTGAAACCAAGAACTGGATGCATAACTGACTGGTGCTCCTACACCCCTAGGAAGAGTGTTAAGAGGACAGATTGATGCTAACACCAGACTTCTGTGTGCAGTCTTACAAAATTTAGTGTATTAACCCTTCTCCACTCTGCTATATCAGGAGGCTGATCTGTTTGATCTACACTAATCAATTCTCTTAACCTATAGCTTATGGTTAGGTTTGGCCAATGAGGACCACTAACAGAAGGTCAAGGAAAGGAGGAAAGTAAAGCTCAATTATGTATTCTACTGTCTTTCTTCAAATGGGGTTCCGAAATGTTGGCAGCATCCCTTGACCGAATAATGGACTTTTTATCTGTTATTCTTCTTTACACAGTTTGTTCACTCTGAATTCCAGGAATAATTTCCTCTTAGAGTTAGGGGCATGAGTAGATTTCAGCTATTACTAATCCTGGGATTAGTGTCTCTTATAGTTCCATAAACACTTCATTGAATTCTTCTCAAATTACCCAGTTAAAGTATGCCATCTGTTTCTTCTCAGGGTACTGACAGAGATACCACTCTTCATATATCTATGAATTTCATTTTCAGTCATGTTTTTGGATTGTTTTCTTTTTGGTGTCTCTCCCTGAAAGATAAATTCTCACATCTCTTTACTGTGTCTCTGGGCCATTAAATGGCTTCCAGTCACCTAAGCCCCTTGACATAAATAGTAGAAATGAGTCAATGGTAGAAACCACCTTCTCTTCCCATTTTGATCCCTATTTGCATTCATTTCACTGTTCTTGTACTCATCTGGCTCTAATATTTCTGGATCACACCTTTGTATAGGGTTATTGTTTTTGGCCACATGTAGACTTTTCTCTGTTTCAGAAAAGACACACTTTTTCCTTGTCTAGTCACTAGGAATTCCACTTATATTTCCACCTTTTGTCATCTCATCCCTATACAAGAAAGGTTGAATAAGGCTTAATAATCAGTTGTCTTTTCTCACTATATATGCACTCTTCCTTAGCAATTATATTCATGTACACAAATTCAACTGTCATCCTTTGGATAAGTTTCAAATATATGAGACAGGCTTAATTTTTCTTTTGATCCCTTCTCTAAACTTTAATCTCCTCAACAGTCCATGTAAGATGTTCATTACACAATCAATAAATCAATCAATCCGTGTTATAGAACAAAGTTCCAGCCCTGGTATAAAACCAACAGTTGATTCATGGTAGCTCTTACTAGTAATAGTATTTACAATGAACAGTCATCGAATATCTAAATTCCACAATACTCAAAACTGAATCCATGGTTTTCTTTTGCAAGCTTACTCTAACACGGTATTAGGCAGTAAATAAGTTGAAATTGTAAACATGCATAAGTAATTAGCTGTATAAACCTCCACACTCTTCTTCTTTACAAAGAGATCTAGACCCTTTATGAAGATGAAACAAATTCTGGTATCTCCCTTCCATCTAGTGGGTTGGCGGTGAATCTTTATAGATGTCCTTTCCTGTAGAATTCCCTTCACTAGCTAATTTTTGTTTTTATTCTTTGAAAACTGGCTCAAACCGCCATCTCCCTCTAAGAAGCCATTAGTGATGTCCACAACTAGAATAAATCTTTATAAATTCGCTTAAAATTCTGTATTTCATTATAGATTGCCTCACAACCTACTTATACTTACTATGGTTCAATGGTTATTTATGAAGAATCTGTCTCTTCCTCTTGTCTGTATGCCTTCTGAAATTACACATTAGGTTCCATTAATCCAGAAACTATTAAAATGTCAAATGTACACACTCAAAATATACTTGTTGAAATAAAATGTGCTTTTGGTCTAATATATAGTTATATATGGAGTGATTCTAGCTTATTAAAAAAGAGAGAAAGAAGGGCACCTGGGTGGTGCAGTCAGTTATGTGTCCAACTCTTGGTTTTGGCTCATGTTTCTGAGATCTCAGACAGAGCCCGTGACAATCTCTGCACTCAGTGTGGAGTCTGTTTAGGACTTTCCCTCTCCCATTGCCCCTCCACCCCAGGTGTTTTCTCTCTTTCAACAAATAAATCTTTAAAAAAATAAATAAATAAATTTAATTTAAAAAGAGACGTTTTTGTCATTTTCCCATATTTGCATGCTATTTTTCCAGCATAACTGTTTCTGAAGACAATTATAAGAATAAAGATTATTGCATCATGTTGGAATATTGAGTCATATAAGTCATATATTGTCCTAGCAATAATCCTTAAATATCTGATCACAAAGCCCTGCTTATGGTTAATGACAATATAAGTCTATGTATAAAATCTGGTCATCTCTAACTCACTAAAGACGTATGCCCACCTATGTCTAAATATGTCATTCCTTCAAATTTCAGTCCACAGGAAGTAAAATAAGGTTCTCACAAACTAGAGTGAATAATACTTTTGTAAAAATTATTTATACAATTCTTAGCAGATTCAGCTGTCAGAATGATATTCTAACAGAAACCATTAACCTTTTATATATCTTGAGCTAGTCTATTTTACATGAATCATAACTTTGCTCTGTATTTAAAAAACATTATATGTACTATTTTCCATGCTAAATGATTCAACAGAGTTTTTCTCTTAACTATCATTGTATCTACAGTATCATTATAGCCTAGTAAACAGTCCTACTCCACCAATTTCATAACTCCTCAAATTTTCACATTAATAATTAACTCTGAAAATACATACAGATTGCAATTTTAATAGTTTATTCTCTTGTCAAGTCATTGATCTCAAAACATGGTGTCTTTATTATATGAGCTGTAATTTAGATGGGCTCTTCACAAACTGGAAATTAGTAACTTTTGAGGAAACCATGAAAAGCATGCCCTACTTCATTTTATTACTTATCTTGGAGAATAATACAGTTTCTTTAAGTTCAACTTAATCAAAATAAAGACATTTAATTTTTAGAGAGAACAGTATGATAGGCTAACTTTTATAATGTGCTTATAATGTATCAAGCCATAGTATCTGAGAAAACTCTTCTTCAGAAATAGGTAAGCTACAGATGAAAAAGCTTGATTATGTTTGCTAGTAAATTATTACTAAAAATTATATAGTTCATATTCTTTTTTCAAAATTACTAAAGTAAATCAATATAGCCTTTCCTAGTTAGTAAGGATTATTACAATTTCTTTCAACATGCTTACTACACATACATTCATGTATTATAATTTTTTTCTAAAAATTCATAATGTAGAAAGTACCAAATCATATCAAGAATGGTTTAAAAATATATCAAGCTATATCACATTCTTGGTTAAGTCTAAGCTTAAACCCCCATATTTCTGGAAGAATTCTGAATTCTAAGATAGTTTTTATAAAAAGCAGCCCCCTATATCCAATAATAATGTAAAAAAAGCATTCAAAATATTATATCCACATATATTTTAATTAATTACATGTCTGAGTCTGAGACTTGAATTACATGTCTGAAGTAAAGATATACTCCTACTGGGGCCAGGATTTGGCAAATTATATTGAGTTTCTACTTTATGATAGACAAAAGAACAGGATAATGAACCAAAAACTTGTGGAGTTTATATTTCAATGCGAGAGACTAACATAAGGTAACAAGGGTACAATAACATACAGTCTGAGAATGTAAGTAACCATTGGCCCTGCAGCTCTTAGAAGCGTATACATAGAAATCATTGAAATACTTTTTCTTTGAATCCAACTTCTTTACCATACCCTAGACTCATATCAAACTGCCTAATCAAATCTCCATTTGAATGTCAAACAGACCTTTCTTAGTGGATACATCTAAAACTAAGTTCTATCTTCTAAAACCTGCCTTTCCAGGAGCATTTTGTATCTCTGCTGATGTATTAGCACTTTACTTGCTGCCAAGATCCCTTATTAACACTGAGGTGTTCATTCCCCCAGATGCCAGGGGTATTGGCTGCTTAGAGATCGCAGCTGGGTCATTCTCCCCAAATTTCCTGATCTGAATGGACAGGAAGCTGATGTGCCAAGGTTATGCCCCATCTCCAGTGATAATTTGCATCTAATGAATATTCATTGCAGGAATACAGAGGCCAATTCCTCTTGCTTGAACTCTGGACAACTCAAAGGATCCATCTTATTTCTGGAGTTCCTAGTAACCTCAGCTAAGGCATCTGTTATAACTCAGTCATATTTCAACTTCTACCTCTGGTCTATCCTGCTTTCCTTATTCCTGAAAGTAGTCTGTATCCCACAATAAACCACCTGAGTGAAATCTCCCATTTCAGATTCTGACAGAATTAGAATTGATCCTAAGTGTGGTCCTAGGAAGCAGACTCTAAAATGGGATTTGGGAGCTGAACCACCAGCTGACTGACTGGCATGAACATGCAATCACTGGTGGTAGACAGCATACTGACAGCCCTTGGCAAACTCTAGTGGTGCCACTGTTATACATCTGACAGATGCAGAATAATCTTAGTAAAAAGAGGATACAGTCCCATATACAATACATCAGGCATTTGAGAAGGTAGAGAAAAATACTAATTATACAGAACCACAAATACATCAGAGGAGAACAATTCAGAAATAAGGATAATGAATAATTTTAGGTGAAATGGGAAAACTAAAGGACTGTCTTGAAACACATAAACAGATGCTCTTCTCCTAGAACTAAAGGGCAAATAAAACAGAGGATAAGACATAGGATGTAATTATAAGGGCAGTAGAGTTCCAAGGAAGGTTTAATTCTCAATCCAAACTCTAAGTGGAAAGGAAGGGAATTTGAGACTTGGGATAAACACATCTGTCTCCTTGCACTTGAAAATCTGCAGATGTGACCTAATTTTCATCCCTTTTTTGAAGATGATACAGAGGTCTCTTCCTTCCAAGATAATACATGTGCCCATGAGGATTTACCTCTTCCTACCTTTTTCATCACTAGACCAATAACTATGGTTTAATGACAGCATATTCTGGGAGTGTTGAGATTCCCATGGTGGAAGGGTTGTATCCAGGAGTATACGAGTGGAAGACCCAGTAACCATCTACAGAAAACAGAAGCTTGCTGTGTATTTATGGAATGGATTCTGAAAATGATGGACCTAGAGAAAAGGGACATAAAGTTGAACAAAGGAAAGTTTATCAGGATTGGAGCACTCTTTCACAATGCAGTATTTAACTCTGTGGCAAGGACCACAGAAAAAAGTGAGGAAGCTGGAAGCTGGAAGCTTGGTGAAAATGATGACCTACCTAAAATGAGGTAGAAATGCTGGAATAACTGTGACCGATGGTAGAGAAAAGGATTAAAAGCCTTAGAGAAGTGTGCATGCCAGAATGCATGTACTATGTAACACCAGAAAATTTCAGTCTTCTGTAGGAGGTCATGCAATATACACACAGTTGACCTTTGAACAATGTGGGGGTTAGAAGTATCAAACCCCTGCAGTCAAAATTCATTTATAACCTCCTGAGTACCCTGCAAAAACTTAACCACTAATAGCCTACTGTTATCTAGAAGCCAATAACATAAACAATTAACACATTTTGTAAATGTATTATATACCATGTTCTTATAATAAAGTAAGCTAGGGAAAAGAAAATGTTACTAGGTCCTATGGAAAAGAAAATACATTTACAAAATATCTATTGAAAAAAAATCCACACGTAAGTGGAACTATGCAGTTCAATCCATGTTGTTCAAAGGTCAGTTGTACTATTTTCCAAAGCAATAAGGCCCTTCCCTATAGACAACTGTATCTCCTTCAGAGATGGTAGAGTACTGAATTGGGCTCATGGATAACAACAGCATGGTAAGATTTTGAACGGATAAAGACCAACGAGTAATTCTTAGCCTTCAAAGAAAGACAGGCACATTGACAATAAAGAGTGGATACGTTTGAAGGCAGAAGTCAGGCGTGACTTCAGAGAACCAAGGAGACAGTTAATATAACATAGGTCAAGATATGTGGATAGCCAACAAGTATATCACTATAGTAATATAACAAAAACAAATCATGTATAAATAACTCCAATTTTAAAGGAAGCTGCCATAATAAAAAGTCAATGGAATATCTCCTTTTTATCCACCAGTCCTCCTTCTATAAAAAAATGAGTAATAGAAGACACCAATGGGTTATTATGACAAATTTAGCCATACAGTAACACAACCGAAGCTACTTTGACAGATGTGGAATCTTTGTTAGAAAAAAACATGAACAAAGACTCAGGTACACAGTATGGGTCATTTAGGGACCTAAACTACTTGGACATTCTATAGAATATCACACTGGCCACTTTATCAATGATAGTATGTTAACTGAGTCCAATAAGCAAGGTATGGCATATAAACTAAAGACTTACTAAAACACATGTACTCTGAATGATAGGAGATAAATACCATATATCAGTGGCATGTTAGGGAATTTAGTGATCTTCAGAATGCTGGGATATTACCTCCAACTGAAAGGATATATTATTGTACCTCATACCTGCAAGTACTTAAGGTGGAAGTACAATACCTAATAGGTTTCTTTGGGTTCTGAAAGCAGCCTATTCATACTTCGTGATAGATAGTTCTCCAACCATTCACTGAATGATAAGAAAAGCTGTCATCCTTGAGAGTGGTCTAAAGCACGAAAGAGTTCCACAGCCCAGGCCATCGTACAAGTAATCCTGACATTTGGGTCATATGACTTGGCAGGATTTATGCCACTAGAGGTACCTCTGGTGGGAAAAGGAGCTCTGTGGAGTTTATGTGAAGTCCCAATAGGAGAATCACAGGCTGAGTAAAAACCTAAGTTCTTACAATGGCTTACAAAATTTTGCATCATCTGTCCTTTGTCCTCTCTCTGACCTCAACTTTCTGTTATTCCCCCAACACTATTCATTCCAGTCACACTGGCCTCTGTGCTGTTCCAGGAATGCTCCCAAAATAAGGGGTTTGCTATTTCCCTGCTGCCTGGAAGGCTCTTCTCCCAGATGTCTGCATGACTAATTCCCTCACTTCCTTTAAATATTTCTCCAAGTCACCTTGTTAATAAGGTCCATCTTGTAACCTGCTCACTTCCTCTATCACCACTCACACCCAAAGCTCCAAATCTCTACTATCCTCCACTACTTTTACTTTTTTAAAATAGTTCATTACAAGTTCTAACATCTTGGATATTTTACCCATTTTTTGAATTTTTACCTGTTTTCTGTCTTTCTTCACTGATAGAATATAAGGCAAAGATCTTTGTTTTATTCACTGATATGTCCCAGGTGCCTTCAACAATTCCTGGCATACAGTAGGTACTCAATAAATTTTAAGAATGAATTGAGAGGAGAGAATAATCACCACTTTGACTATAATAGCCTTTGAAATGATAACCTTTTTACTTCAGGGGAATATTGAAAGTAAGTACAAAAAAATAATACAGGCATCTGAATAATGCCTACAGGCATCTGCTAACAGGAACAAAGAAAAACAATCCAAACCTGTATGAGGAGAAATTAATGTAGTTTGTGCAACAAAGATATACTAAATTAACTGGTCTTCTAAAACCTCTTTAACATCTATAGAATTTCTTCTTTATCTATAGCACAACATAAGCAGTATTGCTTATTGTGATGACTTAAGATTCTTAAAGGAAATGCTGCTAAAATATATTCCATGTGTACTCTTCAAAAGTCTGGAGAAGATAATGAAGGTATTTATATTATTCATTTTGTATGAATAAAAACAGTTTGAATGGTCAAAAGTATAAGTAGTTAATTTCTCAGCTAATATTTAGAAAATACTAATGCAGATTAGCACCTTTGCCTGTAATTCTAAAAAAGAGATGCCCAATGTCATACTGTGAAATCTCAATTATCAGTGTAGAGTTTTTCCAGTCTGCGGATTCTGTACCATGTGTTTCAAATCACAGAGTAACTGCTCTGCACTACACAGAACATTTCTGACTGTCAGATTCTGTCTCCATCTCTAACCTCTGCCTATCCAGGTGTTCCCACATGTGTAGGTTACCACCTGCAAATTCTGGAATTGGCAGCAGTCTAAAACTAATTCAGACCCAGCAGAATCCATAGGAGATATTTCCATCCTGAGGCAACAACTTAATAAAATCATAAGTTAGTCCCAGTGGGGACCTTAGATACAATCTAATCCTATGGCATATAAACAGAGCCCTAAGTTGATGGCTCTCAGTACCAGTGAAAGCACACAGTGTTGGCCTGAAAGGCTGAACTGAACATCTCTGCTTTGTTTCTTCTATTTCCTGTGCTTCCATTTGAGACACTTTTTTTCTTTTTTCCAAACAGCTGAATTTTTTTTTTTTTTTAATTTAAAACTCTTCTAAGTTTTATTCTTTACAGATAAAGAACCAAAATTCCAGGGTGGAGACAGCCCCATGATTCAGGCATAAATGTTCTTCAGTTTAATTCATGCATGAAACTATTTTTTATATTACAGTCTAAGTATTGGAAAGGTTCTGTAAATTTCCTGAGGTTAATGATACAAAGCCAATGAAAGTGATGGAATAGTCTTTGGAATATATAGTTTAAAAATGTATAATCAATGATGTTTCAGATTACGAAAGCCAAACCAGGAGGAGGAGTACAAAACCCAGACAGTCAACACAGGCAGAACTACAAAGCTATATGGGCTACACTAAAATCTGTATCAACAGTTTTGAACTTTTTCTAGAACTCCATCTGTCTCCTTGACCTCCCCAGGGATTATATAAAAAATTCTCAAACCTTAATGTAATTTCCCCAAGAAAACCCTTATTTTTCTCCTTTAAATTCTCCCTCAGTTCCCCCCCCCCCCAGCTCTGTAATTAGAACTATAGACCCAGAGGCTTAAGACAAATATCTAGGGTTGATCCTAGCTTCCCTGTTTTCTCAGTTCCCTCAATGACTACATGAGCAAACCTTATCAATAATATCCCCAAACATATCACCAATATTTTGTCCATTTTTTTACTGACCTACACCTAATTCTGAACCACCACTTCCCTGCAGCTAAACATTGCAAAAGCCTTTATCAGCTATCATCACTTTTATTCTGCCATTTATTCTTTCACCTGTTCTTTATCTGGTAAATAAATCTCAGTAACTAGTTATTCCCCATTACATCATTATTGGCTTGTACTCATCGTTATTGGGAAGTCATTAGTATTTATTTATGTATTTAATGCTTGCTTGCTTGTATCACTTCCTGGAATGAAGTCTCGAGGGACCATGCATGTCTCATTCTCACTTGCATGTAAAATATGGCCTGAAACATAATATGTACTCAACGATATTCTGTTGAATAACGGAATAAAAAAAAAAAAGTTATATGATGCTATGACTATGGTTTGATGTTTTTAAATTCCTATTTACTAATTCTTTTGTAACTAGGTGAATCTTTCTTAGCATGATCAAGCCCACCAATTACAACATAAAATGTACAAGGTTTAAAATACTGCCAGATGGATTATCATTTGTTTTCAGCCAAACAGTGGCTAATTATACAGATAGCAGTAATCAATCCTGTTTTGTTTAAAACAGAAAGATACTCTCTCTCAGTGACTGCCTTATCCATTATCAAGTTTCCTTTTTAGGCGGGACAAAACATGGTATAGGTAACATTAATGGCATTTAGATTTGCTTTAAGATCCCACATCTTTTGGTTGTAACTTTTTCACTTTTAAATTATTTTTTTACATAAATTAGTAGTAAATTTATTTTATTTAAATAGCACATCTAATGATGCCATAGGGATTTACTGCCAATATTGGTGCTTGGCCCTAAGCCATAACTATTTGGGAAAATATGTTCACTGTTAAGGAAAAAAAAAGGCTAAAATTAAAAATAGATTTTGTTTATGACTTGGAAAAATTAAATCAGCTACATTTTTTTATAGATTGTTTAATCTAGTTGACCATACTGTTTCTAGAGGTTAAATCACCTGCTGAAGCTTTCACAGCTATCTATTAACTAACCTAAAGCTGGAACGAAAGACATCAGTGCATCAGAAAGTGCAGTGCTTCATTACATCTTATTTTATTCATTCGGCCCATTTATTGATCATCCACTATATTTTAGGCAAAGTACCCGAGACTACAGAATACTGCAGAAATATACTAAAATTAACCAAATTATCTATAGCTATATAAAATAAGGAAAAATACATTTCAGAGTTTGCTTGTAACTGATCAAATTGCTTGCACACATACCAACTACCTGAATTTTACATCTCACTTATTTAGAAAAAATTTCTTGCCTGACTACTGGCTCGATCTATCTTTACTCCCCATCTCAGTGACTGCTTGCCAGTCAATGGCTCCATTTAGTAAGATATTTTGTTATATACTTTATATATGCTGTTATATTTAATATATATGTCAAAGCAGTAAATTAGACATTATAAATCCCATTTTTCAGGTGATTAAACTGAGGTTTATACACCATAGCTAGTAAGAAGTAGAAATAATTTTGATCTCCTATCTCTACAGCTTATGCCTATACCCATTCAATTATGCCATTTTGTCCTCTGATTATTTTTCCTTGATCTTCAGTACTTGAATGTTTCCTGATTTTTTTAACTTCATCCATATTTTTCACTCTGAAGTCCATATAAGAATTTTTGGTCTCTATAATTGCACTATTGTTTTCAATGTATGTTTTCAAATGTAATGCCCTGTCTGGAGCATTTTTGCCCATTCTATTTTGATAGTCTGCCTTTCCCCCACAACCAAAAGCCTGTGACCAAGTGCTGCGAATGACAATTATCCACAAAATATTTTTGGGTGTACCCAGATGAAATATGATTATAGTATTAACATACACAAAAAAGGAAGTATAAAGTCAATGATCACATTGACTTTATATCACATGACAATGGTCACATTTAACAATGTGTTAAAAGTAACACATTGTTACTTTTACAATAAACATAAATGACTCAGTTCCACTGACAACAATAATTGAAATGAGGGACCAACAAAGAGGAAGATTACCTTTCTGTCCCATGATAACCCACTCCTAACCATTATTACTGATACTATAGTTGTGATAAAAAAAATATTGAAAACATCACTAATCTTCTTTTCCATAATAGATTTCTCAAGTTGTACCTGGTCTATCTAGACTTTTTAATTAAGTTAAACAAGATAAGAAGCCCTGACCAGCCTGTCTCCAACTTGGTCTTTAGCATTACAGAGAGTAAGACAAGATGCAGTTTCTATTCTTATATCTATCTTTTTTTCAGCTCACCCATGGCTTTAGGGTGAATCTCTTAAAGTTTGGCTTTCATGACTTTCCATGTATTTTGATTTAGTAGTTTTGGTAATCGTTTTGCTGATTAATATTTACTACTCCTTTTTAAACCTTCTCCCTGAATTTTGGAAAGAGTTCTAAACCTGAACATCAGGTCCTGACCTTTGACATGAAATCTCATCATTCATAGTCCCTGCTCTCCTGCGTAAGAGGAGGAAAATTGTTCCATGTCAGAATGGTGACATTTTCAATGTGACTTAAGAATTATTTTCTCTCACAATTTGAGAGTAATGTAAAGGAACCTCAGTCTCATAAATAACAAAGAGAAGGAGTTTCTTCATTTTAACACATTGTGAACATAGCGACTGCTCAGTACAACAATTTGCTCTTTTCTACTTGTTTTTCTGTTAGACTAGTGCTCCATGTCTTTAAATTTTAATGCATTCCTAAAATAGAATTTAAAAATTAAATAATTATGACAACTACAAAAAAAAGAAAAAAAAAACATGTATTCACAGACTCCCTATGTCTAAATAAATGCAGAGAACTCAGTACTCAGAATATTCTTTTGAATGATCTCTTGTGGTCCCATATTCATCGATCTGAATAAAAAGCCTTTAAAATTCAGTCAAGTCTGAAACCTTATATATTAAAAACAAATATATGGCCTTCATCAATTTAAATTAATCTTGTACTTCCAATTTTAGTTTGCCATTATTTAGACACATACAAGTCAGTGACGAACATAAATGTATTTACAATAACCAACCATGAATAATGTACGGGACAATTTAACTGTCCCTTTTTAGAAAATGGTCAAATAGAAGATCAAACCGAAGACCCAGGTCATGTTATTTTAATGACATCTATTTGAGATTTATCTTGAGTATGTCCAGTTTCACACCAAGTGGCTGGATAATTCAACATCCCACCTGCAGAAGGTTCCTGGCTGCATAAAATTCACAGCCAGGACTCATTTCCTATTCACTTTTAGAAGCAATTTAAGCATTGATTTTAATGTTTAAAGGCAGTTTGAGTTCCAGATACCCAGATGCCTAATTTTTATGCTATATTTTTATAAGAACATGGTTCAATTTATGGGTTCCTGTGAACAAGTTTTAAGTTTGATTTTTGGAGAAACAGGTAAAATTCAGAGGCCCAGGTGTATGTGCATTTTAAATGGTACCTTGTTATTTTGAATTATCTTCTGGCAAAATTCAGGATCTCTTTATTTGTTTGATAATCTGTATTATTATAGACACATGCAACTTTTTTAATACTTAATATATAAACTGGTCTATTTATCTATTGTAAAGCAAAAGACTTAGTAGAAACATCAGATTTTATTTTTATCCTCAAACTGTATATTATAAGGAGACTATTTTAAAAATTTACACTAAAATTTTAAGCAGAGAAATCTTTGAAATTGGAAAACAAGAACTGAGTTCCATTCTAACCATGTTTCTACACGAAGAATCTAACTAGAAACAAAAGTTTCTACTCCATTAAATCAACTATTGTAATATATGACTCAATGTTTCAAGCTAGACTTCACATCACATTTATGACTGATGAAGAAAAATTCCCATTCTTCTCATTCAGGGCCTTGAAGACACAAATAGATACATATAAGTCTTACTATTTTTAGACCTCCCACAAAGATAGTTTGAATGAATATCGAATGAATATTAGAAAGAAACAGTGAAATAATTTTCTAAAGTTCTCTCTCTACTCCTCAGATGACATCAAAATCTAAATTTTATCTGTGTTATATAACAGTACTTTGGTTTTTGAAATACAAAGTATAAGGAAACATCATAGGAAATGCCAATATGCAAAACAACAAGGCCTAACAGGCACATGAAAAGATGCTCAACATCACTAATTATCAGGGAAATGGAAATCAAAACTACAATGAGATATCACCTCACAGCTGTCACAATAGCTAAAGTCAACAACACAAGAAATAACAGGTATTGGTGAGGATGTGGCAAAAGGGGAATCCTCTTGTACTGTTGGTGAGAATGCAAACTGGTACAGCCACTCTGGAAAACAATACGGTGGTTCCTCAAAAAGTTAAAAATAGAATTATCCTACAGTCCATCAATTGCACTAATATGGATTTACCCAAAGGAAAAAAAAAAAAAAACTGACTTAAAGGGACTCATGCACCCTGATGTCTAAAGCATTGTCACCAATAGCCAAATTATGGAAAGAGCCCAAATGTCCACTGACCGATGAACAGATAAAGAAGATGCAGTATGTGTATGTAACACACACACACAAACACACTGGAATATTACTCAGTCATCAAAAAGAATGAAATCTTTCATTTGCAACATGGATGGAGATAGAAGGTACTATGGTAAGTGAAATGAGTCAGAGAAAGAAAATACCATAGGATTTCATTCATATGTGGAATTTAAGAAACAAAACAAATGAACATGGTGGGGAGAAGAGAGAAGTAAACCATCAAAGACTTTTAACTATAGACATCAAACTGAGGGTTGCTGGAGGGCAAGTGGAGGAGGATGGGTTCAATGAGTGATAGGGATTAAGGAGGGCACTTGTGATGAATACTGAGTGTTGTACGTAAGTAATAAATCACTCAATTCTATATCTGAAACTAATATTACATTATAAATAACTAGAATTTAAATAAAAATGTGAAACTTAAAAATAATGAAAACTAAAGTCAAGAGTCAAAAAGGGGGGATACGTGCACCCAAAGTTTCCAGTAATATTATCTATAATAACCAAACTATGGAAACAGCCCTGGTGTTCAAAAACTGAAAAATGAATAATGAAAAGATATACACACAACACACACATACATAAACAGTGGGATATTACTCAGCCATACAAAAGAATGATATCTTGTCATTTGCAATGATATGGATGGACCAAGAGAGTATTAGCTTAAGTGAAATAAGTTAGTCAGAGAGAGACAAATACCAATGATTTCACTCATAAGCACAATGTAAGAAACAAAACAAATGAGCAAAGGAAAAAAAGAGATAGTGAGAGAGAGGGAAACCAAGAAACAGATTCTTAACACTATAGAAGGAACTGATAGTTACCAGAGGAGAGGTGGGGGGATGGGATGGGTTTAATACATCATGGAAAGTAAGGAGTATATTCGTTGTGATGAATACAGGGTGATGTATGGAAATGTTAAAGTATTATACTTACACTTGAAACTAATACTAATCATATATTAATTAACTGGAATTAAAATATAAACTATCAAGACTGAAACAGAAAGAAATAGAAAACCAGAACAGACCCAAAACCAGCAAGGAAATTAAAGCAGTAATCAAAAAACTCCCAACAAACAAGAGTCCAAGGCCAGATGGCTTCCTAGGGGAATTCTACCAAACAATTAAAGAAGAATTAATACCTAATTTTCTGAAGCTGTTTTAAAAAAATAGAAATGGAAGAAAAATGTCCAAACTCTTTCTGTGATGTCAGCATTACCTTGATCTCAAAACCAGATAAAGAACCCACCAAAAAAGAAAATTACTGACCCATATCCCCAGTGAACATGGATGCAAAAATTCTCACTAAGATACTAGCCAATAGGATCCAACACCACATTAAAAGGATTATTCACCATGACCAAGTGAGATTTATTCTTGGGCTGCAAAGGTGGTTTAACATCCACAAATCAATCAAAGTGATACACTACATTAATAAAAAAAAAGACAAGAACCATATGATTCTCTCGATGCAGAAAAAGCATTTGACAAAATACAACATACTTTCTTGATTAAAACTCTTCATAGTGTAGGGATAGAAAGAACATACCTCAACATCATAAAAGCCATATACCAAAAGCCCATGGTGAATATCATTCTCAATGGGAAAAACTGAGAGTTGAGGTCAGGAACACGACAGGGATGTCCACTCTCATGACTACTGTTTTACACAGAACTAGAAGTCCCTAGCCTCAGCAATCAGACAACAAAAAGAAAAAAAGTCATCCAAACTAGTAAAGAAGTCAAACTCTCACTCTTTCCAGATGACATGATACTCTTATGGAAAACCCAAGAGACTCCACCCCAAAATTGCCAGAACTCATACAGGAATTCAGCAAAGTGGCAGGATATAAAATCAATGCACAGAAATCAGTTGCATTTCTACACATTAATAGTGAGACAGAGGAAAGAGAAATTAAGGAATTGATCCTATTTACAATTGCACCAAAAACTAAGATACCTAGGAATAAAGCTTACCAAAGAGGTAAAGGATCTGTACTCTGAAAACTATAGAACACTTATGAAAGAAATTGAGGAGGAAAAAAAGAAATGGAAAAGCATACCATGCTCATGGATTGGAAAAACATATTGTTAAAATGTCTATGCTACCCAGAGAAATCTACAAAATCAATGTAATCCCTATCAAGATACCATCAACATTTTTCAAAGAGCTGGAACAAATAATCCTAAAATTTATATGAAACCAGAAAAGACCCTGAAGAGCCAGAGGAATGTCAAAAAAGAAAGCCAAAGCTGGTGGCATCACAATGCTGGACTTCAAGCTCTATTACAAAACTGTAATTAATCATCAAGACAGTATGGTTGGCACAAAAACAGACACATAGATCAATAGAACAGAATAAAAAACCCAGATATGGACACTCAACTCTATGGTCAACTAATTTTTGACAAGACAGGAAACAATATCTAGTGGGAAAAAAGTCTCTTCAACAAATTGTGTTGGGAAAAATGGACAGCCACATGCAGAAAAATGAAACTGGACCATTTTCTTATATCATACACAAAAATAGACTCAAAATGGATAAAAGACCTAAATGTGAGACAGGAATCCACCAAAATCCTAGAAAAGAACACAGGCAGCAACCTCTTTGACATGGACCACAGCAACTTCTTGCCAGATACGTCACCAAGGACAAGGAAAACAAAAGCAAAAATGAACTATCAGGACTTCATCCAGATAAAAAGCTTTTGCACAGCAAAGCAAACAGCTGACAAAACCAAAAGACAACCTACAGAATGGGAGAAGATATTAGCAAATGTCTTGTCAGATAAAGGGCTAGTACCCAAGATCTATTAAGAACTTATCAAACTAAAAAAAAAAGAAAAAAAAGAACTTTTCAAACTCAACATCCAAAAAACAAATAATTCAATCAGGAAATGGTCAGAAGACATAAACAGATATTTCTCCAAAGAAGAAAAACAAATGACCAAAAGACACATGAAAAAATGCTCAACGTCACTCGGCATCAGGTAAATATAAATCAAAACCCCAATGAGATATCACCTCACACCAGTCAGATGGCTAAAATTAACAAGTCAGGAAACAACAAATGTTGGCAACCATGAAGAAAAAGGGGAACCCTCTTACACTTTTGGTGAGAAGTCACACTGGTATAGCCATTCTAGAAAACAATATGGAGGTTCCTCAAGAAAGTAAAAATAGAACTACCTTACAACCCAGCAATTGCACTACTAGGTATTTACCCAAAGGATACAAACATTGCGATCCAAAGAGGCACCTTCACACCAATGTTTATAGCAGCAATGGCCACAATAGACAAAATATGGAAAGAGTTCAGATGCCCATTGAGAGATGAATCAATAAAGAAGAAGTGGCATATATATACAGTGGAATAATAATCATCAAAAAGGATGAAATTTTACCATTTACATCAATATAGATGGAACTAGAAGATATTACGCTGAGCAAAATACATCAATCAGAGAAAGACAATTATCATATGGTTTCACTCATATGTGGAATTTAAGAAGCAAAACAGAGGATCATAGGGGAAGGGAGGGAAAAATAAAACAAGACAAAAATCAGAGAGGGAGACAAACCATAAGAGGCTCTTAACTATAGGAAACAAACTGAGTGTTGCTGGAGGGAAGGGGACAGGGTAACTGGGTGATGGACATTACAGAGGGCACTTGATGTAATGTGCACCAGGTGTTATAAGCAACTAATAAATTACTGAATTCAACATCTGAAACTAATGATAAGCAATATGTTAAATAATTGAATTTAAAGAAGTTTAAAAAAATTAAAATTCAAAAAAACAAAACAAAACAAAACAAGGCCTTCCATCATATGGCAGAAATAACTACTAAATGCTAATATTAAGTTGTCTGAGAACCAGTAGACATGCACTGGACTATGGCTTTTAACTCTGTGTACTCCCAGAGAAGTTTTGGGATTTAGGATCACCAATCTGTATATTCTTACATTTGATCTAGATATGGAGGCTGAAATCTGGCTCCAAACAACTTCTAAATATAGTCAAACTAGTTAATGATATATTAAGTTTTATATTTTATAATAGAAGTGAAGATGCAGGGGTTCCTGGGTGGCTCATTGGGTTAAAGCCTCTGCCTTCGGCTCAGTTCATGATCCCAGGGTTGTGGGATCGAGCCCCACATCAGGCTCTCTGCTCAATGGGGAGCCTGCTTCCTCCTCTCTCTCTGCCTGCTTCTCTGCCTACTTGTGATCTCCGTCTGTCAAATAAATAAATAAATAAAATCTTAAAAAAAAAAAAAAAAAGAAGAAGAAGAAGAAGTGAAGATGCATGCTACCTAAACAGAAATACTATTGGAATGTCATTTAGAAAGAAGAGGTGAATTTCATTTATTTATAGAATCAATTGATATAACGGCATCTTTAATCCCAACTAGCAGATATCTATTTTTTCTCTCATTGTCAATAATCCCAGTTGTTCCTTTCAATTTCAAAGGAATTCTAAAAATAATATCCCGGAACTCCTCAATAAGATTATACATAAATCCTATGATAGTCATCTTAATTATCCTGCTGATTGCTCTATTCCCACCCTGATCCATTTCTCAAATTAGAACTTGGTGGAATTACATTGAGATCAACTTCACTATCTACAATATATTCAGTCTGCCTAATTTGGGGGTTCGAAAGAATGCTTTCTATAGTTCTCTATTAATGTCTCGGAGGAAAAACTATGTATTGCTCTTCCATTTATAAAGAGCCATTTTCTTACATCAGATTGTATTTAAAAGTATGTGTTATATAACATAAGGAGTTATAATGAAGGTAGTTTGTAAAACACTGTAAAGAAAGAGAAGGCAGTTGTTGATAACTCAGATAGCTCAGAAAATATTTAATATAATTAATACATAAAAATAATTATTATCCAACAGACACATGAAGAAGTGCTCCACATCACTCAGCATCAGGGAAATACAAATCAAAACCACAATGAGATACCACCTCACACCAGTCAGAATGGCTAAAATTAACAAGTCAGGAAACGACAGATGCTGGCAAGGATGCAGAAAGGGAAACCCTCCTACACTGTTGGTGGGAATGCAAGCTGGTGCAACCGCTCTGGAAAACAGCATGGAGGTTCCTCAAAAAAAATTGAAAATAGAACTACCCTACGACCCAGTAATCACACTACTGGGTATTTACCCTAAAGATACAAATGTAGTGATCCGAAGGGGCACTTGCATGCAAATGTTTGTAGCAGCAACGTCTACAATAGCCAAACTATGAAAAGAACCTAGATGTCCATTATCAGATGAATGGATAAAGAAGAAGTGGTATATATATATACAATGGAATACTATGCAGCCATCAAAAGAAATGAAATCTTGCCATTTGCAATGATGTGGATGGAACTAGAGGGCATTATGCTGAGTGAAATAAGTCAATCAGAGAAAGACAATTATTATATGATCTCCCTGATATGAGGAAGTGGAGAGGCAACATGGGGGGCTTGGAGGGTAGGGAAGGAAAAAATGAAAGAAGGAAAGAAGATGGGATCGGGAGGGAGACAAACCATAAGAGACTCTTAATCTCACAAAACAAACTGAGGGTTGCCAGGGGTAGGGGGCTAGGGAGAAGGTGGTTGGGTTATGGAATTGGGGAGGGTATGCGCTACGGTGAGTGCTGTGAAGTGTGTAAGCCTGGTGATTCACAGACCTGTACCCCTGGGGCTAATAATACATTATATGTTAATAAAAAATAAAAAAAAATTAATTATTATTATCATGTATTATTCTTATGGCATGATAGAGCTGCAAAGGAAAATCATATGTAAGATATAATCCCCGATCCTAAAGAACTTACAATCGAGTTGAAAAGGAAATAACATATCTCAGTAGACAATATGGTAGTTAATATCAAATTCTGAAATATGTATTTCATGCTAAAAATGTTCAGAAATAAAAGTAATACCTTCCACTTGGTAGCATAATACCATTTGGTTTCATTTATAGGAGCACTTTAGAGGTTTACTAAGAGTGAGTTATCTTAAATTTTTATTTTCTTTCATAGTCGTACATTGAATTAGGAAAGACACAGCAGCAGCAATGGTAAGAGGTATTAGATGGCTAAATCAAATAATTACAAATGAAGATTGAGTATAACACTGGATTCCAAATTTGAGTATCCTGAATGTCTATTTACTTCAACTATCTACTATGTACATACACTGGGTGGCCCCTAGGGTCACAGAAATTAAGAAATTAACAAAAGCAATATGGCCTAAAAGATTATAAAAAAGCCCCACTGGTCAAGCTATGAATGGGATTTTAATATACAGCAGATTAGCATGGGGAAGAGATTTAATAAACATCTACTAAATATGAATTTCTTATAGTACATCACATTTTTTTGTATCTAACATAATTATTATGGTTTACCCATCACATACACTTGCTCATTCAAAGCTAACAACCTCACAACAACCCTTTTAATAGAATAGTTATGACTGGGGCACCTGGGTGGCTCAGTGGGTTAAGCCTCTGCCTTCAGTCCAGGTCATGATCTCAGGGTCCTGGGATTGAGCCCCGCATCAGGCTCTCTGCTCAGCAGGGAGCCTGCTTCCCCCTCTCTCTCTGCCTGGCTCTGTGCCTACTTGTGATCTCTCTCTCCGTCCAATAAATAAATAAAACAAAATAAAAAAAGAATAGTTATGACTACTACCAAGCTTTGTACATATAACCTAGAGTCAGAAAATTTAAGTGACTTGTCACAGTTAAACAGCCCAGACTTAATTATAGACATTGAATGGGACACACTGTCTTCTTAGAGATAAAAGCTACAAAATAATCTTAACATCTTTCAACTCTTTTTTTTCTCTTTGTCCACTGTTCAGAATAATAGTAGAGTCCTAAGAAGGAAGTCATGTAAACAACAGTAAAACTTTGAAGACAAGAACTCTTCTATTACAGTTGGAAAAAGGAGGGGGAAAATGTAGTATATTCTTTTTTCTAGTAAACTTCTGATTACCTTTCAGAATCTACTTGCAATGCAAATGAAAGGGCGCAAAGTATTCTCTCAGTATTACTCTTTACATTTAAACATGTCTCACTTCATTGCTAACACACCAGGTTCACTGTGCATAATGAGAGTCGTTGGCAATGGATTTTGTACATTCTATAACTACAAGAAATAAGTCAAATCCTTTTAAAGCCTATGAAAAATTAATGCTTAACAAAAGAAGCATAGTAATTCTGTTATTCATTCCTGGATTAGGTTAATCTGTTCTCCTTTGTTATTTCAATCTGGTAAACATTTTCTTCATGCTTTTGGACTTACCTACCACATTATGAGTTTATTTTGTCCTCTTAATTTAAAATTGAACAGTGTGACATTTTCTTTAGCCCTGATACAGTGTTGCACAGGGTTTTTCAGTTATTTTCCTTATTTTCTAATCAAGTAACACTGTTACTGGACATTGTTATTTAACATATGCTCAAATCAATGTGAAACCAAAATATGAGTATCTTATATAAGTAGATTTAGGTATAGAAAGTGGATTTAGGTCATGTGGTAGACAGATTAAAGTAATTGTATAATACAATATTATATCCTTCACATACTTCTCGTGTCAAAGTTGAGATCCTTAGTCCATCCTACACTATTGTTTACCCATGATTCTGGGCTGGATTTATATCCATGTCCATTCAATGGGCACTCTTTCACATATTACTCACAATTGTTTAATACAATATATTAAAAAATATTACTATGAAATTTTTATTCAGATACTAAAGAACGTTTATGTTCTTTCAGCCAAAATAGACACTTCTAGGCACCTGAGTCATAGAAATACTCTGAACTACAAGGAGGCAAGTTTGCCCAATATTTATCTCAAAATTATTCATACAAAATATTGTAAAGAATATAATGTCCAATATCAGCCAAATGTCAAGTACATTATGAAATATCTAAAATGATGTGAATAAGAAATATTTAATCACATAGAAATTTAGTCTAGTGGTTGAGTACAAGTCTTATTGGGCTTTCTGGGTCCTCCTACAAACTGCTTCCACAAAATATCTCCCACAAACCACTAGTTGAGTGATCTTGAGCAAGTTATTCCTTGCTTCTTATTTTCTCAGCCGTTAAAATGGAGAGTGCCTTACAGATTATTGTGAACGTAATGAATCAGTGTACATTAAAGTCTTTGAATAGTGTTTAGGAGGTAATTAATGCTCAAACAAGATGAGCTATTATGAGTATTTTATTATAACTCTAAAATAATGTATTAATGATTTGAAATATTAAAAAGATTAAAATAATGAATGTTAACCATACATTGAGATTGTTGATTTTTTATTTAAAATTTGTTAATTTCATACTTTTTAATTAAAAATATTTTTATAAACATGTATTTTGAAATAAAAATTAGAGATGTGAAAATACACTTAACAATTATTCTAAGTGACAAAACCAAACCTACATGGCCTGTCAATTGATCATTGATTCCTAGATCCTTTTGAATCTAAAAAATTTGGAAACAAATTTTGGAAGCAGACTTCCTATAGGACTGTTTCAGCCAAGATTCACTGGAGCATACTGTGCTTTAAAGAAACAAAAAACAAAAACACTATCTCAAACTAAGGGATAGAGTACTTTCTGCCCGTCATAGTTTCTCAGGTATCCAGATTGATGAAGAAACCACCATCTCAAAGTTCTATTAATGCACAAGAATAAGGAAAGCCCTAGACAACCTTTCATTAGCAATTAAATGCTTTAGCCTGAAGTGTCATACTGCTTTTAACAACTCATTGGTCAGAACTAGTCACATGATGAGACTAAACAATGAGAGAGCCTTGGTGTGGCAAAAGGATTATCCTTTCTTTCACAAAAACATGTTAAAGATTAGAAAGTTAAGGAATGTGCCTAGCAGTCTAAGATTTAAATGCCAATTGGCTAGAGATTTAATCATATGAATACGAGCTATACCTTTCAAAATGATGGTTTCAGTAAAACTAAAGCAAGAAATAAAGGAGGTCAAATGACTGAAAGGAGGCTGAATTTCAGATTTAATTAAGAGGGCAAAGGGAAAGTTTTCAATATGCCACAAGGCTCTACACTTCTGAGTTTAACTGCAAATGTCAGAAATCAAGCAGGGAAAATAGTAAAAGGAAAAAAAAATCAATAACACAAAAAGCAGATGAGGTAATAAGTATAGCACAAATCTACCAAAAAGTGAATATTTCTGTCTCAGAGCTATTTAAAAGGTCCAGGAACAATGTCCTCTTTCTCCAAATGTCAAAAAATTTCATTTCTGTATCAGTAGACTGAGAATTAGTTATTCAGTATTCTTGGATGTAGTCCAAGAATGGTCCCAACCTTCTGTAACTGTCTGGTCAGTATCAGAAAATACAACTAACTTTTGCCCTTACTTTCTAATTTGTAAAATTACTTTTTGGGGGGGGGGGGAGGGAGGTTGAATAACAGAAGATTCCTTTGAATTCAGCCCCAGAAGATTCCTTTGAATTCAGTCCATTCTAAACTAGAGGTTTAGATTAAAATCAGTTTTATATTCTCACTCTACCAGCCCAGTGAGTCCTAGTTGATCATTCATTTCCACTCCCTTTCTTTATCCACTGTCCTATATTATCCAATGTGTCATGCGTTTTCTACTATATTTCTAGGGGCTCCTTCTCAATCTTCTGTTTACTCCCAAACACTAAAAGTTGGAGTGCCTAATGTTTATTTCTTTGAATTTCTTTTCATCTACATTCTAATGTCTATCAAATCTTTGGTGAACACATAAATGGCTTTAAATATTCTGATAACTCCTAGATTGACACCTTGAGCCCACAGTTTTCTGCTCATCTTGTTTATGTAATTAACTTAGCTTCTTGGCATCTCTCCTTGACTGTCTAGTAAGATTATCAAATCAACATACCCAAAACTGAGCTTTCTGGTCACTCCCCATCAACCACCACACACACTCACACCCTGTAAATCTATTTCTTCTCCATCTCTACTAAAGACAATTGTCCAAGTTGCTCAGCTTGAAAAACTCAGAGACAACATGAAGCACAATAGGTTATTTGGTAAAAATTCTTTGCCTTATAGGTAGATTACTCAAAAGGTTAAACAAACAGACAAAAACCTTTTACAATCTCTAACCAAGAGCAGACCAAAACTCCAAAGAAGCTTTGTCCTGTTAATAGGGAGAAAACCAAATTCTAATTTTGCACCAGTATACATTAGGTATTAAAACTCATTTTTAAAAAAATTTAATAAACCCATTCTAATCTTAGCCAGCTTGACCACACATAAAATTCCTTTTCCATAAACTTCCTATAGCTTTTTTATGTGCATTCAGATTTTGTCTTTTTTTTTTTTTCTTCTCTTTCTGGAACAACCATCTTTCCTTACCTACTTTTCATACACAGTTGTTTCCTCTCATCCTTATTAAAGGAGCTTTAAATACATATATTGATTAAAATGCTTTATTCCTAGTGAAAACTAAGAAGTAAGCAATTATGGATGGTTACACTCACATTCTGTGGATTGGCAAATCTATAAATATATTTTATAATTTCTAGAAGCATATTCTTCCTCAGTAAATTTTTCAGTGTGGGCAAAACATGTTTATTAATACACCCAATTATCTTTAGTTACTCCATAAATGCAAGCCAAAAGTGGATAAACCTATATTCAGTAACTAACATTTCAACATTGCATCTTATTTGGAAATTATGTAGATATTCAATGAATGTAACTAAACTTATATCAGTATAACTTCAAAGTTTTAAGTTACTGAAGATTTATAAACTATTTTAAAGTAGACATACAATAAAGCATAATTATTATTTAAAGTTTTTACAAACTTTTACTTTTATCTATTCACTAGTTCTTAACAATTATGTTTAGATTACTATGAAAATTTCATGAGGCATTAAGCAGCTTAACCATAATCTAAAGTTCTCTTTCAAATTAATTTAGGAAATACCATCAGAGGTAGGGAAAAAAAAAAGATATAGAAGATATACATAATCACACAAAGACCTAAAGACAGCCACAGAAATCTTATAACTTTTAAAATTTTAGCCATGAGCTATGCTAATGAAAAACTCAATAGTGCATAAAAGGCTTTAGGATACAAATTGTGTTTCTAAGCCCTAGACTGGAACCACAAACTGACCAAGAGCCAAGGATTGGTGCAGCTTTGTGACATAAGGTTTAGCCTTAGCAACTCCATTTCAGGCTTGTTGTCTTGTTTTTTTCATACATAATACTACTCTCTTTGCTCACTCTGACCTCTTAACTGTTCTGGGCTTGAGGCCATTTTCACTTCTCTTTCCTGAACCCAAAATGTTCTTTCCTCATATATTTGCATGACTTATTTCCTTTCTGCCTTTAGATCTTTAATAAAATGTCACTTTCTCAATGAAATCTTTTCTGACCACTCTATTTAATTTTGTAAAACCAATACTTCCTTCTACATAGCTTCCCAACCTCCTTCCAAAATCCCTCTTATTTTTTGCTTTGTAGCATATCACCATTTCCCATACCATTAACTATCTACCTTGGTTTTTGCCTGATTTTCCTATTAAATGAAAGCTCCCATGAACAATGATTTTTTTTTTTCTGGTTTGTACACTGTTGTAGCTTCCCTGTCAGAAAATCATTGGTATATAGTACTCTTTTGTAACGAATGACTGAATTATTTCTACTTAACAGAAATATTTTGAACTGTGATGGGAATATAATTTAAGTCTTATTTATAATTTTATATTTGATTTTAAGGTATTTATAAATATTTTAGCTGTTTCCATGGTATTTTAATAATGTTAAATCAGCTTGCTATTAATTTAGAAATCCCTGAAAGTCCTCCGGTTTGATACTCTTAAAACCAACACTACAATAACAACAATTTAAAAAAAAATCACATAGCTAAAATACATAATTGTTACTTTTTCCTGTATTATTGAAAAACTCAAGTTTTTCTGAAGTGTAGGACATCAAGTAAATGTTAACCATATTTTATGTTGTTTTACACAAATGTTAAATTCAAATCCAGAGGTATCTCATTTTATTATAAGTTAGGTTCAAAAATGAATGTGTATGGCACATATAGTCAAAATTCCCTTCATAATTTTATAAATCACCCTAAAAGTATAAAAAAATCTAAGCTACTGAGTGCTATTTTATATAAATATGTAAGCTAACTTGTAGTATTTAGCAGAATTCATGTGCAAATTTTAAGAACTTAAAAATACATATGACAAGTGATTGTATATAGTTGGACAGGGTTAAAGGAACATAACTGGAATCCCATTGTTCAGACATAAGATATTCATAATCTAGGACATTAGGATTATTTCCTAGAAATCTTAGAAATGTTTCAGATCTGGATACGATTCAATGGAATGATACAAAACTTAGTAAAGTTAAAATGTTAAAACGTAAATTTCTACTAATTAAAAATATCTTCAAACGATAAAAGAAAAGTTTGGTAAACCATTTTTTTGAAATAATGATTTAAGAATCTTTTTAGAAAACTATATAATGATTGATTTTTTTAATCACCAAATCCTTACAGTTGACCACCAAAATTGATTTTGTTGTGGCTGATCACATTAATGTTTACACATATGCAGTGTTCTCACAGATCTCTCTTTGTAACTGACAGGACCTAAAAAATAAATGTCATATTCAATATTAAAGTTGTTTAATATAACTAAAGTTTCATTGAGGCTAGCTTAATAGATAGTTGTTTAATATACTTAAAGAGTTACTTAAATAAGTCTATATATTTTAAGGTATTTGCTCTGGCTAAAATTAATTTAAAAAGCTATATTTTAAAAGGTTGTAAAATTAGACATTGAAAACAGAGGTTCTGATTTCACTATGTAATGCTGTTAAACTTTTAAAAGCAGAATTAGTAGCCAAGTTCCTTTATAACATATTAATCTAAAAAACCACATAAATTGCACACTTGCAACTTGGCACCTTAGAGAATTTCTCCCAATCCAAACACCGTTACCCAAATAGTGTTTCACAGAGATTTGAAAACTCATAAAGATTTTCAGACTTGGTTGGTGGTCCCTGCATCTTTCAGTGGTCCTACTTCCTATACATTAAAATTGTAGCTAAGGTCATTCACACAGAGAAGAGTAAGACATAAATACATGTTAAGACCTCACAATGTGTCAGATACTCTGCCAGGAGCACTACATACATTATCAGTTTTAATCTTCATAAAATTCTTAGAGATAGTAAGTTTATTCTAGTTACACAGATGATTCAGTTAGAGACAACTCACCCAAATACAGGCTGCTAGGAAAGAGCCTCAATTTCTGATTAGGTTACTACTTTCAGTGTTTCTGTCATCAGGAATAAAAACAGCAAAAGGGATTCAGTACCAGGCACTGGGCAATATGGTTTATACGCTTTATGTCATTTATCCCAATAACCTCAAAAGATAAGTGCTATTATTCTCATTTTATAGAGAATGCAACTGAAACTCATGAAGATTATATAAATTTCCCAAGTTTACACAGAAAATGGATGTATCAGGGCTCCTTTCACCTCTCTCAAACTAAAATTGCGATCAGTGGGTCCACCTCCTTTCAAAGTTAATAGAGCTTAAAGTTTAAATCGGAAGATTCCAACCACATGAACCTAAAAAACTACAGGAGAAAAAGAGTCCAGTACTTCTTTCTGCTGTGTAACCAGAGGAATGTCACTTTATTCATATTAAATAGGAGTAAGAAAAATTAATCCCTCAAAAGATTGTTATAGAATTTGATTAAGAAATTCATTTAATGCACTTAGTACACCATCACTGAGAAGTCCCCACCTTACTTCCTCTACCAGCCCAGGAATAATAAAAACTCTTTCCTCATCATGGTGAAACATAAAAGTAGAAGTTTATTGTCTTAAGCTTTGCCACAGATTTCTCCCACAATGGGCTAGACTTAGAGTTAGATAATTGGTTAGAAGGCATAAATGTTTTGGGGCCACAACATAGAAAATAATAAAACCAGAAGACACCAAGAATGTAAGTCATATCATGATGATAGAACTACCAACCACTTGGCTTTAGAATTTCATTAGAAACTTCACCAGAGGGGCGCCTAGGCGGCTCAGTGGGTTAAAGCCTCTGCCTTTGGCTCAGGAGCCTGCTTCTTTCTCTCTCTCTCTCCGTCTGCCTCTCTGCCTACTTGTGATCTCTCTCTGGCAATTAAATAAATAAAATCTTTAAAAAAAAAAAAAAGAAAGAAGCAAAGAAACTTCACCAGAGAATGTATCTCAAGTAATAGCTCAACTGTATTTTATAATTAGGATATATATTTTATATTTAATAACAGAATTTTGTGTGCATATTTGAAAAGGGTATTTAGTTTATTAATTCATATGACAATTCTCCATTATAAACTGACTATACAAAGCAAATGACACAATTTCAGACAATAAGGAGATGAGTTTCTGAGATGGAAAACCTTATTGTTTTATTTATTCATAGTCTACCAGGTTCCAAAAAAGACAACATTGAAGCCATGTTATTCAAGCAAAATGACATAAAATTATAACTGCTTATGACAACAAAAACTTCAATATTCAAATATTTCAAATAACTGTACATATTTGATACTATATTTCTTTTGCTCAGGGATTAATTAAAATTTTACTCAGAACTAACTCCTCCGTTTTGCAACATTTGTCACAGACTATTTATCATGCTATTTCGGCTAAGTTGTTTTTTATTCTTAAATAACAAAAACAAACACTTGTCGGCTTTTTTATTTGATAAGCAGTATCCTTTTTTTTTTTTTTTTTTTTACAATACAAACTGCATTTTATGACAATGGAAGTGTTAATGAAAATTCAATAAATATTTATTGAGTTCCTACTGGAGCAAGATATTTTGCCAGGTCCTGAGGGGAATAGGAAGATAAATAAGATTTGTTTTGTGACTCCTAAGATTTTACCATATCATTTGTCTGAAATGCAGCTTACATGATGAGGTGGAATGGAAAATTAGATTGAGAGGAAAGCTAGGGCCAGATCATGACAATTCTTCCATACTGTGATTAAATTTTGGATTTATCTATATCATCAGAAGATTCAGGATTAGACAGACCAGGTTTGAATCTGCATATTTCTATCTGATTAGCAATGAGATACTGATAAAGTCACTATAAGATACCATCAGATAATATGTCATTTTAAGCTGTTGCTCAAAATGGGGGCAATACTGACTTCTTTTCGGTTATTTGCAGCCATGCTTCTCCCACTTTCCTTTGGAACTTCCCACATTTCTAAAATGTGAGATCCCTTCATCTATTCATTTTATTAACTCCTACTCTTCTTTTAGATGTTAACCAAGACTTTACATAATCAAAAAAATTATCCATGGCGTACATCCACTATGGATCAGTTTCCCTTTTAAAAGTTTACAGCATTCTGTTTCCTCACTTGAAATTATGTTTCTATAAATTATTATATAACAGAATCTGTAATAATGGCAGGGGGTGGGAGGAGCAAGGACTTAAGGTGACTTTCTTTTAGCTTACATCCCCTTCCTTCCTTCCTAGGTCAGGCATGATGAAAGTGTTTAATATTTTTAAAAAATATTTTATTTATTCATTTGAGAGAGACAGAGACAGAAAGAGCACAAGCAGGGGTTGGGTGGGAAGCAGAGGGAGAGGGAGAAACAGACTCACTGCTGAGCTGGGAGCCGGACATAAGGACTTGTGCCAAAGGCAGACTCAACCATCTGAGCCACCCAGGTGCCCCAAAAGTGTTTAATATTAAGAAGGCCCATCACCCAGGGGCACATGGGTGGTTCAGTCAGTTAAGCAAACACCTCTTGATTTCAGCTCAGCTCTTGATCTCAGGGTCATGAGTTCATGCCCCACTTAGGAATCCATGCTGGGTGGGGGGGCCTACTTAAAAAAAAGAAAAAGAATAAATAAATAAATAAAAATAAGGCCCATCACCCACTTAATAGGGTTATTGATTATAAGATGACAAATCATTTATCCTTGTTAAGTTTATCATATATATAATTTGGTAAATTCAATATATATTTATTGCATTCCTATTTTGTGCTCAATTCTGTGAGAAAAAAAATTAAAATGATATAATCCTCAAGGTTTTCTTGGCAATATGTATATACATATACAATAAATGAGAAATATTAAAGTATAATTGTTGAGACAAATTTCTTGAGCTATAATAACATAAAAAAAAATAATGGAATAATACTTTGTTTATAAAAATTAATTGCCTCCAGAACTCCAAACCCATAATTGTGAACTCCACATTATAATTTTCAAACACCACAAATTAAATAAGTAAATCTCTTGGTCCCTGGCATCTGGAATTTCTTTCCTTAGATTTAAAATACAGCTTTTAGATTGTCTCTATATAGGTAAAAACAAGAACAAAATTTAAAAGATTGAACAAACCATCTAAAATATTTTTTCTCAGGGTGCCTGGGTGGCTCAGTCATTAAGTATCTGCCTTCGGCTCAGGTCATGATCCCAGGGTCCTGGGATGGAGCCCCTCATCGGGCTCTTTGCTCAATGGGGAGCCAGCTTCGCCCTCTCTCTCTCTGCCTGCTTCTGTGCCTACTTGTGATCTCTCTCTCTCTCTCTCTGTCAAATAAATAAATAAAAATCTTTAAAAATATATTTTTTCTTCCTTTTTTATCCTACGAGTTCTTAGAGAATATTTTTGTTCCATTTGTATAACATTTGGAAAGATAAAAGGTCAAAAGAAACTAATCTAGTAGTAGAGTTGAATCCTGAATCCACATTTTAGATTTAAAATCAACAAGGAAATATAATAATCTTTTACATTTTGGAAATGAACATATGAACTAACAGTTAGGAAGCATCTCAAATGTTCTGAGGAGAAAGTAAGTTGAGGAAATGAGAAAACTATTTTCTATGATTATTAATCATAAAGTCTATGTTTAACATTCAAATAAGTCCCCCCTTTGTTTTTAAATGCAGGGAATTGGATACTGGTCAGGGGAAGTGTGGGGGCAGGGTGGGGAACCTGATAATTTTTTCAAAACCAGCTTTCCCTATCAGTACTAGGTATCCTTTAAAAAGACTATTTTCAGAAGTCCATGACATAAATCTCTTAAAATCAAGAAATCTAGTTTGCTAGATTAAAGGTGAGCCATTTCTCTGTATACTGATTACCCTGTATACTCTGGAATATTAAGGCACGTAAGTAAATTTTAATCAGACCAATAACCCCACAAATATTTAATCTTCAGCGTACATTGCAAAAAAAGATCAAATTATCTGTAAGACTCATTTTATTCATGTGTCCTTCCTTCACTTATATAACTATAATCAAGGATTGAATGTTCTTAAATTTACTATGGGATATTTTACATAAAAGCTTTAAAAAAAAAACTTGTTTTGACAGGTGACAGATAAGTTGAATATTAAAGTGAATTTAATGTGATGATGTGACTCTTTTAATTGCTTTTAAATCACTGCAAAATTATTCTGGTTGGCTAATTTATAATCAACTACTTTTTGTCTACTTATCTTGTCACCTGACATCTTGCAGCCTCCACAAATTTAGCTTGCTCCCTTCTTTTGTCATCACCTTCTGTGCTACTGGTTTTCTCAGTAGCACCTCGGTTTTCTCATTTTCCTCCAACACTCTGATTATGAAAAGTGTACAATGACCCATTCTACAGGAATTTCCCACTACCATAAAAGATTCAGATACGCATAAACAAAGAGAGGCTGGCCAACCTAAACTATTTCTTTCCGAGACCCCTTCCCTAATCCTATTTTTAATGTTCTCCTGTGGAATTCTTCTAGACTTTTCTTATAATTCATCTATAACCAGTCCTGGCAAGATTAGATACCAGATCACCCTATTTATACGTTTGGCTGCCACTTTTCCATTTGCTTTTCTGTCACTTCTTGAGCCAGTTTGAAATATTTTTTTCCTTCAGGTAAGAAGGAGCTCCAAAATAACTCTCTAGACCCATTTCACTTTGCTTCCAACAGTTTGGTTCTTGGCCTTCTAAATGAGGAAGCACTCTGTTTTATCTCAAAAATTATTTCCTAGAACTTTGTATTAATTTAACCTAGATTGGAAATCACTTCTTTCTCACCTCTGCTCCCATTTTGGAGGTCTCTCCAAATAACAGTATTTTATGAAAATCCCCATTAACCTGGACCATTGCCTCCGGACTATTAATTTACTGTAGCTCAATGATGGAAAATATGCAATCTGATAGATTTCTGCATCCACGTGCCAAACCTATCACCTTTCTTTTTCTATAACAACTTTATTGAGATATAATTCACATATTATAAAGTTTACCCATTTAAAAATACAATACAATGGTTTTTAGTCCTTTCAGACTTGTACACTCATCACCACTTAATTTTATTGCTGTATAAGAAATTCCCAATCCTCCTCTCTCCCATGCCTTTTCCTCCCAGCCATAGGGAGACACTAATCTCTTTAGATCTGTCTCCTTAGGTTTGTCTATTCTGGACATTCACTTTGCTTTTTTCATGGAAAAACCCACCCCAGCAATCTCTTCACAGCAGTGAATTGATCTTCCTCAGTCCTTGTTACAGACACAGAGCCCTCCATTGTGTGAATGAAACCTGGCTTATCCCCTCAGTCCCTACTAATAGACATTTACCCTGTTTCTACTCTTTTGCTATTACAAAGAATTCCACTGAATGGACTTGCACATACATCATTTGGTCTTTTAGCCACTGCATCTATGGAAGCTATTCTTAGAAGTGGGCTAGTACACGTGCAATTTTGCTAGCGATTGCCAAATTCCCCTCAATGGGGTTTGTGCTATTCTGCATTCCCATCACCAGAGTGTGACAGCACCTGTTTTCCCCACAAGCCTTTCCAACGAACATGTTCTAAATCTTAGGGTTTTGTCCATCTGTAAAAAATAGTAACAGTGTGATTTTTTAGGTGAGTTCACCTAACATAAAATTAACCTTTGTAAAGTGTACAATTTAATTCATTTGCGTTGTATGGCTACCTCCATCTAATTTCAAGATATTTCATTACCCCAAAGGAAAACTCTGTACCAGGCAACCTTCATTCGGTGGTCATCCTTCATTTCCTCTCCATAGCTCTTCTATGTAGGCCGTTGATCTATTTGGAGCTGATTTTTGTACAGAAATAAATGTACAACTTCACTTTATTGCTTGTAGATATCCAGTCATCCCATTATCTGTTACTGAGGAGATTAGACTTTTCTCATTATATGGCCTTGGCAACTTGTCCAGGATTATAGATGGAGTTTATTTCAGGACTCCCAGTTCTATTCCATTGACTTAAATGTCTGTCGTTATACCAATATTACACTATATTTGTTACAGTATCTTTGTAGCAAATTTTGAAATCAGGAATTGTGAGACTTCCAACTTTGTTCTTCTTTTTCAGGATCATTTTGGTAAATCTGGGCTCCTCACAATTCCGTATGAATTTTAGGATCTACTTTTCCACATTCATAGAATTGGCCACTGGGAATTTTAGTATGGATTGTATGAAATCTATAGATCACTGAGTAGTTTTGATTTCTCAAAAATATTGACTTCTAATCCATGAACACAGAATGTCTTTCCATTTCACCTAAGTCTTTAATTTCTTTCAACACTGTTTAACAGTTTTCAGTATATAATTTTTTTTGCATTAAATTGATCTCTTCATTAATTCATTCGAGGGCATTTGATTACTTTGGATACTATTATAAATAGATTTGCTCTCTTAGCTTCCTTTTTTCAATCATTCCTGGTATATAAAAACACTTTTTATATTGATCTTCTATCCCAACGATTTGCTGAATTTATTATTTCTCATAGTTTTGCTTTAGGTTTTGTCAGTCTGTAGGTTCTTTGTGATTTTTTTTTTCTCCTTTTCAAGTAGGCTCCATGTTGGGCTTGAATTCACGACCCTGAGGTCAAGACCTGAGCTGAGATCAAGACTCAGATGCTTAACCAATTGAGCCACCCAGGTGTCGCTTTGGGATTTTCTATGTATAGAATCATGTCATCTGCAAATCGAGATAGGCCAGTCGAAATTTTAGTGATATTTTCAAATGATGGCAGAAGAAATATAATTACCTACGTAGATGTAATAACTTGTTAAATTTATCAAGCAAGATTTTGAAGAAAATGAATAGTTTCTGACCTTCAAAGATGAAGAGCTGTCTATACAAAATTTTCTTATAACTGAAAAGCTCAGATAGGTTGAAAGTAAGAAGATAAAGACTTTTGCTCATTTTCTAGCTAAGTAGTTCCTGCAGAACTCAATGATGTCACAGATAGCAAATACAAACTAAAAAAAAAAAGTGCACACACAAATACACAAACATCTGAAGGCAGGCAGATTCTGAAGATAAGTCAATATTCGAAAGTAGGAAGTGACACAGATATAGTTACAAATTTTTCCAGCTTTCAGTCTGAGGGCTGGCTGAAGTCAGTGCCTTGGGTAGGGCATAAAACACTAACAGAAAACCCAGTCATTATGTCATGAAGAATCAGAAGCAGAATGTAAGGCATCTGTATCTGCCGGAAAATGAGGTTTGAACCCTTAAAAAAAGAGAAACACTAGTGGGGAACCCCATATGTTGTACACAAATTCCTCCTAACAGCATTCATAGTATACAGAATACAATTCAATATTACAAAAACCAGGAAAATCTGACTCACATTTAAGAAGACAATGAAAGGTGACCTACATTTTTTTAAAAAAATATTTTATTTATTTATTTGTCAGACAAAGATCACAAGTAGGCAGAGAGGCAGGCAGAGAAAAGAGGAGGAAGCAGGCTCCCCATTGAGCAGAGAGCCCGATGCGGGGCTCGATCTCAGGACCCTAGGATCATGACCTGAGCCAAAGGCAAAGGCTTAACCCACTGAGCCACCCAGGCGCCCCAAAGGTGACCTACATTAAGATCACATTCATGTAATGAAGAAACACATGTGTTAGATTAAATATTTATTCATGATGCAAACTCTTAGAAACATAACAGAAACGAACTTCTTCTATCTGATAAAGAACTTCTATAGGGTCACAATCCTAACCTACTTAGTGGTAAACATGGACCAATTACCCCTAGGATCAGGAAAACAGGAAAGAATGTCTGCTCTTACCAGTACAACATTTCTGAAGGTAATATCTACTGCAAGAAGATATGAAAAAGAATAAAATTCATGAAGATTAGGTGAGAAATTAAACTTTATTTTCAGATGACAAGATTCTTCATATAGATAATCCTAAAGAAACTACAAAAATGATAGAACTAATGAAACAATTTAGCAAGATCTCTGGATAATAGGTTAACTTATAAATCATTTTCATATGCCAGCATCATAATATTGGGTATTATATTTTTAATTTCACTTACAGCAACATAAGACACTAAATTCTTAGAAAGGTATTTAATCAATATAAAAGGCCTCTAAAAGAGGTCGTTAAGACTTTAACATAAACCTGACAGAGATTACATGTGTTCACTTTATCACTACTTTCAAAACTGTGCATAGATGTAATATATGTGTTTCATAGGAAGAATAAAGCACTTACAAAGTATTCCTACCATACACAAGTTATTTTGAAATTAAATGCATTTAAATATTATTCTGAATTAATATTTCAGGAGGATAACAGTAGCACCTTAGTAGGCTCAAAAGCATGGACCTATATTCCAACGTTACTTAAATCTGCAAACTTCCACATTCAGATAGAATTTATTCCTTACTTACAAATGAGTCAGATCATGTCACTTTCCTCCTCAAAATGTTCTAATGGATTTATATTCAATTTAGATTAAAATATAAAATTTTATATGGCCAACATGATTTGCTCCATGCCTTCATGATATGTCCCAAGCCATAGTTTCCCTCCATGTACTTCTCTGGCTTTACTGATGTTCCTTAAAAATAACAAGTATGTTTACCCTCATGTACCCTTATTTTCTCAAATTGGAAGTCTCTTCCCATAGGTTGTCACCCATTTTTCAGATCTCTGCTCAAATATCACTCCCTCAGAGACACTTGCTTCGATGTTTCTCTTAAAATGGCATCATCTCAAACTCTCTTACCTGAACAGCTCCAGCTTTTCTATAAATCAATGACCCTGTCAATACATTCTATATTTTTATTATATAGTTAACATGTATTTCACACGTTATATATGCATTTTAAAATTATGTGCCTTCCCTAATAGAACACAAACTAAGTTCCACTAAGTTCCATGGGAACATATTTATTGTTTCTTTGTCTCTATAACTCTCCAGCTTAAGACTGTGCCATCTACATGGTTTGCTATCAATAAAGTCATTGAAAGACTGAAGTAAGGACAGTTTGTGTCTCTTTCTAAAGACTCCCTAGTTAAGCTCCTCTTGTTAGATAGGATTAAGTCATCACTCTCAGGTAATTCTAAAGCATAAAAGAGTAACTAACACTCAGCCCTGTGAAATATCAAGCTGTTTATGTGCTGTATAGCCAAGATTGTCTACTTTCACAGGATTGCTTTCATGACTCTCAATAGTTTCACCCTTGTGCACATTCACTCACACACACACAATTTTTCACAACGTAGCATTAGAGTTTTATGATGTGTTCAGACAGTGACAAACAGCACTTTTCCCAGGAGAGAGGTAATTTCTTTATATTAACATTAGGAGTTATTTCTGGCCAGATTTACTAACTGTGTAATTTTAAATTTTAAAATATTCCCTTTGCTATTGGTATCGTGTGATTACATGAGACTGCCAATGGTCATCATAATAACATATCCAACTCCATCTATTTTTCTGAGTAGTTTCATAATTTAGTTAGCTTTTATTGCATTTCATCACATTCTGCATTACTGCATAAATTCCTTAAGGCATTTCACACATTAATAGTTATTTCATCCCAAATTTTAATCTTGAATATCACTTTATTTAAGTTCCTGTGAAAATGGAATCCATCTGTATATTGACATGATTTTGACAGAAAACAAGTGGTTGCCAAACATTCTGTAGAATTGCATTCAGTGCCAATTTGGTTTTGGCAAAATTAATGGAAAATAGAGCACTAATGAACCCTTTGCCTAGAATAATATTTGATATTTATATAGCTTCTCTCATCAAAAGATATCAAACGTGCAATAAGTGAAAATCTTGTTAACCTACCAAAAAAAAAAATCCCTGCGAGAAAATAGAGGTCATGCATTTATACTCCAATTTCATGCACTTTCCATTCTACGTTTTCAGGGACGGAGGTAGGGTTTTTAAATAATGACACATACAAAAGTGGAAAGGAAGCTGTCCCTTATCCACAGAAAAATTATTTAAACCAGATTTGCTCAAACTCTGGATTCAAATTAAATTTTGATAGGGTTCTTTAGAGCATTCCACATATGAAGACAGATGTGAATGATTATGTAATTCTTTGAAATGTGTTGTAAATTGATTAAATCTAATATTGGTCAGGAAGTATTTTGTTACACATTTTGCAGTCAAGTACACTACGGTTCCTTGACTGGATCTCAAATAATATATTTTTATGAGTGGCAATGTTATTAGTTCATTCATTCATTGTTTCAAACATTTCAGAAATAAAAACTCTGGGTCAAAAATTAATCTTGGAATTTCAACTCCTCTGCCCCTGTGGCCTCCTCAGTTGCCAAATACTGGCTTCCCCTCCCTCCTACCTGAAGTCAGAACTCAGCGCTTCCCCTTATCCCTCTTGCACCCCACCCCCAGTGTTTCCTGTATTACAGCCATTCACAATGTGTGGTCCATAGACCAGCAGCATCAGTATTAACTGGGTACTTATTAGAAAAGCAAAAATTCAGCCCTACACCAGACCCTCTGAATCAGAATCTCTGAGAGTCGAGCCCAGAAATCAGTATTTTCAATGGTAATACTGATGCATTTTAATGTTTGGGAGTCACTGTTTTATATAATTTTATTTTTTTTAAAGATTTTTATTTATTTATTTGACATAGCGAGAGAGGGAACACAAGTAGGGGAGTAGGAGAGGGAGAAGCAGGCCTCCCGCCCAGCAGGGAACATGATGTGGAGCTCCACCCCAGGACCTCAGGATCATGACCTGAGCTGAAGGCAGTCTCCTAACACCTGAGCCACCCAGGTGCCCCTGTTTTATATAATTTTCTTTACCATGCTCTGAAAGTCTTAAGTTAGAGACTTAGATCCATGTTTTTCAAAATAAATAGTATATATAGCATTCTATCCGCTCCTGTGCTTATTTCTGAAATGTGTCTAGGTATTATTTAATTGCCTAATTGATATTTTTCAAGTGATTCTACAGTCTGACTTGGGAACTTATCTATATTCCCAAGAGAAGAGAGAAATTAAATCATCCCTTAATTTAGAAAAAAAAAAAAATCTTAAGATTTTTTAGAATGTGTGACCATATAGTATCTTTATAATCTTCATTTTAATCTTCATTACTGAAAAACTTATATATATATGTATCAAATCAAACTGTTGACACTGTAAACCTACAATGTTATATGTCAGTTATATCTCATTAAAGTTCAAAAAGAGGGGCACCTGGGTGGCTCAGTGGGTTAAAGCCTCTGTCTTCGGCTCAGGTCATGATCCCGGGTCCTGGGATCGAGCCCCACATTGGGGTTCTCTGCTCAGCAGGGAGCCTGCTTCCCTTCCTCTCTCTCTGCCTTCCTCTCTCCTGCCTTCTCTCTCTGCCTTCCTCTCTGCCTACTTGTGATCTGTCAAATAAATTGAAAAAAAAAAAAAAGTTCAAAAAGATACAAATTTCACCTTATGACTCAGCAAATGTTTAAAAACTCAAATAAAAAGCACCTAGAGGGGCGCATGGGTGGCTCAGGGGGTTAAAGCCTCTGCCTTCAGCTCAGGTCATGATCCCAGGGTCCTGGGATCGGCCCCATATCAGGCTCTCTGCTAGGCAGGGAGCCTGCTTCCCCCTCTCTCTCTGCCTGCCTCTCTGCCTACTTGTGATCTCTGTCTGTCAAATAAATAAATAAATAAGTCTTTAAAAAAAAGGCACCTAGAATCAGTAATAGCTAATAGAAATGGTAACATTACCATTAAAAAGAAAGAAAAGAAATAACCTTTGAAGCAGATAGCCTTAGCTTCTATTTGAGCAGCATATTTTACAGAATTACAAAAAATAAATAATAAACTTTTCAAAGTTTTTAGTCGGAATAAGCATCAGTTTCTTTACCTGTAGAACAGGAGGAAATAGTATCCACTTTGCAGGTTTGCACTGAAAATGAAAAATTATAGTACAGCCTACAGCTAACATCATCCTCAACAGTGAAAAGCTAAAAGCATTTCCTCTAAGAACAGGAACAAGACAAACACGCTCACTCTCACCACCCAGAGAGCTTCATACTACCTGATTTAAAACTATATTACAAAGCTATAGTAAGTCTCTTATAAATGGTTTTGGTTAAACCAGACAGTCACATGCTTAAGAATGAAACTTGACCACTATCTTATACCACACAAAAAAAACTTAGTCAAAATGGATTAAGGACTTGAATATAAGACCTGAAACCATAGAAATACTAAAAGGAAACATAGGCAAAAGCTTCTTGACATTCTTCTTGACACCTAACAAAAGCAAAAATTAACAAATGGAACTACATTGAACTAAAAATTCTGCACAGCAAAAAAAAAAAAAAATTTTTTTAAATCATCTGCAAGATGAAAAGGCAACCTACAGAACCAGAGAAAATATTTACAAATATCATGTCTAACAAGGGGTTGGTAGCCAAAATATGTAAGAACACATACAACACAATGGCAAATTTAAAATTGTTTAAATTTAATTAAAAAATGAACAGAGGATTTGAGTGGATATTTATCCAAAGAAGACATGGATGGCTAACAGGTACATGAAAAGATGTTTAACATCATGAATCATCAGAAAAATGCAAATCAAAACCACAATGGGATATTACCTCATACCTGCTAGAATGGCTGTTACCAAAAAGTCAAGAGATAACAAATTCCAAAGAGAATGTGGAGAAAAGGGAACCCTTTATGCACTGCTGGTAGGAATGTAAACTGGCGCAGCCATTATACAAATATATTGGTACAGTATGGAGGTTCCTCAAAAAAATAAAAATAGAGCTACCATGTGATTCAGCAATTCCATTTCTGGATATATACCTGAAGAAAACAAAAACACTAACTCAAAAAGATATCTGCAACCTAATGTTCATTGTAGTATTATTTACAATAGCTGAGATACAGAAGCAATCTTAAGTGTCCACTGACAGTTGAATAGGTAAAGACAATGTGATATATATACACATACACACACACACACAAAATGGAACGTTATTCATTAATAAAAAAAAGAATGAAACCTTGCCATTTGCAACAACATGGATGGAACTTGAGGGTGTTAATGATAAGTGAATTAAGTCAGAGAAGACAAATACTCTACGATCTCACTTGTATGTAGAATCTAAATTGCGGACTTGTAAAACCACATTCTACAACTTTTTGTGCATTCATCTATGCAAGTTAAGATTTTTTCTTATTTCCTTAAACCTAACCTAGAAATAAAAATTTAGGGAAAAGCTAAATAATGCCTGAGGTGTGAATTTTTATTTGAAAGAATGCGTGAATTTTGAAGCAGATTTTAGTTAATGGTAAAAAAGCAACCAAAGATGAAATTTGTTTTTTAGTATGACTCCTCCTGAGAAAATACTGACTGATAAATAAGAATCCATGTATTATAATCTCTAGGCAAAAACAAAGATTTAGACAAGTTACCTGGGGCTATTTGCCTAACTATAGGCAATCACCTTTTCCCACAATTTCCTTAGGGATGTTCTGTTTTATGCTCTTTGGCTTTCAGTTGCTAACATCTGAATAAATATCCACATAAACCTTAAAATAAGCATGCTTACTCTATCAGTGCACCTTTAAACATACTGAATGTTGATGATTATTAGCAATCAAGGAAATGGGTAACTTGCTCATGAAAACCAAGTGCAATTCTGTCTCCGTTATCAGTGTGTGGTTTGGAGAAATACCATTTTAACAGAAATATCAGGACAGAAATAAGCAGGCCAAAAACCTAGCACCTTGTTACTCTCAACATTACTTACATGCTGTCAAGAATACCCCAATATACCTTCTTTCTGTTTTTATCCTTATTAAAAAATCTTATTTGTGACTAAGGATATTTACCTCTGGTGACAGTGGAAGGTTTTTTTTTTGCTTTGTTCTGTTTTAAGATTTTATTTATTTGACAGAGAGAGACAGACAGTGAGAGAGAGAACAGAAGCAGGGCGAGTGGGAGAGGGAGAAACAGGCTCCCACAGAGCAGGAAGCCTGACTCGGGACTCCATCCTGGGACCCTGGAATCATGACTTGAGCTGAAGGCAGATGCTTAACGACTGAGTCACCGCCCCACGATGAAACATTCTTAAGCTTACTCATTGGGCTATAGATCTTTCTCAGGATCTCCCTGCATAAAATTAAGTTATACTGTTTTCCAAGTACTAGTAATATATTCCCCCCTGTAATTTTAGAATATTTCCCTAATTCCTCTTATGCCTGAACACCTATCCAGACTTCATACTACCAAAAATTCTCTTATCTCCTATCAAATACGATTTTTAATATTTTGACAGTTTTCAGAGCCTCTGTTTTTTTTTTTTTCTAATTTTATGTTGCTAATGTTACAACCTTCATTGATTTTATTACCATTGGTCAATGTTTTTAAAAGTCCATCATTAATTTTGTACCATTATTCTTTCCCTGGGTTATTTAAAGTAGAACCAGTTATAACAATGGAGTGTGAGTAAAAGGTATTTTCCAAAAATGCATTCTTGCCTCACTTTTTAAAGATGTTACTGTTTTGGGTTTTTTATTGTTTTTAAAGATTTATTTATTTTAGAGGGGGCAGGGGCAGAGGGAAAGAGAAAGAATCTCAAGCAGACTCCCCACAGAGCATGGAGCCTGACACAGGGCTCCACCTCACCACCCTGAGATCGTGACCTTGGGATGACGACGTGAGCCAAAACCAAGAGTTGGGATTCTCAACCAAATGAGCCACACAGGACCTCTGTATTGTATTTTTTTAAAAAAATGAAAAAACAAAAAACTGATTTAAGTGATGAAATTTAGAGTGTCACCTCCTTCATAAGCAAAATTTTATGATCTTAGCTTAACTTTGACACAAATCTTGTAGCATTTCTTTTAACCTTTGAGTCTTCTTTTGAGACATCCTCCACAGACTTGTAGGTGGTTGTTATGAAGAATTACTGAAACAATAGTTAATACATACAAACTACCACAAAATGCCAGTGGGAAATGATGAATGTATTTTTCATTCCAGCATCTAAGGGTTGTCTGTGGAGACTGCTCCAAATTTTTTTTTTCTGGGGCAGGGGCTTCTTAAGGCATGGTTTCCCTATGATAATGGCAAACACCCAGGACAGCAAGGGCAATAGCCCAAGCACATTTAAAGGCTCTGTGTGAAATGCATCCACTGACCAAAGCAAGTCACATGGCCGAGCTCAAAGTCAAGAGATAAGGAAGTATATTCTTCCCATGCAGGGGACAGTGTTGGGGGCTAAGCAATATTTGCTGCGGAAATAATCTACTATACCAGTAGAGTGTTTATAAAGCCTTTTCAAAAGTTAAAAGTCTAAAGAAGTAAAATAGTAACCAATATGACATTAGTGCTTCAGTGAGAAAGACACATTGATTTATTTTCCCATAAAAATGTAATTACATATGGAGATTAGAATCAATTTTTAAATTGCATTTTGGGTTAACTGGATTTGAAGACTGGCCTGAAACCAAACCACCATGAATAGCATTATTTATATGTCCCAGTCATAAAAGTTCAACCTATCAACACTTTCGCGGGGGTGGGTACTAATTTGGGGATAGACTGCATATGCTGCTGCCATACTTTTTCATAATTCCCACAGAATACCTAGAATTGTAATTTTGATTGTTGTGGTGGAAGCTTAGAGTAAAACTGAGTTTATTCAGATGTCCATTTTCAGAAGATGTGCATAAAAACAGAGCCCAAAGCACATACCACCTGATATATTAATGGAAATTTAGCTCAGAGTATCCTGTTTACCCTCTTCTGTTAGATTTGTGTGTCTAACATTAACTATATGGTCAGCTTTTAAAATTACATTCATTTATTTACGTTACACAATAGAATTTAACAAAATAAACAATGGTTAACTATAACCTTCAAAAGACAAACAAAAGCTAAAATAGGGTATGCAATTTTATACTTCTACTAAAGCCAGTAGATTTGTACTCATATCACTATTTTCTCTGAGGCTTCCAAGTGATCTAACAGTATACTTTTCAAAAAACAGGCAGTATTATGAGAAAAACACATAGGCACTGGACATACACACACACACACACACACACACACAGAATACACCTATTATAAGCTATTGAAACTGCCTTGATATTTAATCAGGCTCTAGTGTCTACATGAACTAATTTCTTAGAAATTCCATTTATCTACGGTAACATTAAAATAAAAATTTTAAATACGCAGAAATCTTAGAAAACCTAATTAAAATGTCTTTTTTTCTTTTTTTTCATTGAAGTATATTTCATTTACAACATTATATTAGTTTCAGGTATATCACATAATGATCTGATATTTGTAAATATTGCAAAATGATCATTACCACAACAACTCTAGTTAACATATGTTATCTATTTAAACATATGACTAGTCCTTTCAGAATCTCTAATAGAAGTAGGAAGTTCATTCCCACTATAGTAAAAAGTTAACATTATGTTTATTATCTACTACTTATCTTTCTTACTAATAGATGGAGATAACTCTAATATTGACATTTGTGACCCAGAAAAATATGACTAAATTTTTATCCCATTTTTATCACCAGTCTTAAGTTACGATTCAATAATGAGATAATTATAAAGTAACATACTTTATAAAAAGTCCATGAAATACAGAGAGGCTGAATTCCATGGAATTTGTTTTGGTAACTGATTCAGAACAGCCTGCCTTAAGGTACTTTGGTACAAACTAAATGCTGCCAAAATATTCTACATTACTTGGTCCATAACATATTTTTATTTTTTTTCTGCAAATTAACAATGGGTTACAATAATTATGACATAAAAATATATTAATAATTTTGTGATATTTGATTGTGGCTACCTCTAAACTACATCAGTGGGCACCACATCTTTACCTACCCTAAGTTCCCCAGTGCCAACAGTTGGGAATCTTCGAAGACCAAGCAGTTTTTTGTTTGTTTTTAACGTGGCTGTCAGTCATAAGAGAATTTGCAAAGTAAAAGATAATTGCTTTGCAAGTGAAAACAAAATCCCAATGGCTGACTAGACTTTTACAAATCTAGGTAAGGAAAATTCCATACTGTTTAATCTAGACCAGTTTTCAGGTCCATGTCAAGTGCAGTATTTTCCTATAAATCAACAGTTGTATAAGTGGAACACAGGAGCCTTAACTATGGGCAATACACAAAATGTACATCATTTTTCTCATGTCCCCAACTCTCAGCTTCTGGTATATGAGATTCATAGTATGCCAAATACAGGATGTAACAAGGACCAACAAAGATTATAGATAGCTTTCAGTTAATTGGTAATAGAAGGTCTGGCCTTTGATCTGCATCAAGGATCTGTTTTTATCTATGTCAGTCTTGATAGTCCATGAAATCTAAACTCTTGCGATTGTTGCTGATTTGTATCTAATGCAGATTTCATTTTTGTTTTCTTGATATAGTGGTACAAAGTAGGGGAAGGGGAGGGAGATGGATTCTCAGGGACTGATCCACGGTTTTCATTGCCCTACAGTGTCTTTGTGTGAATATTTATGTACTGTACATCTACTCTGAGCAGGAGAAATATATCCTGGAATGTTTCACATCCCTCTTGCTCAAAATGCACTTACTTTAAAGTGATATCATGGGGATAATTTGCTGCCAAATACCTCCTTACTTTAAAATAAAAATGTACACGTCAAACAAAAACATATAAGCACATGGTGAAACTGTCCCTTGGCAGTTTCTAACCAATATGCTTGCACTCTTATTCACATGTATTGAGTAGGAATGGGAACACAATATTTACCCATTAATATAAATGGTAAACATGCTGATATTTAAAAGACCTGGTATATTGCAAAAAATAAACATGACATAATATTTTAACTTTTTGGAACTTCAGCTTCATATGTCTGTTGTTCATACTTGGGCAGCATTTATCTGCAGACTAAGATACAGAATCTAGAGAAGGGATGGTACATTTCTTAGGATTAGGTCTGTAAGATTCATTTGAAAATCTGAGAAAATGAAATTTAAAAATGTCTCAAGACAGAGTTTCTATGTCACATAAATGAATTGTAGAGGCTACTGGCTCTGGGCCAGTGATTTCAAATTCTTGAGAGAGAATTTCTTGGGTTGCCCTTACATCTTACTGGTGATAATTTAGTATATGGTCAGACACAGTGCTGAGGGAACCTAGGAAATATAGTATTGATTCTGTGCAGCAAAACAAAGACTTATGAAAGATGTACTTAAGATACTTTATAGAACAAAAAGATACAATCAAATCTACCGGGGGTCAGCTTTGAGAGAACAGAACAACGAAAACACAGTAAATTAAATAAACTAAAAGAAAAAAAAAACACTTTGTTGATTAATGAAGTTTATTTGGATACCATTAGACAATAACATGTTCTAAGCACTGTGGTTCCTAAGTACACACACACACACACACACACACACAGACTGACTTCACATGACTTACACGTTAGCAGATAAAGACAGTCTTTTGTTTTGTTTTGTTATATTGGCATAGGTAGACTGATTTGTTATAATTAAGGAATCATACTTTCTCCTAAGAAGCCTGAGATTCAAGTTATAAAGTAATATGTGCTTCCTATCCTATACCTCCTACCCTATATCCTATACCCTGGCAGCGCATTTCCATTTTGTTACTATTTATCTTCTCTCTGTTTCCCTACATTTATGTATTTATGTCTCTAATTTGTAGAGAAACAAAATACCAGTTATTTTCTCTGCAAATTGATCTATACCTTCCTTCATTTCTAAAAAAACAAAAACAAAAACAAAAAACAAATTAAAAAACCTCCAGAAAACCTGGGATTTTAATGTCCTAATTTTCCTCTTTCCTTTTACCAATAGATAGGATATGTGCAACGTGTTATCTGCCCCCATCCCCGAAATCTAATCCCACACTTAATCCTGGGGTTTGTTGGATTTATTCACCTAACTGCAGTCAGTATTTTCTCTTCTGTGTGTTTATTCAATTTCAAGAATATTAAGCACCAATATTACATTATTTTTCACTAATTTTGAAACTTTGGGGAGTCCACTATTATCTTGCACTTTAATTACACTTAAAAATAGATATAGCTCAGAAAAGCGGCTTTATGACAACATAAAAACAAAATACGAGGGTGCTTCAAAGAGTCAAATAGGTTAAAGTATTTAAGAAGTTGTACCTCTTTACCCCATCACTTGTTTAACTAACACACATGGTGATGTAAAACATGTTCTTCCTGATATTCTGATAGGAAATACTTGCGTCAAAATAATTGGTGAGGATGCCTTTAGCAGAAAAAGAGAAAAAAGGATTTTCTGTCTAGAAAGTACTATAGCTTCCCAAGACCTAGTAATAGGATTATTACACATGTATGTGCATGTATGTGTATATACCCATATTCTCACACTCAATACAAAATTTGTGAATATACTCATGACAAAAGTAAGTATAAGAGAAGATAGAATTAAATTTCTATCAATTAACTGTAGGCAGATCCATTATATATTAAGTTTTTGTTGATGCATTGTTAATAAAGTTGTAGATTTGTTTATAAAATATGATTACATTTGTATGAAAACAAAAAATTGAAATCCATGTGTGTACATAGTAGTATACATATGTGTAAACAATGAGAACTTGGTAAAAGTATGAAAGAATAAAAATGAATTTCTTTAACATTTATTAATCATTAAGAGTACGCCTTGAAAAATTTTAGAGTGCTGTTATTTATGAATTACATTCTTTGCTATTTGATGCCCTGTGAGAAAAACAAGTAAAAATGTAGTATATTCAATTAGTATTCAACTTCTTTTTGTTTGCAAAAAATGGAAAGATTCAGAGGCATAAATATTTGGACTCTGGTTTATATTGGGATTAAAGATGTTTAAACATATTTTTCAGATTTCCAATTTCACAAAATATTTTGTACTCGGGTTGTTCCTTCTCATTTTCAAATTTAGCTTTCTAAACTTGGCAATATTTTTAGAGGAATATTAATTTGTATAAAATTTAGATTTTATAAAATAAGTCAGCCATTCACCACAAGTAATATGCCATGCATTTTAAATTCTAGAATTTCAGCTGGCTGAAATCTTATTATGCCAAGATCATACTACAATCAAGCTTATTTCTGAGTCAGTAATGTGGCCCTTTAATTATAACATGCAACATGAAGATACTGATCCCTAAAATTCTTAAGAGATATATTACCAAGTTTTAAATTGCTACTTCAATTAGAGCAGAAAGAACTTACTTTCTGCCAGTTATGTTAATATGTGCCTATAAGAAACTCTATTAACTGGCTTAGCATTTTAAACATATTCCAGTGATGGCTTAGCATTCTGGTAGACTGGTGCCAGGTATCTGCCCAGATGGCCTACTCCTTAATGAAGGATTACTTTCAACAGCCACAGGCAGTGAGTAGACAGCTCAATGTTGTGACCTTATACACACACCTCCAAGATCTTCCCTCTCTGTAATTCAGTTTCTGTGGGAGGTCTCAATGTACATCTTTGACTTTGATCTTTCCATCTCCCCCCCCCCCCCGCCCCGTATATGTATAAATAATCGCATTTCCACCAAATTCAGCTTAAGGATCTGCATATCTTTCAAAGAAGGAAGATCTACATGAAAACAGCTTTGAGACATTTCTGCTTACCTCACTCATTTCATTAATAACTTCATTCACCCACAACCTACCTTCACAGGATTCACCAAGATTTTTTTTTCAGCAACGCTACTGAAGTATCATCAGCATAAACATTATCAACTTAAAGTGTACAACTTGTTTTGATATATATTTTATATATCATACATATATATTTAATACTTATGGTACCAATATCACCATACGATGAGAACTTTTTAGATTAACTCAACAACTTTCAAGTATACAATTCAGTATTAACTATGGCCAGCACCCTGTATATCAGAGCCCGGAAACTTACTCATAATGGTTAAGTTTGTACCCTTGGACCACCTTCACTTCTTTTTTTCCATCCCTTCCCCTCCCCCCACTCCACCCCAACCATCACCCACCAATCTTCTGTTTCTGAGTTTTCTTCAGATCCCACATACATGTGAGATCAAACAGTATTTATCAAACAAGATTTGTTTTCCTGTCTGAAAATGTTGTTTTTAATTTGTATGTTTTAGATTATTATACTGAAATAGTCATAGTATTTTGTGCCACTCCCTGCCCCTGAATAATCAATAATCCGCTAGAAATGCCTGAGGGCCCTCACAGGGGCTGAGGTAAAGCCCACACAAGCATTTTCCCTCTGGGAGTCAGGCTTGTGGCCAGACCGCTATTGTGTTTCTTTTTTCTTTCTCTCTTTCTATTCCTTTTCTTTCCTTTTTTTTTTTTCTTTTAAGATTTTGTTTATTTAACAAAGAGCACGAGCAGTCAGAGTGGGCAGGCGGAGAGATGGGAGAAGCCGGCTCTCTGCTGAGCAGGGAGCTTGAGGAGGGGCTCAATCCCAGGACGCTGAGATCACGACCTCAGCCAAAGGCAAACCCTTAACGGACGGATCCACCCAGGCGCCTCACGCTATTGTGTTTCTTATTATGACTGCAAGACCCACCTCAGCGACGACAGTCAGGAAACTTTCCGAAAAAACAAGGTTTGTTACTCACATGTTCCGAAGGCTTCTCGGCACTCCGCGAGGTCGCAAGTAGGGCCGAAGAGCACGCGTCTCGGTTCTGCTTTTGTGGGGGTGGAGGATGGGCGCCTACGGTGTCCGGGGTCCGTTCCCGGGCTTTCCGTTTATTGGTGACCTTCAAACAGAGGCGGGAAAATCGAAGCGCGGGAATTAATGCGCCGGAAGGGGCAGGGGAGAGAAAAACAAGCAGTCAAACCGGAGATGGCTGAACAAAAGAAACTTCAGAGGTGGGACAGTCGAGTGGCTGGCAATGTGTTTATTCCAGAGAGTTGTCTCTGAAAAGCTAAATGTCAGGCACCTGCCGTGCAGTCCGACAGGCCCACTGTCCAGGTGCTTGCACTTCACAGAGGCACAGGATGTTAGAAAGGTCATACCAAGGGGACCCACGTACCCTTCGCGCTTTCCTCTAAGATTGTGTCTTACAGAATTATAGTACAAAATCTGAACCAGGAATTTGGCGTTGGAACAAAGTGTGTGGTTCTGTGTCATTTGGTGTAAATTTGTGTAATCACCAATTCAAGTCAGGATACAGAGCTGTTTGGACACGGTAAAGATCTCCTTCGTGCTACACTTTATAGTTCCTGCATTGCCCTCCCGCCCCAGTCCTTAACCCGTGGCCATCACTAAGCTGTTTTCCATTTCTATAATTTTGTCTTTTCAAAAAATGTTATGCAAATTGAAACAAAGTACACAATAGTTTCGTTTTTGTTGTTTTTGTTTTTCTCAGCATAATGCGCTGGAGACCTATCCAAATGGTGTTTATCAGTAGTTTATTCCCTTTTATTACTGAGTAGTATTTCATGATATGGAGATACTGTCGTTTGTTCAACCATTCACCTATGAAGGGATATTTTAGTTTTCCAGGTTTTGGTTATTTGCTGCTATGAACATTCACATACAAGTTTATGTGTAGATAAAAGTGTTTATTTCTCTGGGATAATGTCCAGAAGTCCAACCTCTGGGTCACGGAGTAAATATATATTTAGCTGTGTTTGTTTTCTTAATACATTGCCAGATTATTTTCCAGCAATTGATAATTGTCACAGTAACAAAATTTTTTAGCTGTTCTAATAGGTATATAGTGATTTCATATTATATTTGTATTTTATTTCTTTATAACTACAAAAGATTTTACTGGGATTATTGATAGGAATTGTTGGGAATGAAAGCCCAGTCTCTTATGGTGTCTACTTGTACTACCAGAGGTTGAGAAGGAGATATTACTGCTCAGTAGGGTAAAAGCCCCTCCCTGGGCTTCCTCTCTGATACCTCTGTGTGTGGAGTGGGGAATTGGATCACCTCATGGCAAGGGTGGGTAACTAGTATCTCTACTTGGTTTTTGCTGGCAAAATTAGGGGGAGGGCAGTTTTTCTGTGGTGTCTGGCTGGAATAGAGCAATTATTGTCTAAAAGGTTTCTGTCTTGCTAATCTCCTTTCCTGATCCTTTGACCAGAGAGAAAAGACTTAGAGAACAAAACAGGTTTTTTAGGGTGCTTTTTATTTTTTAATCTGTTTAGGGTACTTTTGATTGGTGTTTTGGGGTTGCCAGTTTATTCCACCCCAAGTCTGAAATATATAAGGTAAAATAAAGCCCCCCCCCCCCAAAGATGCTCACCACTGTGGCATTCCTTGTATCATTATCCCATCAACCTTCTCTCCACCTTTCAAAGTCTTTATGGTTGTTTCATATATGATTGTCTTATTTTTTACTTGTACATAGTAAGATGAATAGGGAAGATACATCTATTCCATCTTCCTGGAAGCCACTGTCACAGTTTGTAATTTAATATTACCCTGCACTGTGCCCTGTACTATGCTAGGCAAGGAGAGTTTAGACTTTAAAGAAATTGTCTTCCACTAGTGAAGGAGCAAACCTAGACAGATTATTTCTAAATGGCATAAGTTAGAAGATATAGATATAAATCCTTGCCAAGGAGAACTCAAAGGAAGGCTCCACCACTAAAACAAGAAATTTAGAGAAATTTCTTATAGGATACAATGCCTGAATTGAGTCTTAAAATACAAGCAAAAGTCACCAGATAAAGTAGAAAAAACAATACAGCCAAAAGAGTGCTTACATGAAAAACCATGATCTGGCATAATATATTTAAAGCTATTTAAGGATATGAGTATAAAGAAATACATAGAGACTAGACTTTGAAAGTCCTTGAATTCTGTCATAAAGATCATATATGTATGTTTTTCTAAAAGCAAAGCTGAATCATTGAAATATTTCATAAAAATTTAGAATAGGCCAAATCACTTTCAAATGGAATTATCTAGTTAGATAAACCTAGGTAAAGAATAAATTGAAAGGGGACAATATTAAAGGCAAGATGAACAAGTATGAGAGTATGGGATATTTAGATTACATCTAAAATATCCCTCTGCAATATCTCAAGATACAGATAATAAGGGTCTTAAATATAGAAATGAATGTAGGAGTTTTAAAGGGAGAATAAAAATATTCTGTAGGTAAACTTTTCCATATTATTAATCATTTCCCCTCCACTGCCATAAGAAAGTGTCTAAAATGTGAAGCTCAGAAGAGAGGTTATGATTTTGAAGACCTCAATAATCTCAAAAAAATATGGTGAAGCACACACAAGGGAAATAGAACCCAGTAATCTTAGAGTGAAAGGGAGAGCAAGCTAGAACAGAGAATTATGAGAGTATAATATATCTGTCTTATGGGGGTAGAGGCATTTCACATTTTGTAACTGCCTGTTACAGTTACAAAAGTAGTTTAGATGTTCAGTAGGAAACCTTAAATAGCATGCTTTTTTATTTTGGCAATAAGATAATTATTGGTATTCCTCAAAAGCAGTGCCTTTCTGTGTTGTGTGTGTGTTGTAATGGGAACTACTTTGAAAAGTAGTAAGAATAAAGTAGACAATGATTTTGACTTTATGAAAATTGATAAGGGAAACAAAGAGTCTGATAGTTTAGGGATAACGATTAAAATTCACTTTTTTGTTATTTTAGATAAAAGAAAATAGGCTTACTCACAGGCTGATAAGAATAAATTAACTAAAAATGAGAAAAATAATGCTGAAGACGACTATGGAAAGATGGCAGTGATGGACATTGGGGAGGGTATGTGCTATGGTGAATGCTGTGAATTGTGTAAGACTGATGATTCACAGACCTGTAACCCTGAAACAAAGAATACATTATATGTTAATAAGTAAAATAAAATAAAATACAAAAAATAAAATGAGTATATTATGATAGCATGGCTTCAAACACTGCTCCTCATAAAGCTTGTCACAGAGCAAACACTTTTTAATTCCTTATTGACTAAATGTAAGGAGGTTTCAGCCCATGAAACTATAGGATAGAAACTGTTTTAGATCATAAGTATGTATGGGTGAGAGTTATGACCAGGGAGGTAAGTGGTTCATACCTAGTTGCTTCAATTTCTAAGATTTCAGTGGAAATCCTATTTAACTGATAGGAGTAGGAGGCTTGGTCTTGACGACAGTCTTGAGGAAAGGGCTTACATTTTATAAAAAGTGAGAGGAGACTAAGAGAAAAAAAAATATTAAGCAGGGGAAAAAATAATCTAAAAAACAGGAGGATGCCTGTGTGGCTCAGTTGGGTAAGTGGGTGCCTTCGGCTGAAGTCATGATCCCAGGGTCTTACGATTGAGTCCTGCATTTGGCTCCTTGCTCGGCAGAGAGCATGCTTCTCCCTCTATATCTCCCTGCTGATCCCCTTGCTTGTGCTCTCTCTTCAGCAAATAAATGAATAAAATCTTTTAAAAATTTTAAAAAGTAAAGATACATGACTCCATGTTTAAAAAAAAAAAAGTGTTACTTAACTATGATACAGAATCAGTTCAAACTGAGAAAGTATCAATTTGTAGATAAAGCATCCACAATATAGATTTGTCTTTCCTTTGTCTTATGCTTTAACTGACCAAGACAAAGTTCTTTGAATAAATTAAAACTGGGAATATTGGTTTTTGGAAAAAAAAAAAGTCAGAAACACTAATTACTGATTTGTTTGTTTTTTTTTTTTTAAATTCCCAATTTTCTCCTATGAAAAAGCATTTTAAAAAAATTGCTAGCACCTATCAACTATCAAAGTGTATTAATTATAGCCACTTAATATTTGGTGTGTAACACATCATTAAATGAATGGGTGGGTTTCTGACCTTAATGAAATGGACACTAATATCTGTCTGGTACCAAACTGCAGGCCTTTCATCATGTTAATAGTTTCAAGTACAGAGTAAGCCTCCATTCCATCTATGTCATCCCTTCCTATTATTCTTCATTTTCCAATGTTCAGTTATTTTCTTCAGGATGGCAACTTGCTACTGTAATATTAAATTTATCAGAAGAGGCAAATCTAAGAAGTCATCTCATTCATCACTCTGTCTTCTGATTAGATTACATCTAAAATAATTGTATTTATAAACACCTGCAGAAGAGAAGATTTCACAACTTCTTTTTTTTTTTTTTTTTTTTTATTATTTATTTATTTGACACAGAGAGAGAGATCACAAGTAGGCAGAGAGGCAGGCAGAGAGAGGGAGGGAAGCAGGCTCCCTGCCTAGCAGAGAGCCTGATGTGGGGCTCGATCCCAGGACCCTTGGATCATGACCTGAGCTGAAGGCAGAGGCCTCAACCCACTGAGCCACCCAGGCGCCCCAGATTTCACAACTTCTAACAACAATTTAACCTTCTTTGCTGTTAGAAAATGTCTTCCTTAGGGGTGCCTGAGTGGGTCAGTTTGTCAAGGGGCTACCTTTTGCTCAGGTCATGACCCAGGGATCCTGAGATCAGCCCTGCTCAGCAGGGAGTCTGCTTTTCCCTCTCCCTCTGCATCTCCCCATCTCTTGTTCTCCTGTTTCTCTCTCACTCACTCACTCACTCTCCTCTCAAATAAATAAATAAAATCTTAAAAAAAAAAAATCTTCCTTAGATTTTCTTAAAATGCTGCATGTTCAAAAGGGAGCCAGCTTTCTCTTGCTCCCGATTGATTTTAAAAGATCTGGCCACAATCGTCATGTAAAAATCTTGAGTTTGGTATCAGTTATTCCTAATAACTGAATCATAAGTAATATGTGAGCAATCCCTGACTAACACGGTAACCAAATGAATACGTGTATGACATGATTCATGACTGTTGATGTGTAACCCAGATGAACCACAAGAACATAACTGTCTTTAGCCCTAATAATTTCCCTTGTTCTGAAGTTTGGCTTTATCTGAAATTAATATAGTTATTTTTGCTTTCTTCTGATTATATTAGCATGGTGTATGTTTCTCCTTCTCTCGACCTATAATCTGTCTTTCTATTTGGGTGGATTTCTCATAAACAACATATATATTTGGGTCTTGTTTTATGCACTCTGATAAATTCTGTCTTTCACTTGATTACATTTAAAGCAGTTAGTCACACAATCATTAGCCTCTGAGATTCCTCAGTTTTACCCCACCCCAGTATTAATATGCATGATCATCTGGATGAGCAAATTCATAGGTCAAAGTTAGCTCTTTACAATCCTAGGGCTCACCCCTCCCATGCAGCCAGTCATTTTGCTTTTTAGCCCCTCAAACCCTAAGAAAGGGCTCAAACGTTAAAATCATTCTTTCCCTGTAGAAAATCACCTCTCTTTCCCAAGAGTAAAGGTCACCTATACCTTGAAAATGTAAAGGCCTGTTAACTCTCTTATACATTGGGTTTGGCTGGGACTTGGAGACCCCAGGGTATGAGCATCCCATTCCAAGTTGGATGGGAGCCTTTTAAATAAAACAGTGAGAATAAGTCTTCAAAGTGTCTTTCCTCTAATTTAGGATTTCTGCCATTATCATATTACATTGTAAACATTGAAACATTGTAAACATTGAAAACAGCCAACTACACTGGGATCTACTGAGTATAACTTCATTGTCGTGGCTACCTACCTCACACTGTATGTTTGCTTCTCAAGCTATTTGGTAGAAATAGGAAACTTAGCATTTCCCCTGCCTGGCCCCAAGCACAGACATCCCCTGCAACTGTGAATGACCTAACATTCTTTTCTTAAGTAGTTAGTTCTTTCTTCTGCTGTCTCTGAGTTGAACCTGACTACCATACTTGAACTTTTCAGCCAGTTTCACTGCAGATATGGGTACACACACAATGTAATTTGGCAGTAAGTATGAACTTCTGCTTGCTTCATATATAGCTCCTAAATTATCTAACAAGCCAGGCAGCATACTTATAGAGCTGTATTAGTATTACCCTTCCATGCCCTTTATGAAAAAAATCATGTGCTTGGTTTCCAGAACAGAAAAAAAAAAATGCTATCCTTCACTAATGCAGTATACTGCTATGAAAGGACAAGGAAATACCAACAAGGAAACAGGATATTCTGAAAATCAAAGGGATGCTTACTGCTGAGGGATACTGCTAAGTGAAAGTCAGGTATGTAAATACCGAAGAATGCTCTTAAATTTATCAACAAGGAGCAGTTGGTAACCCCAGAAGGGGCAGGGTCAATGTAGTAGTAGAGGCAGTGTAGATTGCAGTAGGCAGAGGAATAAACTTGCAATGAAGCAGTGCAGATATCAAGTTTAAGATTACATTCCATCTAAAAGTTTGAATTTTTTTTTTTTTTTAAGATTTTATTTGACAGGGAGAGACACAGAAAGAGGGAACACAAGCAGGGGGAGTGGGAGAGAGAGAAACAGGCTTCCCACCGAGCAGGGAGCCTGATGCAGGGCTTGATCCCAGGACCCGGAGATCATGACCTGAACCGAAGGCAGACATCTAACGACTGAGCCACCCAGGTGCCCCTAAAAGTTTGAATTTTGTAAGAATCTTTTAAGGCACAGTATATATGGCTTATCTATCTTTTCTTGTGTTTTCCTTTATTGTTGTTAGCCTTTAAAACTCTACTTTTTTATATTTGAATGAAACCTGGCTCAGACTCTTTTTCACAATAAGCCCAGCACAAAATAGGAAAAAATAAATGAGTTGAAAAATGCCCTTTCATATGAGTTGTAGTTACTGTAAAGTTTCAGGTATTCTTAAAATCTCTTGTCCATTCTCTTTTCCTTTGGAACTCAATTCTTTTATCTACATTCTTTGAGAGCATCAGACTTTTTTTTTCTTTTTTTTAAAGTAGTTTCCACACCCAGTGTGCAGCCCGATGCGGGATTCGAACTCATGACCCTGAGATTAAGACCTGAGCTGAGATCAAGAGTCAGATGCTTAACTAACTGAGCCCCCCAGGTGCCCCAAGAGAATCAGACATTCTTAATATCTTGACTTAATAACAATTTTATGGTTATATATACATAGAAGATTTCTCCCACAGTGTCTAAATGACTTCTTTCTCTCTTTAGGTCTGATTGGTAAAATTGGAAATGTGAAACAGAGCTCATTACATTAAGCCTAAAAAATAAACACATTCATATCAGCTAGCTGTAGAAGCATAAATAAGGGTTTTTGTTAAAATATTCAAAACTACATTCATTAATAAACTATCTTTGGGTGGTGAATATATTAGTCATTTATTCATGCAATCAGTGTCTGAAAGTTTGAATCATCACTTGTAGGGTCATCTGGAGTTATTTCGTCTAAAAAGAGTCTGTTGGTATGGGATATTGATCATATCTCAATTATTATTCAAGTTGATTGACTAGCATTATTATTCAAATTGCTTTTACTAACAAAGGAGAAAGAAAAGAGAAAATGAAGAAAATGAAGAATAAATTTCTAATTCCTACTGAGTTATATTAAATAAGCTATATATGTATATGATATATATATTTGTATAGTTTGTGTATGTATATATATACCACATATATACACAGATGTAACAGTGTAATGTTAGTCATTAAACTGAAATTACCAGTTACCAAATGTATTTAGCAGAACTAGAAACAAGAATTAGATGGACAGGATAACCGAATATCATCAGGATAAGGTTCATTAATTAAATAACAGATTTTTAGTTCTTTCTGCAGATTGAGGAATAGAGGCAATCAACCTCTATTCCATGAACTTTGCATGATTTTGAAGTAAAATCCAATCCTTAGAAGAATTAAAATCTAATTTGTTTGGAGGCTGACTCTAAAGGCTATACAACAAAAGTTATCAAGTATAATGATGCATTTTTTTTTTAAAGATGTTATTTATTTAAGACAGAGAGACAGCACATGGATGGAGGTGGGAGGAGAGAGGCAGAGGCAGAGGGAGAAGGAGAAGCAGGCTCCCCAGCCCAGAAGGAGCTCAAGGCCACGGTGTTCTCTGGAACCCAGTAATCATGACCTGAGTGGAAGGCAGCTGCTTAACCAACTGAGCTACACAGGCTTAAGTGCAATAGTTTATCTGAGGTACATTTTGGGGGTTTTAATATTATCAGGAATTCATTTATGATCACCCATTTGCATGATCATTAAGGTAATTAATTTATTTAAATGCTTGAGACCATGAAATTCTCCAGTTGCCTCATTATGTCTTTATTTCCTGCCCAGAGTTTCATCTTTAGGCACATATTCTTTGCCAAATGAGGTGCTCATTTTGTAAACATAGAACTAACTGTCCTTCTTGTTTTACTTACTGCCTTACACTAATTCTGCAAATGGCACAAGAGGGAATGCTTTGGACTGAAGTCATGTACTTCAAACATAAGCTTTAATAACATGCAAATAATATATATTTATTCCGCTGTACTCTTTATTCAGAATCTTTTCAAGCAAAGCAAAGGGAGTAAGAATCAACATTTGCAATTTAAGAGGGTGAAATGAATACACATTGCTTTAATTTAACATAAGAAATATAATAGACCAAATGTTGATTAGATTTTTAATTAGCAGATCAAAATAAAATGTTGATATCTAAATGATTATGAAGTTTAGGTTTGTTTGATTGGTTTTCCCTTTCTTTTGTTTCAGTGATTTTTAACCAAGTAAAAGTGTGCTTTTTCTACAGTGCTCAGAACTCAACTTCACAATTATTTAAGGAGTTTGCTGGCTGATTTTTTTTTTTTTTTTTTCATTAAAAGCCTGCAGCTCTCTCAGTGATTGGACCAAAGGAAATTCTGCTTATGGTTTGTTGTTGTCTTTTTTTTTTCATTTTCCATGAGTTACCAAGTATCTACAGTGCTCACCTTTCTACTTTCTGAGGATTCCATAACGTGAATAGAAAGATTCATGGGAATCATTTGTGATGCCTGAACTGAAAAACCAAATATGCACATGTATAAAATAGCCATACGCACAAACATCCTGGTAGGTCACTAAAGAATTCGGAGGCAAATAATATGTAGGTATTGCCACTGAGCTAAAAAACAAAACAAAACAAAAACAAACAGCTTAATAGTCTAAAGCTTTTTTTTTTTTTTTTTTTTAATAATTGCACTGTATACTGAGAAGCTGCAAGTAGGGTCCCTACTAACTTGAGAATTCTCCAAATGGACTATTCCTAACTAGGTGTTATGGTCAGCTTTGCCATCCTATCTAGTCTTGCCTTCTTTATGTAAGCCAAAGCCTGGTGTTACTGGTATAATTAAGAAAATATATATATTTTAACAAGTACAATTGAATTTTGAAAAGAAAAGACTATTTCTAATAGGAAGAAATGAAAAGGAATTGTACAGGGCATATTTGATCCAAATGCTGAAGAATTTACTAGATTTTGGTGGGCGAGGTTAGAGAAAGAGCATTCCTCTTAAATGAGAGAATTTTGGTTAAGAAATAGTGTAGCAAAAGTCTGGACCATCTCCAGGAAATAACAGATAGGGCTAATCAAAAATATATATATGAAAAAAAATATATATATATGGCCTGGGAAAGTGTATAGATGTAAGATAGATATTAATTGGCCTTAGATATTTTGCAAAGAAATTTGGATTTTATTTTGTAAGTTGTCAGAAGCCATGTTTTAGAAAAATAAACCTACTCTAAGGCAGTAGTGACAGATATACTGACACTGAATTATATGCTAAGGTTGGATTCTACTTTGTATTCACTAGGGAGATATATATGAGAAATACTAGTCTGAAATTCTTTAACAAAATTCAATCAAATCATTCCATAACTCCTTTTCTTACTGTTAAGATGTTACATCCTTTGTATTGTATTCTTATAAGTATTTTTTCCTGAATTCAAAATTTAAGACAATGGTCATTCTTTTGATTATATATATTTCTTCTTTGGCTCAAGTTGTTCCTAACACACTTCTCTTTATAAGAAAAAAAAAATGACTTCTTCAATAATTGGGAAGAATTATCCCAATTTATACTAAGATCTAAACATGCAGGGCTCTAATTAAAACTATGACTACTGGGGCGCCTGGGTGGCTCAGTGGGGTAAAGCCTCCGACTTCAGCTCAGGTCATGATCCCTGGGTCCTGTGATCGAGCCCCGCATCGGGCTCTCTGCTCAGTGAGCAGTCTGCTTCCCCCCCTCTCTCTGCCTGCCTCTCTGCCTGCTTGTCATCTCTGTCTGTAAAATAAACAAATAAAATCTTTAAAAAAAAAAAAGTACGACTACTAAAACAATGCTTTACACACAGTGTATAGTCAATAAGTACCTACCTATAAGCTAAATAAAGGTTAGAGGGCTGTATTTAGTGTTTTTTATTTTTTCTCTAGAGGGATTAGCAATGAGAGGGAAAGAAGAAAGCCAGACAAATTGCTTATAAAGGCAATCCAAATATATAACTTAAAAAAAAAAAAACTTTTTGATGTACAATCATAGAAGAGAAAATTAGATCCTTTGCTTATAATAGCATGTGAGTTAGAAAAAAGAAAAAAATATATATTATTAGCCCTCTAGAAACTCTGTTCTGGCTTATGTTAGCACACATTAAATTATATAGTCCCTCATCTACAAAAAGAAAGATTTCCCAAATTAAATCAAACATTGATATTTTAGCTTTCAATATAGCTACATGAATTATTCTCATTTGTGATAAAAGGACAACCTTAATATCCTCTGATCATTGGCAGTACACTCAGCTCTGTGCCATGCCCTGAACCATAACAACACATTTACAGTGTTTGAGTTCTTCAAGCAACCAATCAGATACGTATCGTGAAGACTTTAGCTTTTTCTTGTTCTCAGTTCTGTCCTCAGAACTGCGTCAGGCCCAGGAAAAATAGCATGCCATTAAAGAAACTAAATAGGATGCTCTGCCAAAGGAATTAAATCTCGTATGTTATTATAATGCATGTGGCCACTGAAGGACATCAAATGGTATTTTACAGACTTGTTTAACTCATCTCCCATTCCATAGGTTAGAATAATATTACACTATCTTACAGCATCAGGCGCATTAAGAGCATTGTTATATAATAATATTTGCTAGACCACCAAAAATGAAACTACTTTTGACAATTTTAGCTTTTGGAAGAACTTTATTTATATTCAAACAGCAATTTTTTGGCCCTATGCCAGAAATTGATGCCATAAAACAGGAGGGACTCTACTTCAAAAGAATACTGTGTTTTTATTATAAATTTTAAATACTTGGTGACAGTTATAAATAAGATCTTTAGGGATGGTTATTTAAATCCAAATATATAAGCCTAGGAAATGCTTATGAACAGTTATCTCCCAAATCTTTTTATAGACCAACCTAGAGCTATCAGTCAAAGCATATTTCTTTTAAATTAAAAAAGTACATCTCTAATAAACTCATAAATGCGAGGCTTCGCATCTATTGCTTCTGCCTAATCAAATGTTTTGGCTGGAGCAGCAATAGATTCAGCTGATAAGGACCTAATAAATTACCTGGTGAGGTGATCAGTTTCACAGCACATGACAGCCAAGTCACCCAGATAGCCTCTCCCTTTTATGAAAAGGAAATACAAGAGCAAAACTATTAAGTTCCATTTTCATTTCTCTTTTTGTTGAAGCTGAACTATAATTAGTTTGTCTATTTCCTCTAGAGAATATTTACATGTAAGAAAGTATTTCTGTTGAGTGTAGGATAAATATTTTAAGAGTTCAGTGATAAATTGTAGAAGTACATTCATTCAAGTAATAAAAACTGTGCTCTTTAATCTGATCATAAAATAATTAGTAATGTTTAAATGCTTATGCCGCACTGTAGTGTATAAATGATGATTTCAAAATCATTACGAAGCCAGTAAATTAATAATTTTATAGTGAGGAATGTTGTCACTTCAGGAGAGCAATGCATTTATTATTGAGGAGTATATTAATTTTTTTAGTTCATCAAGTCAATAAAACATCTTAAGATAGAATAATTATTTTCTTGGACTGCCTGCCTTCAGACTATCTGTGCATATCATTTATTGTTCTGATATATAACAGTGAATTCATGTTCGAAATACACAATCATAATAAATAGTGCTCAGCACAATTTCATAAAAAGCTATTATTCATTAAATAATCTCTATAGTGCTGCTAGCAAATATTAGGCAATGTTTCTGTGTGTGTGTGTGTGTGTGTGTGTGTGTGTGACATAGACACAGAGAATATATTAGAAATAGGAAATACACTTTTTCCCAATGGGTAGGAGAGATATCATATGTATATGTTATAAGAAGAAACATTTTTGCTTTCAACCATATTGAAGCTAGGTGGTTTGATATGGAATACTGTACTATAGGGTATTTAGTACAGCATAGTAGAGTTGAATACGGTATAGAATAAGATGAGATAGGAAAGGGTAGGATGGGATTTAACAGTATGGTATAATATGCCAGAGCAGAATATAAGGCATAGCATTAAATTTAATTTCACAACTGATGTATAAGCATAAAATCCAGGATATCATGGTTGTGTAATCCTGAGGAGATCACTTAACCATACTGAACTTCAGTTTCCTCACCTATAGAATGAAGATTCAAATAGTTCCTATGTCATAGATAGATGTTTTGTAAAGAACAGTTTAAATAATGTACATACATGTTTAGCACACATATCACAGGCATACAATTGATTATGCTTTTTCCTATCATTTTTATTTTCATGTACTTGATTACATTCAGCTTATATGTTATAAAAAGAGATCCTTTGTGTGCCATATATGTTGAGGTATTTCCATTCTTTCAACTTCAGGGTGTTTATTGCTGTACAGATGTTTTTAGTCTGTACATATTCAGTTCTGCCCAGGTTTTCCCACGTGGCTTCTGGGTTTATGTCACAATTAGAAAGATTTTATTTACCTAATTTTATAAAAAATGTCTTTTATATTCTTCTGTAGCTATAAAATTTAAACCTTTAATATTTCATACATCTGAGATACACAAGTAATGTCAGATGGGTGTATAATTTATTTTTCCAAATCGTGATTCAATTGTTCCAATCTACTAAGGTTAATTTCTGTATCTTGGATCTGAATTATTATCTTTATAATTTATCAAATTCCTCTGAATAACAGATTATCTTCCTGAATCTCCTATTCTGTTTTGTTGATACCTTCTCTATAACCAAGTCACCGAAAATCCCTACCAATTCTCTTTCTAAATGTAGCTGAAATTCACCTTGGTCTCCACTGCCCCATTCTAGTCTAAATTACTATCTCCTTTTAAATTGGCTAAAAAATAGCTTCCTAAATAGACTCCAGTGTTGCCCTTCCTCATGTCTGTTTTCCACAAATCAGATCCTTTCTTTTTTTCCTACAGTGATGTATTATTAGTTGGAAGAAGATTCAAATTTTTATGGGACCTGCAAGTTCCTAGAGTCTAACCCCAGGCTTCCTCTTTGAATTCCTCTACCAATATTGCTCTCACCCACAGAGGTTGCTTTTTTTTTTTTTTTTTTTTTTAATGGGTTTTCAGGCAGGCCAATAACTTTTCATTTTCAGCCTATCTTTTCCTTGACTGTTCTTTCACTGGTCTTTTTTTGTGCTATTTCCCAGTTCTATTTCTGTTTTCATTTCAGATGCCCTTCCCTACCTCATTCCTTGAAATCTAAATTAACATATGCCTTGTAGACAAACCCTATTAGCAGTTTTCTCCATAAATGCCAAAGACATTGGTTAATTAAAAAATGCAATTGTCCTGTCTTTGTAGCTGAATATTCCTGTCTTACAAATACTTTGTGTTCTCACTTAAGATACTACTTAAAATATTTTCTTATATATTATATACACTATATATATTTATATATTATAACTAAGTATATAATCTATACTATATATTTAAGTATATATTTATGCCATATAATATAAATATATATAAATATAAATATATAGTATAAATATATACTTATAGTATTTTCAAAGTACTAGCTTATTTCCAGACTTGTTTCCGCTTCAGTGAGAACCAATTTCCTTGATAAATTACACTCCTTTTTCTGAAAATTAATTTTCCTTAATTGTTATTTTCTCATAGTCAAAAAGTTAGTTTAGATTAAGGAATATTATATACAGAAAAGGGTTTCCTCAATATTGATTTAGGTTACTTTTTAAATTTCCACAGCAGAGCTCCCCAAAGCACTGTAGTTGACCCTAGAGGGGAACAGAAGGTATCTGCCCTGAATGAAGTGAGTGGGTAGGTATAGGTATCATCTAAGCTTTTTCAAGTATTAAGCTTAATCCTGGGGATGGTTAATTCTATGTGTCAACTTGACTGGGCTAAAGCATACCCAAATAGCCCATGAAATGTTATTTCTGAGTGTGTCTCTGAAGGTGTTTCTGGAAGAGATTAGCAGTTGATTTGGTGGACTGAGTTAAGTCCAATATGGATGGAATTATCCAACCCATTGAGAGTTTGAATGAAACAAAAAGACAAAGGAAGGGCAAGTTTTCTCTCTCTCTTTGCCTGAGCTGGGGCATCCATCTTCTCCTGACAATGGAGCTCTTGGCCTAGTCTTTGGACTCCAACATTTGTATTACTAGCTACCCTGATTCCCAGAACTTCAGATGCAGACTGAAGTATGCTACCAACTTTCCTGGATTTCCAGAACACGCATCACACATTATGGGACTCCTCAGCCTCCATAACCATGTGAGCCAATTTTGTATCTCTCCATATATTTGTATTACTGGTTCTGTTTCTCTGGAGAACCCTAATATAATTCTCTCTCAAGGTGGAAGACTTAGACATTTTAGCTAAGTTACCATTATGTTGTTTTTTAGAAAAACTAATCTGAAGGCATATGGCTGTGCAAATTGTTCCATTTTCAAAATTCTGATGGAGTTCTGAATGTCTTTCAATGAACCACCCAACGTTATTTGGATTGTGAAGATTGCCTGCACTTAGAGATTTAGTTACAATTTAGAAATAGGAGATTCATCTATAGAGTTAAAGCGTTTGCTTTTTAATTTTATCTCTGTTAGTTTAAATTAGCTGTAGCTTTGGCCCTTTCTTATTCCTCACATATTTCTAAATGATAACTTATTGCTTTATGAATTAAAAAATCCATAGCATTTGTTCTTTAAAAGCTGTGACTTGGAAGAATTTAAATAAATGAAGAAAAAGCTCACAATATTTAAATAGAAAAAAAAAAAAGGTTGCACTAAGTATGTAAATAAGTAGTTTCAGTATGATTCTAGTTGTTGGGAATATTTGTGGGTACAGGTATAAATCTACCTGGAAGAGGAAATTAGCAATGGTTATATCTATGAAATGGAATTTTAGATGTTGATAATGTGTTCTTTGTACTTTTTCGTATGTCCCTAAGTGTCTTTAATTAATGTCTTTAGTCTGTAAAAATCTTAAAAAGAATACTATTATTAATAATTTTAAAACTAATTAGCAGTGCGTGGGTGGCTTAGTCAGTTGAGCACCGACTCTTGGTTTCAGCTCAAGTTGTGATCTCATGGGTCATGGGACAGAGCCCCGTGTTGGGCTCTTTGCTTTGCAAAGAGTCTGCTTGAGATTCTCTGACCCTGCCTCTCCCTTCCCTCCACTCGCACGTGCTCTTGCACTCTCTAAAATAGATAAATAGGTTTATAAAACTGATCTCAGTTTTTAAAACTGATCTCTAGGATTTTATTTTATTTATTTATTTATTTTAAGATTTTATTTATTTATTTGACAGACGGAGATCGCAGAGAAGCAGGCAGAGAGAGGAGGAAGCAGGCTCCCTGCTGAGCAGAGAGTCCAATGCGGGGCTCGATCCCAGGACTGTGGGATCATGACCTGAGCCAAAGGCAGAGGCTTTAACCCACTGAGCCACCCAGGCGCCCCTGTTATTTTTATAACAATGATTTATTTCTGATATTTTAATATGTATCATGTAATTTTAGTAGGTATCATGCAAAGCATTTCACAGTGACTTAGAGAAACCAACCATGGAATGTGTCAAAACATCAATAATGTTTTCTTATATAGGAGGTGATAAAATTTTAATTGTGGATTAGTGAAAGGCTTAAATAAGGTGAGAAATATTATTGAGAGAGTTTTGTGAGATTTTCTACTTAGTTATGTATCTCATATACACATATACAAATATAATTGATTTATAAATAAAATTGATTCATATTATATATATATGTTTGGTATATACATAAATATTGTAAGTGAGACAAAATAATGCTTTCTGTGGAGATATAAAAATTTTTAAAGCACAGATGCCACCTTTGAAATAAAGTGCACATTTTATTTTTCCGGCCCCAGGAAAGAAACTGTTCTACATTTCCACTGGCAGGCATGCATGGGCCATCATGATTTCTAGGTAGTCCATGTATACCAGATAGACTTCCCATAAGGGAAAAAAAAAATACATGGAAAGATGTAGGGTTAAGATTTGAGGTAAAATCTCTTTAATAAATGTCAGGACTGGGGCAGGACCACTCCACCCTATTAGATAATGCTTGTAGATGAATGAGGAAACTTACCTGAAATGAGAATAGAGATGCATGCTCACTAAGAATTAAAAGAACACAAAGAAGAATATCTTCTAGCACATGATGTCTGATGACACTCAAATATCTCCTGACCAGGGGATAAGATGAGTTTCTTGACTTAGGAAGACGGAAGACAATAAGAGAGCAGTAGAGTCTCTTAAGTGGAAGAGTGCCTCAGTGACTTCTGTGAGAGCGGTCCCAGCAATGACATGAGGACTGCAGTGGAAGATTGGCAGTGACAGGAGGAGCAATACCTCTGTGACAATGAAAGAAGAGCTACATGCCAACAGCAATGTCAAGCGTGAGCCATGAGGCAGAACTTGTAACAGCTGGCAAAAGCCTAGAGGCGAATATATGTAGATGAACACCAAGGACGTCAGTTAATTTAACTGCTGTCAGGGCATGATTCTTTTTTTTTTTTTTTTAAGCTTCTTACAGAGGCAGGAAAAAAATAAATTTGAGATTTGAAATCTTACTAAGTTGAAATGACATAGGTTTAAAATAAAAGAATATTATTATTATTACCACCAAAATGAATACTTCCTGTACCCAAGGATTCCAATCAAGGGTTACTAAGATGATAAGGAGTGGGATATAGAGATGGGAATGTGGTTAGGGGAAACTTTCTAATGTTCAAACTAGGCCATTATTATATTTGGTTAATTCAATACCGTGTGTTGTAGAATTTCTCAGTAAGTTTTAACATAGTCTAATTTTCCTTAACAGTATGTAACACAATAGAAGGAAGAAGAGGTCAATTTCCCTTTTTTTCTTGCAAGAAGGAAAGGTTTAGCTTTACATGAAAAAAATGTAGAGTTACTTTGCACCAAGTAGAGAGTTAAGCGAGTTTTGTTCTTCTAAAACTATGATCAGGGAGGCAAACAGTTGGGTTGTGCCAAATAGGACTGCCTCATACTAGCTGAGGATTCTATACCATGAGAAATAGTGAGGAGCTCAGATCTTAGGAAGGGAAATAGTAACCTCAGAGTTTGACTCTAGTGGTAGAGACCAAGACTCAGCAAATCATTAACTGATTATTTTTTGATACTGGTACAAAAAGCATCACAGACTTTGGAATGTCATTAAGGGTAAAGAGACAGAGATTTTGTAGGTCATGAAGCTTATACAAATTACAAGAGGAAAATGCTTAAAGAAAAAATAGGAAACTATGAATACAGTACTAAACTACATGTGTTTGGTTTTTTTTTTTAAAGATTTTATTTATTTGAGAGAGAGAGAGAGAGCATGAAAGGGGTGAGGGGCAGAGGGAGAAGCTGGCTCCCTGATGAGCAGAGGGCCTGATGTGGGACTTGATCCTGGGACTCCAGGATCATGACCTGAGCCAAAGGCAGTTGCTTAACCAACTGAGCCACCCAGGTGCCCCTACATGTTTATTTAAATAAAAAACAGATCCAATGTTATAAATTTGTAAATAACTGACAAATATGATGATAATTATTCAAAATAATAAAATAACATTTTTTAAACTATCCTGCCGTATTTCTAATATATTTTTGGTCTTCATTTTTGTTTATATATTCTATAGTGTTCGCCTCATATGAAAACTATATTATAATTTGTTTTTCTATGAATAGAAGAGAAAGAAAAGTTAGTCTTTCTTCAGGATTATTACCAAAATTTAATTTTTGCCATTGGAGGTTTTAAAAATTTCTTCAAAACGTATTGGTAATATCATGCATATTTTTAGAATTATTGTCAGATTTGAAAAATATGCATCAATAGGTTATGATATTCATGTATTTTGAGTTCATTTTAGGAGTGACTAATTCTAAGTAGTTTTTTTATGAATCAAAAACAAAACCAAAATTAACAAACCATTTAACAATACACTAATGTTTGGTATGAATGCACATGTAGTGTTAAGCTCCATTATAATTCATTTCTGTTTTTTTTTTCCAGTATATCTGTTACAGTACTAAAGGCTTCCTTTGGTCTAAGCTTCCTGTTAAAACAGAATATATTCCTTCTGAGCATCTAACAGAGTATGAAATGTAATCCATTTATTTTTCTTTACTGAACATATTCCCAATATTACCATGTGTTTTATTACTAAAGAAAAATTTGAAGATTTTTTAAAATCACCTCTATTGCTTTAAAATGTGGTCCTACTTTTTAAATTGGCATAGTGGTTGTTTTTAATACAATGGTTATTTTTGCAGAGCTTTATTAAGATACAATTTACATACCATAAAATTTCATTAATTGCAAGTATATAATTAGGTGATTTTTATTCATTTATAAAATTGTGTCACCATCACCATAATCCAGTTTTAGAACTTTTCATCACCAATAAAATTTCCCTCAATCCCACTTGCAGGAAACTCCTATCCATGCCTAACTACCAGTTAAACACTGTACTGCTGTCTCAATAAATTTGTTTTTTTCCTGGGATTTCATAAAAATTGAATAATACTATGGATAGACTTTTGTATCTAGTTTATTTCTCTCAGCATGATGTTTTGAGCCATGTCCATGTTGCAGCATATGTCAATATTTCGTTCATTTTCATTGGTGACAAGTACTCCACTATATGGATATGCCACATTTGTTTATGTTTTCATAAACAAATACTTACTATTTGAATTTACTAAGTTTATTTTTAACAATTATTAATAATGCTGTTATGAGCATTCACATACAAGTCTGTTTTTGCACCTATGTTTTTCATTTACATTGGGTAGATTCCTAAAAGTGGAATTGCTAGTAAGTCAAGTGAGACCATTTCAGCAGTGGCTGGCAGGCTGCTGATTTTCACAGCCTTCCTTGCCTACTTTGAACTGGTATACCAACAGAGATGGGGAGACAGCAGCAGCTCCAAACAGGAACTCCATACAGTTCAGGCTATTCTTCCCTGAATGAAGTTCAGTAGTTTTCATGAAGAAACACTTCTCAGCTTGCTCAATGTCATTGGTTGATTTCCAGAGCATCAACAGGGTTGATCTGTTTGTCCAACTTTATAGTTGCTTTTGGGGGAAAAATTTTGATTTCCTTACTCTATCATGCCAGAAGTGAATCTCCAAAATCTATTTCTTAATTTTCTCCTAATTTTTCATTCTTTCTTTTTTTTCTAATATTTTTTGATGCTCAAGACAGTAAAGGGAGCTCAAATTTTGTCTTGTTTTTAAAGCACATGTATATGATGGTCCATAAATTAGGTTAAGTTACATATTTATGTTGTTCAAATAAATATTTTAAATTTAAAATTATGAAAATGATACATATTGTATAAGCTGTTACATCACCATTTAAAAATTGGTTGCATTGTGTATTCTATATGGGTGCTAAGACAAATCCATTAATTTTAATCAGCTTTTAAGTTGTTTACTAGTTTAGTGTGTGTGTGTTTGTGTGTATGCCTGTGTGTGTGTTAGTTACAGTCTTCCTCAGTGTTTTATGCCATTAAAATGAACCTATTCTACCGGTTTTATTTAAAGAATATATAATTTCTTATGTGGTCAAGATAAAAAATTAAGAATATTAATATGCCAATGTCATTCTAACACAACTGGCTATAAACTAGGAAATACTAATAAGGAACACCACAAATAGGTATTTGAATCAAAGTCAGTAAAGTAATTCTAGGAAAATATCCCAGTGAAGATGAGGCATCCATGAGGGTCACATTACTCTAGTGGGAATCTTGGGATGGTTTCCCAGTGTTTTAGTTAAAAAAAAATTCCCAAGGAGATGAAATTTCTTGAAGAGAAATATGTTCATGAAAACATTAGGTTTAATGTAATTAGCATGTGGAAGGAGAGCAAATTTATACTAGGAATTGTGGCATAAACTTAAAAAAAATCGTCAAGCAAAAATGCTTTTCTCAGAGAAATAATGTAAAGGACAATATTCATATAATCATAGACAAAGGACCATGTCAAGATCAGAACAGAGCATAGTAGAAAGTATGTGTGTGGAAGGGGGGCAGGGAGGGGGAAAAGAGATGGTGGGGATGAGCTCTTTGTCTAACTATAAGATATGATGATTAATTTTAGTCACTGTCAGAGATAAGATACTAAAAAGGAGAAGTCTGTATCTACTTAGATATTTTGATTCTAAACCGGAAAAACATTTTGTATCTACATAGATATTTTGATTCTAAACAGGAAAAACTTTTCAAAAATTAAACACAATAAGTTGTGCTATAAATTAGGAATCCTATAAAAAGCAAGAATAAGTATCAAGGGAGATGTAGAGAGAAATTAATATAGTAAAGGGAATTAGAACAGGGTTCACAGTAGAGTTTGGTAAGAATGAATACAGCTGTCATGCTGGGCATGAAAGTTACGTTCCTTCAATATTTGAGCTCAGACTGAGTTAATGGCAGGATATGTTTTGCTACTTCTGTTCTAGGCTCACAAACTTCTTATACATGAAATAACCTTTTCTTAAGTTCTATCCATTTTTTATTCCTAAATTCAAATAGCACCTCTGTAAAATTTTAACATGCTAGCCTAAAATAATTTAATCCACCTATCTTCTGTCTCCTCTTCAGTCTTATCTGTCATTATTTTACTGTATACACCCTGTGATCCTGACTAATTCAGCTACTTGCTATTTCTCACTTTGTTCTCTTCCTTTTCCATAAGTTATGCCCACTAGATAGAGTTTTCTTCCTCTGCTTGTCTTAAATTCTCCAGCCTTTCAAATCCTTTAAATATTTTCAAGACGTGGGGCGCCTGGGTGGCTCAGTTGTTTGAGCATCCAACTCTTGGTTCTGACTCAGATCATGATCTCAGGGTTCTGAGATTGATCCCCTAGTAGGGCTCCAAGCTTATAGCAGGGAGTCTGCTGGAGATTCTCTCTTTCTCCCTCAATACCTACATCCTGCTCACACAGATGCCCTCTCTGTCTCTGTCTCTCTAAAAATGAATAAGTAAATCTTTAAAAAAATATATCTTCAATACCTGTATGTATTGTTAAGTGCTGTTTGTAAAAATCTCATTGGGGTTATATATAGGGAAATGGGTTTTAAAAAGTTCTTCATTTAAAAAGAATTATAGAGATTTAAATAAGAGAAACACTAGATCTGTGTTTAGTTTTAAAATATAAACTATGTCAAACAAAACTCTCTTCTATACGGTGAATTCCTCAACCATATTTATGTAAAATTCATCAATACTGTTGAATGTCTACTACCTACTGAGCACTGGTTTAAGCATTGCAGCTAGAACAATGAAGAATGACATGAGTGTGTCACCATGGGGCTTATACTCTAATGGGGGAAGATACAGTCAATAAATGAATAAATAAATATAATAAAATATAAAATAACTTTGACTAGTAAAAAGTGATATGAAAAATTAAAGGGGTCATAGGTGACAATAAGAGGGGAATATGATTGAAAGAAGCTAAACTATAAGACAGTTCAAGAGAGTAATTTAAATAGGGTGGGCAACACATTCCTGTCAAAGAGATCATATTTGAATTAAGGCATTAATGATGAAAAGGAGTCAGCCATGGTAAATCTGGTAGTGGAGGTAAGGGTGGGATGTATTCCAGGGTGAGGTTACAGCAGTTAGCAAAGACTCTGACATGAGAATGAAGCCTATTTGAGTTCCAGGAAGAAGATACATGCTGCTGGAACATAATATGGGGAAAAAGTAATAGAAAATGTATTCAAAGAGACAGGCAAGTACCACATCTTATAAAATGTGTTCAGCATAGTCAAAAAGTATGGGTAGATGTCACATGACTTAAATCATTCTCCAGCACCACAAAAATGAAATTTCATAATTATTTGTTGATATAGTATCGCCTAATATCTTGAGTCCTTCTACCACTTTGCAATTCAGTCATGGATTTTACTAGTCTCTACAACATGTTATTCATGAAGTGTCTAAATTTTGTAGCAGATAATGTTCTTGAGGCTGAGGACCATATCACTCATTTTTGTGCCCTTGAAATGCCTAATTTGGTATCTTTATCAGGTATTAGGCATTATTTTTAAACATGTTAAATGTCCTGATAAAATTAACGTGAAATGAATGTTGTTGGATTAATTGGCATGATTTGTAACTTTTTAGCAAGTAATTGTTCAGTGAAGAGTTTTCTTTAATTTTTTTTGTTATTTTTTTGTTTACAGTATAGTTGAAGTTTTATAAATCATACTTGTAAAATAGTATGCAAGGATACATTAGATTTACTAGAGTATGGGACTTTATCTTATCAAACTTCATTATCCTACTTACTTTGGACACTAAAACAATTCTAATGGAGTTAACAAATCCAAATGGAAACCTACAGCAAATCGCAAATTCTGTAAAGTTAATTAAAGGAAACTCAGGGTAGTCAATACCACCAAAGCAATACATCAAATCTGAAGAAGTACAAGGAGACTGGGTTATTGAATTCCAAAGACATGCTTATATTTCAGGGATGAGGTAAATCAAGATGTGGGAAACTTTAAAAAAACTCGTTGTCTCCACTGTTCAATGTCCTTATCCCAGACCCTAAGATATAATGATGTAAAATACTACTGTATTCTTGAAAGAATATTAAATTAGTATTTGAAAGGTTCTACTGCAAGGTTAAGTCAAGCTATCAGAGTTATATATGAGAAAATATGTTAAATACATTTAATAAACATGGAAAAATTTAAGAGGAGAGTAATAGCGTTTTCTTCTAGTCTTATAAATATGATTGACATATACAAAAGTCTCTAAGTGTGGATTTTAACTATTCAGACTTCACTGTGTAGTATCTTTTTTTCCTGAAGATTCATAAAACTTTGCTCTTTGGGTCAATGTGAATAGTGTGAAATAAATCACCTTTAAGAATAGATTGTTAAGGGGCACTTGGTTGGCTCAGTGGGTTAAGCCTCCGCCTTCAGCTCAGGTCATGATGTCAGGGTCCTGGGATCGGGCCCCACGTCTGACTCAGCTTGGCGGGGAGTCTGCTTCCCCCTCTCTCTCTGCCTGTCTCTCTGCCTGCTTGTGATCTCTCTCTATGTCAAATAAATAAATAAAAATCTTTAAAAAATAAAAAAAAAGATTATTAAGTTATTTAACTGACACTTTCCCTCCTTGTGTTCAGTAGAAAAAATGATTTCTGTACAATGGCACATAGTTTCTCAAAAGAATACAACAGGAAAATAAGACCTATCTTCAGTTTTGTTGGTGTCCCCTCTGTCAAAGTGTTGCAGTGTTAGACCACCATCAGTCATTAATCAAAATTAACAGCTTTTTGTAAGAGTTGAAAAACATAATAAAGAAATTGTTAGTGGCAAGTATATACTTCTATATGGTTTTTTTTTTGCAGTAAATAAAGTAAATAACATTCCTCTTTAAATTATAAAAATCTGCCACAATGTCAGGTGCTCTAAGGAAACATGTGTTATTTATAAATATTTACTTTTTTGAAAAGTCCCATGTACGCAAACCATTCCTTCCTATTTACTAGTTTACTTATTTTTTGTTATCCTGACTATATAAGCATAGTTAATCACTTATAGGACTAAAGAGACTTTGTGTTCATTAAGTATCTGTTGTTTTTTGTGAGGTTTTCTTACCCTTTTGAAAAATCTGACGACAGCTGTGTACCCTCGCCTCAGAATAATGCACTAAAGCCCTTACCCACAAAATTCGTTATACAAAGGGTTTAGGATCTTTGATTCTGTTCATTCCCCTGTCTGATATACAAAGAAAAATAGTTTTCTGCCATGTTCCTAGAGCTCTTAAGAAAAGATACTTCATAACATCGCTTAGTAATGCATTCCAAATGGTTCAAAACCTTTCTTAATCAGTACCATATCTCAGAAGAGATCAGATCTCATAAGTCAGTGCAGACAAAAAACAGTTGTCCTCCTTTTCCCTGTTATTGGGTTAAATTGAACAGGTACATAGATGGAAATGTAACCAAAAGTAAAAATCCCCAAATCCAGATTTTATCTGGGCCATTTTCATTTGAATAAAACTTTCCCTCTGAACTATGGACAAGCCGATAAATATGGAATATATAAGGTGAAGTGTTTTACAAAAACAAACATCTGTATTCGAATTTTCCTTTAGTACATTCGGGAAAATCTGGAGGCACTTCCTCAGACTCCAGATCATAAAGAACTGACAGTTGAAAGCAATGACTTTCTCAACAGATTTGAACATCTGCTCCCTGTCAATATTCTCAACATCTCATCTATCCTGCACTCACCCTATTCTTGGCTCTACCTGAAACGTGGATGGAAAGCAGTCCTGACTTACCATGCATTCCACATTTTGTCTTTCCAGTTATAAGCACTTTTCAGCAGCAGGAATTCAACAAATATTTAAGTGCAAGCTTGTTAGATTTAACCCCCATGAATCAACACTAGTTTCTTTATCCTTTTCTAATCTCTTAACCTTTGAATTGTTTGTTTCCAAAGTCCCAAATTATCCTCTAGATTTTCAAGATTGTCCTAGGAAAGACATAGGAAAAGACCCAACTATCCTTACTATTACAGATATATGAGTAAGAATAAACATGGTAGTGTGAAAAATGTGACATGTAAGTATCAACATACATACTGTACATGAAGAAAAAGTCTTTGAAGTTCTTGATAATTTTTGAAAGTATAAAAGAGTCTTAAGAACCTAAATAGTTTGAGAACTGTTGAATTAGAACAGCTAAGTAATTTGTTCAATGACACACAGGAACTGAAGGTTGTCACTTCAAAACCCATATTTTTCCTTCACCAAGCTATTCTCCCTTAACACCTATTATCACCCAGATATTTTTGGATTCAGACATTCAACAAACAGAAAAATATAATATATGTATATATGTGGGTAACAATATTCTTTTCAGGTGTCTTTGTGTGTATGTTGTGTGTGTATGTAGTCTGTGAGAATTCATAGATGTGTGTTGATAAACACTAATGGCTATGCTCAGCTAGACTAACAGCTTGTTCTGGGAAATCGAAAGAATATATGCATTTCTTTAAGCTGTCAATAATTTTAAAAATTTAACTTTCCTATTGGTCTTAATTATTTATAACCAAGTATAGAAAGTGAGATGTTTGAAGATGTATCTTAGAAGTTGTATACCCTTTGTTTATAGTCTATTTGAATGTAAGCTCCCTGAGAGTACTGTTTGTTTTTGTTTTGTTTTGTTTCTGTTTTTGTTTTGACAATTTGGTTGACTCTTATAGGTACCTAGAAAAATTCCTGATGTTCAATAAAGGTTTTATAAATTAACAGGTGCTAAAAATATACAGTAGAGAAGTTGTTAAAAAAAAAATCACAGGAAAGGTTAAGTGACCATTCCCATCACTGGATATTTTTTCCTATTCTTTTCTTTCTAAAAATTCTACTTCTTTATTCTGACCCTTGTCTCAGCCAACTCAACTCTACCCTTCTTGATTATTGTATTTTTCTCCAGTTCCAGGGTCCCCAGGCCTTGTTAACCTAGCTTCTAAGGAGATAATCAAAATTCATATAACAAAATCATTATATCAGTGCAATACTTTCTGTGTTTGTCTAAGTCATTCATATCTGATTTGCCCTTTATAACCAAAGGCACTATATAAAAATGTTTTTTTTCTCCTAGTGAAAAGTGTAATTATCCTTTCTCATACCATAAAATATAGGATTTTATCTATGAGAAATGGAGATCATCTTGACATTTTTAAGAAAAGATATAATATCACGCAGTATGTCCTATAGAAATATAATTGGCAGCCTTGGGAGAGAGACACACTGGACACAGGGACTTGTCAGGAGGCAATGTTGATAAGTAGAGGAAGAGAATGAATAAAGCAAAAGCAATCAGTTTGGAGCAAAAGGGATAAAACCTAGAAATGTGTAAGAGAAAGAAATGCCACGGTTTATTGTAAATAATTACATAGGAGATAAGGGAGAACTCAGTGATGACTGAAATACTATGCAGTTTCTGGGAGGAAAAAATGTCATGCCTGAGATAATGCCTATAAAAAATAAAGCATGTATGTGGAAAGTAAAAATCTGCTTGAAAATCTTGATGTGTGGTGCCTGTGAAACGATGAAATGAAAACGTCTAGGTAGCATTTAGAAATATCTGGTTCTAGTACTTAGGAGAAAGACCAGAGCTAGGAAAAGAAATTTGGCAATCACATATTACTGGTGGAAGCAGGATTTGGTAAAGGGGATGAAATCATTTGGTGAAGGAGAGAATGAATTACAAAAATGCCTAAGGATAGAAACCTATGACTCAGTCTTCTCCGATGCTTCGGAAAAGTGAAATGGGATAAAGAAACATATTTTATAAAACAAAAATACAGAAGGGCTTTCTTTTAATATATCTATCTAATTATCTATGTCAAAGTCCACAAAAAAAAATTAAATCATGGCATATCAACTACATGGATCATAATGAAATCATAAAGAAAATATTTATAATAGTAGACTAAATGTAAAAATAAAAATCATAAAATACTAGACACTATGTAGTATATAATAACACCATTACAATATAAAATATAAAAAATTAATTATATAAAGTATATATATAAAGTAATGTAAAATATAAAACATCACATAAAATATCAGCATATAAATAACTATTGAGAAGCAGGAGAAAAAAATGTTTAAATATGGGCTCAGTGAGGAGACTGGATATTAATAGAAGTTCGACAATATTTTATGACAAAGGTTTTTTTTTTTTTTTCCAAATTGTCTAAATTTCAGTTTTCTCATTTGTAAGTTAGGATTAATAATAGTTTTCTTTTGCATGTAGAGAGCATTAATGTGATCATTCATGTACTTAGCCCATGACTAGCACTTGATAACTGTTAGATATACTTATTAATTTTGATAATTGGAAAAAATAGAGAAAAGCATAATAAATTGCTATCTTTAAATGATTGATTGTCATATTTTAAGAAACTGTTGTCAGTCTTTATTCAATTTCTGCACCCTGAGCAGGTTACTCAGTCTCTCTGTGTAGATAACAATAGCACTTACTCAACAGATTTGTTGTGAGAATATAATGAACAGGGTAAAACCTAGAATAGTGTTTGTAACTATATTTTTTATTGCATTTATTTTTTTTTTAAGATTTTATTTATTTATTTGACAGAGATCACAAGTAGGCAGAGAGGCAGGCAGAGTGAGGGGGAAACAGGCTCCCCGCTGAGCAGAGGGCCCGATGCGGGGCTCGATTCCAAGACCTCGGAATCATGACCTGAGCCGAAGGCAGAGGCTTAACCCACTGAGCCACCTAGGTGCCCCTTTTATTGCATTTATTTAGAACTCATTTTTTGGTTAATGTTCATAATAACCTTGTTATTGTTGTTGTAAAATGCTCATTTTATGAATTTCTTAGGATTTTTTTTACTAAATATTGAAAAATGCAGGCTGTTCTTGAAGCATAAGTTCTTTTTTTTCTTTTTCCTTTTTTTTTTTTTTTTTTAGATTTTTTATTTATTTATTTGACAGGCAGAGATCTCAAGTAGGCAGAGAGGCAGGCAGAGAGAGAGGAGGAAGCAGGCTCCCCACTGAACAGAGAGCCCGACGCAGGGCTGGATCCCAGGACCCTGGGATCATGACCTGAGCCAAAGGCAGAGGCTTTGACCCACTGAACCACCCACGCGCCCCGAAACATAAATTCTAAATAGAAAAATATCCAGTGAAAACAAGCTTGGTATGGGCTATCTTAACCTCCAAATATAGCCCATTTCTTTTTCTGTTTTATTAATCTACCTAAAAAATAATAAATAATCATCGCATTGTATATTATTGTGCTGTGATATTTGAGTTTATTTTATGTGTGTGTTAAAAGGTATGTGAATATCTGCTTTTCAACTTGGGAGATCACAGACCATTTATTTTCATATTCTTGACATTTTATGCATTATCTTTTGGCTTCAGTATTTACAAGTTCCATGAAACAACACAAATACACAACATCTTAAAAATGACAATAAATTTATTAAAATAAATTTTAAAAAATGACAGTAAACACTCAAGAAAATGTAATCTAAGAGTTGGATAATCTTAGTCAAGCAATATAAGCTTTTCACAATTTCTACACTTGAATAAAAAAATGAAACAAGATGTCAAGGGTAACTTCAGGTTTATTCACAACTACATATAACCAACTAGATCCTTCTGAAACTAAACTACTAAGAGAGAAAAACAATCTCAAATACGAATTTTGAGAGTACACAAAACAACTTTATAAAATTATGGCATTGTTACTATTACTTGTTTTTAAACAAAATAAGGCACCCAACTGGTGTACCCTGCATCTTACACGCTGATCCTTTCCTTCGCAGTATCCAGTAATTCTGGAGGAATACAAAAAAATAAAAAAAGTTATTTTGTTGGAGGACATGTTCCTGTGGATGCTTTTAGGAATTCCAAGTCAAAATCAGATATATTCATTCATATTTTATTATAATTGCTAAAATATTACTGTAGTTACTGTGGCAAATTATAATTCTGTAATAACAAAATCTACTTTTCACTGTGATAGGCAGCAGGAAAGCAAGAGACAACTTTTGTACAGTGTTTAGGATTTATGGGCCCTAAAGTCCCAGCGTTGTCTTCAGATTTAACTCTTCCACTTTCTTGTTGTCTGACCTTCGCTAAATGGTCTAATCTCTCTGAAGCTTAGTTTTCTCCTTTGCAAAATGAAAATAATTATAATGACCTATAATAGTGATGCAACTCTCAAGGCTACCATGAGTATTAAGTGAATCAATAAACAGGTAGCACTTAGAACAGTGGCTAGCAAACAGCACACAATAAGTAGTATCTATTGTTAACATGTAGAAATGTATGTCTTTATGGGTCTTAAAGCCTGTACATTTCTGCAAGTAATTGTTTTTGATGATGAGCCAATAATCTCCCTGAATAAAATTTCCCTATTGCATTTTAAATTATGGAATCTGGACATCTCTGGACAGAGATGCAGTTAATGCATCTCTGAAGAGGTGTCTCTAGCTGATTATGGAGAAGCTTGAAACAAATCAATAAGTTGATACTTCTCTTCAATCAATTGTATTTTATCAATACATCTTCAATATCCTTAATGGATAAAATATTATAAATCATTTGATTTTTTTAAACAATGTGGTAAGAAATAAGATAGCAAAAGTATTTTACATGATCAATAGAGTACAACATTCCTTGTTACTATTTTAAAACAACTTACTCTCCTGGAGAATTTTCTTCCTTCTCCACAACTTAGTAGTTTTGTGACCTTGTATTGGTTTTTCTTTTTTTTTTTTCTTTCTTTTAATTTAATCTGTATCTCAGTTTCTTATCCAAAGGGAAAAAAATTAGGTACCATAGAATGTTTCTCATAGTGTTGCTATAGAAATGTAATGAAATGACATATGTAGACACTTAGAGCTATAATATAGCAACATTGGGTTTTTGAAGTTGTCATTCAGGACCCAAATCAAGTTGCATCATTTATTCTTCTTTTTCCCAAGAGTAATCTTTTGGGATCTAGTTTCAAAAATACATTCTGAACTCTGCAATCTTCCATTGTTTTTACTGGACACCTCACAAGCTTCCAACATCTTTAAGCTGGGCTTCCTGCAAAGCTGCCATGTAAGTCATCATGTTACTCCCCGTTTCTTCTCACAACTACTCACAAACTCCAGTGCTTCCTCATTGCATTTAAAATAACATTCAAAGTCTTGAATGAAATCTGGGTCTTCTCCCACTTCTTCATGACAAACCATCTACCTTCATCTCCTTGATGCTCTTTGAATAAGTCAAACAAATTTTCACCTCTAGACCTTTGCACTTGCCACTTTTGGTTTGGTCAATTATTGCCTGAATATAATACATGACTCAGTATTTCAGTTATTTAGAACTCTGCTTAAAATTCATCTACCTCTTATTACCTACTGTCCTCTTATTTTATTTCTATCTCTGTTTGATACATATTTGTGAACTTAATGAGCCTAAATATTGTGTTTTATACAGAGTTATATCCCACAGTGCCTGGTAGGCAGCAGGTACTAATATTTGTTAATAAGCTTAATTGCTATTATAATAATTATCTGAGTAAGTTCCAGAATATATACATTTCTTTTTTCTGATCATTGAATTATAACTGCTTATAAAGTTATGAATTTCAGAAAATAAAGTATTTGGCAAAAATTATATTGTCAAGAGTTACTATTGCCACCCCCCCCCATTCCAAGAGATATAATTGTAATTTTTTGACAAATTTCCTTTTGGCATATTTTAGTGCATTTCTACTTTAAAGAATTGAGATGGTGAGTAAAACAGAAATCATTATAGCTATTTAAAACAGGAATATGTTTAATACAGGTTATCGGATACTTATAAAATCACTGAGTTATAAATAAATAAGGATACAAAAAGTCACTGTTAGGGGCGCCTGGGTGGCTCAGTGCGTTAAAGCCTCTGCTTTCAGCTCAGGTCATGATCCCAGGGTCCTGGGATTGAGCCCCGCATATGGCTTTCTGCTCAGCAGGGAGCCTGCTTCCTTCTCTCTGCCTCTGCCTGCCTCTCTGCCTACTTGTGATCTCTGTCTGTCAAATAAATAAATTAAAAAAAAAATCTTTTTAAAAAAAAAAGTCACTGTTAGCCTTCCAGATGCCAGTCCCTCTCAAGGTGTCAGGCCGTCGCAGGAATCACAGGAAACTTCAGGGGTAAGCACAGCAGTTTACAGCAATGAGGTAGATGATTCATAGGAAAACACCCTGAAGGACTGCAAAATTTTCTCAACTGCCAAAGTGCATGCTTATCCACTAATGCTGGAGGAAAAATAATATGCACCAAACTGTTTGTCCTTTATTCTTCTCCATCTCAGTAAATGATATCCCTTTCTGCCAGTTGCCCACACCAATGATCTAGATGGTATTATTAACCTTTAATCTCCTCTCCAAATCTAGTCTTGATTACTGTTTATTCTTAAATTCCAAAGTTATCTTAAATGTCCCCTTTCTTTCCATCTTTGTTTGTAGCAATTTACCTCATTCCTCAGTTGTTGCAACGTTCTACATTCTTGCTTCCCAATCCAATCTATTCTTCACATGGGACTCAAAACTTTTTGTGTTAACTTAAATGAGAAGGACTTCCATTACACTTAGAGTAATGTGAAATTTATGAAGGACAAGAGTTAGCAATTGACTGTTTAAAATGAATAAAAGTTATAAAGGAAGAGAAGTGTGGTTTTACTCACTCTGGAAGTAAATTGGATCAAGATATTAAGCAAGCATTTGAATTGTATTTCTGGAGCATTGGTCAGGAATAGAAAATAATAATAAGTAAAGGTGGGGGGGTATCAACAGAATTATTTCTTCTAAAAAGTCTGACCTAAGGACCAACTTACCAATACACTAAGTTCTTAAATAAATTGTATTAAAGTGAAAGTAAGATTCAATGATTAATTTATGAAATGGGGCACAAAAATTCTAAAGGTGAAGAAAAAAAAGCAACAGCAGAAAGTTGTAAAAAGAAAAAAAATAAGATCTGGATGGTAGGTCTCTTTTTCAAACTGAGTTAAGATATTAGAGGAAAGTCTAAAACTTCATACAATGATTCTAGACTTTAGTACTTCTCTATGCTAATAAATTCTCACCAGTTTTCTTAGTGTTTACCAGTTGGATACTGGAAGTCTGCTATAAAACATACACCCCCCACCCACACACACACACAAACACACCTACCCTCTGTAATCTATCAAGTTCTAAAATCCTGACAACTTTGATTTAAAGAAATCTAAATTTCTAGGAGGTATTTATTATAGTTCTATTTATACATATATTCTTTTTCTGCCTTAGCTATTTGATCACCATTTTTAGCACTCCAATTAAGTAACTTGTAGTGTTCCATATAACACATAAACATTCAAAGTGATGTAAAAAAACAGATTTGTTACCAAAAATATACTGACCTAAATGTAATTGTGTTAATTTTTTTTTTTAATTTTCTTTTGTCAAACCAGTCTTTTTACATTTTTTTTCTCATTTTACAGAAGCAGTCTTTTAAATTCATCTGCTAATGCCTCTGAGGTCAAAACCTGTTATTTTTTCTCAATCCTCTGGCTTTAATATGTTATTTAAAGAAACCAGACATCAGCTTTAACATATCAAATGAAGCCAACTATGACCCAGGTATACGCTGACCCTTTCATAGTCCCCAGTTCTCCTATTTTGTTTAACTAGGAACATTTGTTCACAGATACTGATAGGAAATTGACAAATGTTAACTGACAAGCACCTGGTACTTATTTAGCAAGATCTACAAGAAATCGTAGATCATATACCTTTTTTTAAACAATAAAACTCAATACAAAGAAACTCATTAAAGCACTTTTCAAATATATGAAAAATATTTATTATAATGAAATACAATTATTCAAACCACTGATTTTTCTAAAAATAAAATTTGATAATTTCCTCCTCCTCCTACCCTAGGAACAACGTCTTCACCAGTAATTTCACTAATAACAATTGCTGCCTTTAGTTCACCAGTGAGGGTGACAATCACTTTAGCAATCCCATCGCAACCAATCACTATCCACCTGACTCAATCTAGTAACAAACCAATCACATGCGGATATAGAGATCACTTATCATTGAGTAATTAAACATTCTTCTCTCTAATAAGAAACAACTGAGATGAAACCATGATTTCTTTTTTTTTAAATCAGTCTGAAGTTTCAGACAGTTAAACTCCAGCTTGATCTAACAGTTAAAGAATATTCAGTCCTAGGGAAAGAAAGGAGCTAAAAGCGGAAGTAGAACATTGATTTGCCAATAGCATCTAATTTACACACTTAAGGAACATCTGCTCTCTAAAAATTCTCCTTTTCCAAATGACCCCACAACTTCTGCAAAAATTTTTCAGATTGTTTTCTCTGGATCAGTGGTGCAACAAAAGTGCAGTAAGAAGATAAGTTTAAATACATGCAGCCATCTGAATTGAGACAGATATGGGCAAATTTTATCCAAAAAGTGTGGGGAGGGGAAGGAGAATTAATTTTCTCTGCCCTAAGTATGTGCAAAAATATTCTTAAATATGGCACTCTTTTTTTTTTTTTTTTTAAGATTTTATTTATTTATTTGACAGAGACAGATCACAAGCAGGCAGAGAGGCAGGCTCCCTGTGGAGCAGAGAGCCCAATGCGGAGCTCCATCCCAGGACCCTGACACCATGACCTGAGCCGAAGGCAGAGGCTTACCCCACTGAGCAACCCAGGCGCCCCTAAATATGGCACTCTTAAGGTATTTTTACTTGCTACCTAAATAACGTGGCATTTTATTCAGTTGTAGATAATCTTTGGAAATCGGCTAAAAGTTAGACTTCTTTATAGTTAGTGGTCAGTTATACGATCAACGAAAATAGAGATGACCATTCAAAATATCATAAGTAACATTCCTTAAAAATAGTCCATTCTCCCTCATTATTATTCAGTATCTGTGAATAGCATGGACCCCAACTCCATGCCCGAACCTCAGTGAAATATTGCTTTAGGAGAAGGTCTGCACATACCATCTTTAAAAAAAATTAAAAAAAAAAAAGTATTTCATTATTCAGCTCAGGTTGCCATAACAAAATACCACTGACTGAGTGGTTTAAGCAACAGAAATTTATTTTCTCAAAATCCTAAAAGCTGGAAGTGCAAGATCAGGGTACCAATACGGTTGGTTTCTGATGAAGACTCTTAGCTTGTAGGTGGTTGCCATACCCCCGTGTGCTCACGAGACCTCCTCTTGCACACAAACAAGACACATGGCTTCTCTTCTTATAAGGACACTAGTCCCTATAGGATCAGACTGCCCCTTCCTTATGACCTCATTAAACTTAATTACTTCCTAAGAGGTACCATCACCAAATATAGCTGCATGGGTGAATAGGACTTCAACATTTGAGTTGAGGAGGCATGCAAACATGTAGTCAATAAAAAGATTGTTGTGAGATATAAGAGAAATAATTATAGAAAAAAGAAAATTCAGGAGCTCTGTTTTAGGTATTATTTAAGTTGTACCTACTTTCAAATGTAAATATGATACATTCGATTATCAACATAAGAAGTGGAGAATAACATGCAAGCTTTGAATATGGAAACATTTTTATTTTAATAAACCTTCCCTGCCAAGTGTTATTATAACATATGTAAGATGGAATGAATTTCAGCAAAAATAGATGCTTTTCAATTTAAACATAAGGATGCACCATTTGGAACTTTTGAATCCCATACTAGTTGTTTAAGTAACACAAGTCACCAAAATAAAATCACAACAGAACGAAAAGAATGGGTTTTTATTTTTTTATTTATACAGCAATATCAGCAGCAGCCCTCAATTCATGTAAAGTTCAGCTATAGGTTATTATGAATCATGCTGGTGCAGTTTTATGAGTAAAATGACCTTTGACCTTCACATTTCCAGATGTTACTATTTGCTGTTTAATAGTCAAAACAGAGCTCTGACCCACACTGAGCACTGGCAGGAATTCATAGTACAGTAGAAAGGGCTATTTATTTTACATATCAACAGAGTTTGGGTGTGTCCCCCATCAGTATATTCTCATAAATCACCATTACGTATGCGTTTTTTAAGGATTCTTTGAATTATGGCTGTGCATTTGTTCCCTTTTTCTTTCTTCCCATCTCACTGCAAATAAATTGTTTCAACTGCATTAGTGGAGAATACAACTCATTAACTTCATTCAAGAAAGATTGAGAAAAGCAATTAACATTAATTCCTCTGCCTTTCTATGTATCAGAAGAGACGTTTTTAGTGTTCCACAAATATAGATGTAAACCAGAATTTAGAAGTGATGCTAAGTAAATATGATATAGCATGTGTCAATTCACTTAGGAAATAGGGTTTCAGATAAAATTCATATCACTCACCTTTTTAGGGTGCCTGGGTAGCTCATTTGGTTGGGCAACTGCCTTTGGCTGAGGTCATGATCCCAGGGTCCTGGGTTCGAGTCCCACATTGGGCTCCCCGTGCTATGTGGGGAGACTTCTTCTCCTTCTCCCTCTGCCTGCTGCTTCCCCTGCTTGTGCTCACTCTCTTTCTGTCAGATAAATAAATAAAATCTTAAAAAGAAAAATCTCAACATTGGGAAAAAACAAAAAAATAAATTGCTACCACATATTAATATATATATTTAATACATAATCCAAAGAAAAGATTCTAATAATCATTTACATGCCCACAATTTATGGTATATTTATATTTCAGTGTAGAAGGATTTATGAATATAGTATTTGTTTAGCTTTAAATATATATGCAATGTATTTGTAAGTTTAATTAAAATGTTTAATCATGCCATTTACCTTTATAGAAAAACTTCTAGATTTTATTAATACTTTTATTTACTTTTAGGGTGTCTTTTGAAAAGATATAATATTGTTTCACCTTGCAATTATATGTGTGACACATTAAATGTTTTTCCTCCTAATGTTCAGCTTCTCTTCCTCTTTCTTTTCTTTTCCTTTTCATCCTCTTACCAGTGATGAGGATATACTCTGTGGCATTATATCAAGCATTTTATACAGAAGCATTATGTGAACCCCACCACATGCAGAAGCATTAACCATCCACATGTGTTATCTTTCTTATTGAGAAGGAAATAAAAATTTAGGGAAATTAAGTAACTTGCAGCCATTCAATTAGATGGCAATTAATAAATGAAGTCCGTTTGTGAGCAGTATTGCCTTATTGGAGTTAATAACATTCCCTATAAGATACTCAGTTTTCACAAATTCTGTGGCTTCATGTGGCTCATAGTGGAAGAAAGAATAATCTCTCAGCATAGTGTAGTCATTCTCAGTTGTGGTCCCTGGACCGGCAAGGTCAGCATCACCTGAGTACTTGTTGGAAATACAGATCTCTGGGCCCTCTATTGAATCAGAAACTCTAATTACAACCCAAGCAGTCTATGTTTTAATAAGACTTCCAGGTCATTCTAGCTAAATTTGAAAATCAAAGTCTTTGAGTAGCTCCTCTCCCTAACTTACTGATATTTGTATCTCATAATGAAAATACTCCTTGATGGGAAAGGTTAATCTGGAAGGATTAATAACTAATTTGGGGGAAAAACAGCTTATAGTTAAAGAGAAATGAGTGGGGAAAAATTAAATGAACATCTTATACATTCCTTGAGGAGAAGGTTTTCACTCAAAATATTTCTTAGCTATTGTTTGTGTCCTCAAATTTATGAATTGATAAATGCCTATAGTGATAGGAAGATGAATATCTACATTAGGGTAGAGACAGAAAGGATCTACACAGAAGACAATGAAAGAGGATGAGGGTGGCATGCAGTAATGGGGACTGAAAGAGAAATAAGCCACAAGGCCAACAGGAACTACTTTCTATGGATGCTGAGCCATTCCAAGGACTTTCTTACCTACTTTTATGCTTTTCTTTTCTTTTCTTTTTTTAAGATTTTATTTATTTCTTTATTTGAGAGAGAAAGTGAGAGAGCATGAGAGGGGGGAGGATCAGAGGGAGAAGCAGACTCCCCGCTGAGCAGGGAGCCTGATGCAGGACTCGATTCTGGGGCTCCAGGATCATGACCTAAGCCAACGGCAGTTGCTTAACCAACTAAGCCACCCAGGCATCCTATGCTTTTCTTTTGATTCATTCATTTTGTCTTTTTTTTTTTTCCCTGATAGTCACTCTAGGTTATTACTTACCTAATAGGATTCACTTCATTTTGGTTATTTCTATTAATACTTGTTTAATCACTTAATTGACTTTCTAGTTCTATCTTATTTAAAATTTTATTTCGGTTCACCAAGATCACTTTATTTGCCTTCTTAATTTTACTCTTATGTTTTAGTTTTACTTATTCTAGGTATTTCTTAATTGCAGACTATTTTTCTGTATTTCCATGTCTCTTCATTTTTAACTTCATGTGCTTTAAGACTATATAGAATAATACAAACATTTCTTTTTTTTAAAAGATTGTATTTATTTATTTATTTGAGAGAGGGAGAAACCACAAGGGGACTGGGGCAGAGTCAAAGGGAGAAGAAGACTCCCTGCTGAGCTGGGAGCCTGAATGCAGGTCTGGATCCTGGGACAACAGGATCATGACCTGAGCTGAAGGCACTTAACCAACTGAGCCACCCAGGTGCCCTGAAACAAACATTTCTGTACATATACATTCCAGTCTTGATCACCTGGCATTACATTTACTTATGCTAAGATAAATATTTAGGCCTTTGCCTTTAGCCAGCAAACATGAAGGGAAACTATGCTTAACTTTCCTGACCACGCTTTTAAAAATTGAAACTCCTTCTGAACATTCTGTCTACATTCCCTGCTTTAATTTTTACCATAGCTTTTAGCACTGAATTAAAATGTTTTCATTACTTCCCTCTAGAGTCGCAGTTCTCTGAGGCTAGGTGTTTATTTCATTATTTATTTCTGTGTTCTCGGGTTTTATTTCAGAGCTTTGTACATAATTGAGGTTCAGTATATATATTTACAGAATAGATTATTTTTTCTCACTTAACAATGATTCTTTCACTCAGTTCTTCCTTCAGTATGCTGTTTTCCTCATCCTGGAATTTCCACTAATAAAGACAAATTGATAGTAAACATCCTTAGTTTGTAAAAATAAAAATAAAATAATCACTTCTACTTTGAATAATAGGTTAGATGTTTTGACACACTCCATAATCTGATGTTATTTTTCCACACTTTCATAAATGTTGTGGTTACAGTTGAGAATCTACTGTCAGTGTTACTTCTAGGTAAAATGTCTTTTCTTAGATTGCTTTAAGGTCGTCTTTTAACTTTTGTGATCCTCAGTTTCACAGATGCCTAGTATCAATTTCTTATTACCTATGTGGGACATAAGGTGCTTCCTTAATATGGCCCTTTCATCAGATCCAAAACATTGTTATTTTTTGTTATCAAAATGTGCCTCTCCTCTGAGAGGGACTCCTAGTAAAAGTATTTTGGCCCCTCTGAATCCAAGAGGAAGAACGGGTAGCCAGCTATACCCTCTAGTCTCATCTAATAATTCTCTTCTGCTTTTCTTGACAGATTAATCATACTATGTGTTTCTATCTGCTGTTGACATCATAGTAGTGTGCCTCCTCTTATATTTTGTTATTTTAGATTAAAAGCTTATATTTGGTAGGACTTCATCTCAGAAACCCTGAGTTGCCTGAGTTCCCAGACCTCACAAGTAAAGCAGTGTAAATATTAATACAAAATCCATGTGACTAGGCACATGTGGTCACAAAATATCAGAGAAAATATTTTTTCTTCCCTATCAATAGCCAAACCTCAAACAGAGAATATTATTTTTATTTCCTGTTGAAGGTAGGCATTTGCTGTTGTTGTTGTGATTTTGGTTTGGTTTGGTTTGGTTTGGTTTACATTTACGCAGAGGTTAGAGACCCTTTGAAAGTCTGTTTGTCATGCTAGATTCTCTTTCTCAAATTCTCACATTCCATCTTTACCTGTACCTAGATGACCATTAGCATCCAAGCCCTTTGATGACCATGATCAACAAATACCACCAGGCACAACTAAAACATCAGTACTCACTTTCTTCCCTAGTTTTCAACTTACACTGTGTCTTTTGGACGGTTTTGAGCAAGGCTTTGGTACCATTATAAACACCTCCTAGCATAGCTGCTACATCAGTTTTCACTTCCTACTCTTTGTTTTTGGACCCAAGGTGCTGTACTTCAATCCTAAAAATTTCAGTATATACTTGCAGTAATATTTGCTATATTCTGTCCAACATTGTGTTTTGTCACAAGACAATTTTCAAAGTACCTTGTCTTCTATTTTTCTGAACAAATTTCCCCCTTTATCTTCTTTCCCTTACTTTCATGATATTTTAAGAATTTTAATAACCATAATTTAACAATGTTTAAAGTTAGTTGTTACGATTGGTTCCCCCCAAGATATGCAAGTTTATTATCTATTACCTCCAATTACTCCACTCTCTCCTGTCTTACACAATTTTCCTGTCCATAATTTTTTTATATTTTAAAAATTTAGGTAAGCCTTAAGTAGATTTCCCATACTTCTAACAGATTCTTTGATCACTGTTTATCTAGTTCATATTCCTTGAATCATATTCCTTCTATCATATTCCTTCCTGCTATGTAGAAATTCCTTCCTCCTAAATGAAATCCTTAGTAAGCTTTTTGTTTGGTTTTGTTTTATTTTGTTTTTTATGAATGTCTGTGGAGTGATGGCGTCTCCTTTTATTTTTTTTTTTAAGAAAATGTCTATTTTATACCTACTTTTTTAACAAGCTTTAATTCACTTTATTTTTCTTAGGTAGATATTTATTTTATGCTGCTCTTAATGACAGTTAACCTGGGAATGGAATTCCATACTAATAATTTTTTTTTTTCTGAGTACCATGAATGTAACATTGTCTTTTACATTTTAATGATATCAAATTTAATATCAAGCTTATTGGGTTTGTTTGTTTGTTTTTTTTTTTTTGCAGCTATCCAGTCTTATTCCTCAGGCTGTTTAAGAAATTTATTGTTATTTATCTTCATTTGGGACTGACTGTACTTCTAAGATCTAATGATTCAAGATAATTCTGGAGCAGTTTTACTTTATGTCTTATATTACCTTTTTACTTTTTTCAAAGAGACTCCATTAGATAATGCCCGACTGTATAATTTTTCCCCATAAGTTTCTTAAACCTCACATATTTTTTTCATCCTTTTCACTCTGGTCTGCATTCTCCTTAGTCTTTTCTTCCAGTTAACTAATTCTATCTTAAATTGTTTTTAAGCTGCTACTTTTACCCATGTAATGTGTTTTAATATTTTATAATTTTATCCTAAAATTCTGTTTTTTAAACCTATATTCACTGCCCCATGGTATCTTATTTTATTATGATTTTAAGATTATGTCTTAATCATTTAACATATTCATTTTTTAAAAAAATTTTATTTATTTATTTGACAGAGGGAGACATAGCGAGAGAGAGAACACAAGCAGGGGGAGTGGGAGAGGGAGAAGCAGGCTTCCCGTAGAGCAGGGAACCCGATGTGGGGCTCGATCCCAGGACCCTGGGATCATGATCTGAGCCAAAGGCAGACGCTTAACAACTGAGCCACCCAGGCACCCCTAACATATTCATTTTACTATAATAATGCTTCTATAAACACTTGACATTCTAAACCTACTTTTAATTAATATTCATTACATTCAATATTGTTAGGGTGTTTCCTAATGGGCTTTGTAATTTTACATTTTTAGCTCATAATCTGTCATGAATTATCTATGAAAATGTAAAACTTGTCAGAGAGGAAAACCAAGAACCTAGAAGTCAAACCCAAAGGCCACAGGAAAAACAAAGAAACAAAACAAAACCCAAAGCTTTGGACTGAGTCTTCTTCAAGGACCTGCCAACATGTACCTGACTGTATTTCAGAATTGCTGTTGGACCAAACACTATTACATAGTATAGTGGGGGTGGTGGGGGGGACCTTTTTAAGTGGGTTTATCAGTAGCAGTTATCCAATAGCTGTATCACCATAGATACTACATATGTTTGGGAGAGGAGTGTGGGCAGAGAGGACAAAAAAGGTATCCCTTTGCTTTACAGATCTTCATATCAAGAGTATCTGTACATAAAGAACTTAATCTGACCTGGATCTGATTTAGATTGAGATCCTAGGCCTTGATCTGAACCTAATGTTATAATATAATTTTTGAGGAGTCTTGGGAGAAGATAAGTATAATTTGTAAGTGGGAGGAATATAAATCATTTATAGTAAAAATGCAGATTGTGGTAGTTTTAAAACACATCCACAAATCCTTTAACACTGTTCTCCTTGAGGATAGTTTCTGTATCTCCTTTCCTTTGAATCACAGCTGATATAAATAACGCACTTTGAATAAATAGACTATAGTGAATAAATAGACTCAGGGCCTCTGAAGCCACCTCATTAAAGGCAGTGTTGATTCTGACTTGTTCACTTGGATACTTCCTTTTGGAATCTTGGGGCTACCATGTAGGAGAAGGCCAAGGCACATTGAAAGGCCATATCTTGGTGTTCCTGTGAACTCCAGATGAGTTCCTAGACAACAGCCAAAATCAATTCACAGGCAATGTAAAGACTTTTGTTGATTCCAGCCACCAACCATGGAGTCACCCCTACCTCTCAAGTCTTACAAGCCTATGCCCCAGGCATCATGCAACAAATAAAATATAACTATTATGTTCTTTCTGAATTCTAAGCTCAAAGAACTCATGAATATATAAAATAGTTGTTTTAAGCCAGTAGCTTTGTGAGAATTTGTTTTACAGAGATAGAAACCCTAATAGGCTTTGTAAATTTGTTTATCTATTATAAGCCAGAAATTTGTAATACTTTATCCTGAAACTCCTGTGTAGCCTGGATTTAAGTTTGTCTTGGCATAAAAATGTAATTAGTTCAGGATGTAATTTTATATTTATCAGCTAGACTTGCATGGATCAAGTTTTAGTAGACACTGAAGCCACACTTACTGGATGGTACACATGTAGTTACAAATGTTTAGAAGACATTCCAGCTGCAGTCCAAGTGGTGGGGGGAGGACATAAATATGCTTGTCATTTCCCTGTGTTTGCTGGTGGATATTTTAACCAGTGTTTACACTGCAGATTATTTTTATGGTAAGGGTTTCGTTTTCAAACAATAACCCTTCAGGATCCCAATACATAGTTCTTATTCCTGTATAGATAGTAAAACCCAAGCCTCCAGGTTATAGAAAAGCTCTCCATCCATCTTCATATAGTCACTGATTTAGGGAAGCTACAACACCAACTTGGATGCTTACTGAACATGTTTTGAACTCTTTCTTTTTTGTGGAATATAGGAAATTGTGCTTTCCCATATAAATTGTGCTTTCCCTCAATTGCATAGGTACAAAAATACTTGATATAATTTGTCTTGCATATCCAGTTGTTATCATAGAAGGATTTTCAGATTATTTATTCATGCATTTTGCTATCCCATATTTTATTTTTTTGTTATGAACTAAAATAGTATCTTTCAGAGAATATAGATATGCATATGGAAAAAGGATACATTTTCACAAATCAAATATCCATATATTACATTTTAAAGAGTTTCTTCTATAACCTTTCAAATTTTTTTTGCTACATATATATATGTTTGAATAATGATAAATGTTTTTATTTTGCCCAAATGGAGTCATACCAAACATAATGTCTTAGAACTCATTTTATTTAAAATATGTCTTAGATATAGTATTTATGTTGTTAAGTAAGTATTTACTACTCATCATTTTTATTGTCTCTATAAATTTTTTACTATTAGACTATATCAAAATTTTTTGTTAGTGCTTTAATGTTGAATGGTTATATTTCAAAGATTTTAAAATTAAAAGCAGACTTGTGATGATTACCTGAATATTTTGTTACATGTGCTCTGTACTTTGGCTTAAGATAAAAGCTTGATTTACCTCCAGGTACGGTTAGTTTTGTATTTATTTAGGCATTCATCTTTGTTATATACCTCAGTTTATATAAAACTGTTTTAACCCAGTACCTAGCTTGATTGTTATGTAGATGTGCTACTTTAGTCAACTAGGAACAGACTAGCAACTTCCCAGATACTATGGAGCTAGACTGTTCAATACAGTAGCCACTAGCCACATTTGGCTCTCGACAGCACTTGAAATGTAGCTAGTCTGAATTGAGATATTCTGTAAAATCTGGATTTTGAAAATTTAGTATAAGAAAAGAAGTTGAAATATCTCATTAATAGGTATATACTAAGTACATACTGAGATTACAAATCTTTGGAATATAGAGTTAAATAAAATAGAATTTCACCATTTTATTTTTACTTTTATTTTTAATACTTACTACTCAGCATTATATAATAGTCTTCAATGCAAGAATGTCGTCATTCTCAGAAGAGTAAGGGACCACTGAAAGGCCAAATAGTGAATAGAAAGTTCTTTTGATAGCAGAAGTTCAGAACTTTATTTCAAGGGTAGTCAGAGGAGGGGATTACAAGCTAAACAAGTTTGATCCTAGTCATATTTATCCCTCCACCTGATACTGGATAGAGATGAAGTTTTGACCCAAGTACTTTAGCCATTAGAAGCTCTTTATAAAATAAATTCATATCCAGCTAAGAAAATCATTCATTTTTATTCTGGCCCCATGGATATGTCTGAGAGATAAAATTAATAATAAATTTTTATTATACATTGTTGTAGCCATTCAAAATACGTATTCAAAAAAAACAATTTAGTAAAACACATTCATAGCATTTTTTTCATTTTAGAATCTTCCAAAAGTAGCTTTTTTCAGATTCAAAAGAAGAAATGAATTTGCTTCAACTCTTTAATATTATTAGATGAGATCAGAACTGAAAAATTACATAACTTAAACATAACAATAAACATTTGTTTTAAAATTGCCAAATAAACACTTTTGCCAAATAAACAAATAAAAATGCTGTTATGAGATGATACTATTCCTATTATTCCTTTATATCCTTTCAGGAACATATATATAATATGTAAATTATCCCCATTAATTTTCTCTTTTTTATTGCCCAGTATTTTCTCACAGGAAAAAAAAGAGTTATTAACATCTACCTTGTCTATTCTATTGTCTCAGTGAGAAAAACTGATTTAATAGCAATAGCAAAGAATCAACAAATATATAAAAGTTATAATGCCTGATAGCACATTGTTAAGCCATCTGTCCAGTGCATCATGGGTGCATTAGTCCCTTTATGTTCTCACAGAAACATCTATAGATCTATAAGTTTTCTATAAATACTTCTGTGTTCTAGTGTAGTACTATTTAAACTGCAGTATCTGTTTTCATAACATTTTCCAGAATGCTTAGGTACAGTTTTTGAAAGCACATTTTTAAAAAAAAGTACACTGCAAACTTCTATTATAATTTTTTGAAGTGGTGTATGTTTTCTAAAGTTTAAAAAATTACTTTGAATAAAAAGATGTTTTGTAAATATCAAGTAGTCAATTAACATATGTATATATGTTACTTAAATAGAATCTAAAATAATACTTAACACTCAACAAATATATATTGAATGAATAAATAACTTTTTGATGACTTTAGCAGATCCTGGTGGTTGGCTAATCAATTTCCATCCCCAAGGATGTTCTGCCTCTCCCATCGGCTAGCAGTGGAGGCTAGAATAGTCAGGTCTCACTGTCTGGGTCTAACATTACCCTTGTGGAGGGGATCACATGACATAATTCTGAACAATAAGATGTATATGAAAATCTGCAAGGGATACTCATGAGAAAACTTGTTTCCACATAAAAGGGACAATCCCCTCTTCCTGTGACTTAAGGTTATTTTTACTGGAGCCATGGTGGTCATCTTAGGATCTTTGGGAGAGACTGTAAGAATCACAGATACAGAAGAATGCAAGAATATTGAGCGGCTATAGCTATTACCATAACCATCTCTTCTTGTCACTTGATAAAAATAAGAAAAAAGAACTAATTTGTTTAAGCCACTGATACCCAGAGTTTCCTTGATAATGACTAAATAATAAGTAATATAATGACCATGATGATAATTATAGAATAAAATATTTGAAAGCCAGGTGGTAGATAATACTCAAAACAGTGACTGAACACATTCATCGTTATATCATACTGCCTTCCTGTCTCAAACCTCTGATCTCTGCTTCCTTCAAAGAACAAAACAGAGCCAATGATTATAAGACTTCTGTGGTCACATAGACCATATATATGAGCAAGATATGTCAGTTTCAATCCCCTTATATAAAAATATGTACCGCAGAGAGTCAATCTATTAGGATGCTCAGAGAAAAATTTTAATATAATTTGAACATAGATTGCATGCCCCTAAATTCAGATTTTTTTAGATGATGTGATTTTTTTATTTTTAGGAAAGAAACAATGGCGAGAGGAACTTAATCCAATGAGCCAATGTTTTTATCATTCATTTTTACCTCTACTATTAGAAAAAAATGCAATGAGAGATGGAACTTGAGTAATGACCTAGTACCCATTATTGTTCATGGTTTCCATTATAATCATACTTTCATTTTTGTCAAGGTCTTTATCATTTGTTTCTCTCCACAGTATGATAGCTAAGGTGTTGTTCGGCCTATGTTTTGCAATATTTAAAATATAATTTGTGGACACTGACACTTCTTTCTATGTGCAGCTGCCAGATGAGGGGTTTCCCCCAAAATGAATTTTCCAGACCTCCTGTCTGCCCATTTATTGTAAAATAGTTCCCTCCAGGTATTTTAGCAGATTCAGGAAACAATTTTGCTAACATTAGCTTCACCATGTTGGGTCAGAGGCGCTTCATAAACCCTTGCATGGTCATTTTAATTTTATGGCTTTTATTGAGAGAAAGTCATAAAGTAGTCTAAACCATAAAAGTATCAAAGACTAACATGCTTTACAAAGGCATATTTTCTATTATTTGAATATTTCAAGGTCTGAACAAATGTATTGAATATGTCATAACCCCTTTTAAATTTCTGGATCATTAAGACAAGGTGAGAACAATGAAAAATGCCCACTGAAACCTCACAGGAAATTGCCTGAACAAATAGAGTGGAGAAATATTAAATAATATTAGTATTAAATATTAAAATAAAGTTATTTTATATTAAAATTCTAGTTATGGAATATTTGCTATATGACCTATCCCAATAAAAACATGATTAATTTTTTTTTAGCCAGGAAGAAGGTTTTAATTTGTTTTAAATAATTAAATATTCTCTTTTGTCATGAAGAGAATTATAAAATAGAATAATTTTAGGTTAAATATTTAAGGTACAAGTTGTTTTCTGCAATGTGAATAATCATAACTAATATTAACAGTCACATTTCCTTCTACCTCCGACATAGGTATCTAATTGCAAAGATGCATAATTGTTATATATTCTGAAATGAAAATAAAAAACATATGATTACATTAAAAAATGAATGTGCTCTTACACTCTAAGAAAATTATCTCTTAAACATTTCATGAACTATTTCATACATAAAACAGAATAACATAATATATAATATAAAAGAGATTATGAATACTTGTGAATCAAATAGCTAATAACAGAACATTACATAGTATTTGAAATTTCCTTTCTTTCTTACTCACTAAAATGTATTATCATTTCGTCTTATTTAGATCATTTCAAATAAATAATGCATTATAAATTTTCCCTCTTGTTGATGTCAATCTATTTGAATCATATAATGCATACTTTGTAGTGCACATTTGTTTTTCATGTTTGCTACTGTTTTTGTAGTCATTTCTTCTTTCCATTTTTAATACTTAAATGTGTTTCTCTGCTGGGTTTTTATTTTTCCTGATGACCGTTATGAGAGTTTGCTAGATATTGTCCAACTTCTCAAAGATGAAACTTCTCATTTGTTTATTTTCTCTATTTGTTGATTTTAATCCATTGATTACTGCTCGTCTTCACCATTAAATTTCTTAACTTTTTGCATAACTCTATTTTGTCTGTAACACTTAAATATGGACACAAGGTTATTATTTTTAGTCTTTTTTCTTTCAAATATATGTAGTAAGTGATATAAGAGTTCTATGAAGACGATGTAACCTATAAAATTTGATATTATTTAATATCATGTAAAACCTCAGTGTATACATATTGAAGGTGTAGTATTTTTCTTTAGCACTTAAAAGATGTTCTTTTTTCTGCCGTCTGTGTCGTTGCTGAGAAGTCAGCTATCAGTCTCACTGATATTCTCTCCTAAGCAATTCCATTCTGTGTGAGGTTAAGATGTTCTCCTTGACTTGGATGCAATATAGTTTCTATATAATCGGTTTTGTTTAGGATATGTTGGGTTTTGTGAATCTGAGAATTTACAGAAATACCAGGACATTTTGTTTGATGCCATATTCATTCAGAAGGTTGTGTTACTTTGGCCAGCTTCCTGGGTAGCTCAAAGGCTGGATTCATCTGAAGGCTCACTCACATGCATAGTACCCGCATTAGAAAACTCGAACAGCTGGGGACTAGAACACTTGGACTTCCTCAGTTAGCTCTCTGTGTTCTCCCCAATCTAAAATCTTCAGGCTACCCATATTTCTTATATTGCCCCTTAGAATTCCAAAGGTACTTGTCCTAAGGGATACAGCTAGGTTTTGTATTCCCTCTTATGACCTCTCCTCAGAAGTTGCATGGTGTCATTTCTGCCATGCTCTATGATATGAAGTTTAAGAGATATATCCAGTTTAAGATGAGAGGGTTTTGTTAGAAGAGGCTGTGGAACGGGAAATGTATTGCTGAGGCCATTTGGAAATTACAATTTGCTATAAGGTGCAAACCACTTGATAAGTTTTCAGAACGTTTCTTCGCTAGAATTTATTTTGGAGGTTCAGATAACATGCATCTGAGCTCTGAACCCTCATGAGGGGTACTTATGATTTCAAATTTTCAGGGGAGTCTCATTTTCAATTTAAGATCAATACATATAATTCCCCTTTGTGGATTGGATTGTGTGCTGTTGTGGTGGTGGTAAAGTTTGTCATTTATTGAGCAATAGCCCTTCTTTAGCTGGGCTCTCCTGTTTCAACTCCCCACCCTGCCCTAATCAAATTGTAAATTCAAAGCCTTTTTTTTTCATCCTTCTATGCCTTTTAAAACTCAAACTTGTTAGGTTTCACTGTGGGAGAGAAGTGGAATAGAGATAAAGGAATAATGAAGGAACTTTTGGGGTTTTGTAAATGTTTTATTTCTTGATGTGGGTACTAATTAAACAGCGAAGTTCACTTTATGAAGATTTATCTGTACATTTGTAATTTATACTCGATTTTGTCTTATGCTCTACTTCAATAGAATTTAAAACAACCCAAAAAATGAATGAAAGTCTGTGGATAACAGATTTATAAATGATTTCATAGAGCTGTCTCCTATTTCAGCATTTAATCCTTTGTGGTTAGAGTATTTTCATTTTCTAATTTCTATTGCTAAAACTGGATGAATGGAAGTATAGAATTTCTCATAATAAATTCTTTCGAAAATGTTACTGTTTTTAATTTACCCAAATCTGCCACCATTTAACTAGTATATCATCCCTGTAAGAAGTAATAACAAAATTCATAGGAAGTTTTACACTATCAAAGTATATCCCAAACCATATTTTGGTTTAAACTACGAACATGCACAAAGATTGTTGCATCCATGATAGAAGCAGGAATGTCATCATATTAAAGTCAAAGAATGGATCTCTCATCTAAAAAAAAAAAAAGAAGATAGGGAGAAAATTCGGTTTCCTAAGAATATGTTATAAAAAAAAAGGAAGTACAGCATTTTTATTCATATAATTTACAAGTTAATTTCAAAGAAATTGTTTTATTTTAGATTCTCACACAAAAATGTGTGATATATATCCTACTACCACAGTTAAGGGTTCTGCTAGCTCTAGGTGAACACCCTACATTGTCTCTGGCTTAGTTTCTGGTATTTACTTATTACAAATTTATTATAATAATTTAATGATGTAATTATATTAATTATAAATAATAAATATTTATTTATTCTGGTATTTAATTTCTGCTATTGTTAATTTCATACCAAACACACATATAGGACTTACATATGAAGCTCTGAACCCACTGATACTCAACAGCAAACCTGCAGTTTGCTATACTTAGCTGCATTGCACTGAAGGAGATGGTTTATTACTCATTTGACTTTACCCAGGATGAGACTGCTAGCCCTGCCCTAAATTGAATTTCCACCCACTGCTGTTCAAACATTAATGTTTTAATGGCCATATTAAAGATATAGGAAATGAGGATTAAGTTCTAGATTTTTTTTTAATTTTTAAAATTTTAATCTCCCAGTGCCCATCATGACAAGTGTAGTTCTTAATCCCCATCACCTATTTCACCCATCCCCTCAACTCCCTCCCCTCTGGTAACCATGAGTTTGTTATCTATAGCTAAAAGTCTGGGGATTTTTTGTTTGTTTGTTTCTTTTTTTTTTTTTTTTTACCCCGTTGCTTGTCGTTTTTTTTTTTTTAATTTCTTAAATTCCACGTGAGTGAAATCAAATGGTATTTGTCCTTCTCTAACTTATTTCACTTAGCATTATACTCTCTAGCATTATCCATATCCTTGCAAATGGCAAGATTTCATTCTTTTTTAAGGCTAAATAATATTCCATTATATACCTATATCTATATCTATCTATCTCACATATTCTTTATCCATTTGTCAGTTGATTGTAATTGGGCTGCTTCTATATCTTGGCTATTGTAATTAATGCTACAATAAACATAGGAGTGCATATATCCCTTTGGATTAGTGTTTTTATATTCTTTGGGTAAATACCTAGTAGTGAGATTGCGGGAATTGTAGGGTAGTTCTATTTTTAACTTTTTAAGGAAGCTTCATACTGTTTTTCACAGTGGCTGCACCAGTTTGCATTCCCACCAACAGTGCACAAGGGTTTCTTTTTCTCCATATCCTCAGCAACACCTATTGTTTTCTGTTTTTGATTTTAGCCATTCTAACAGGTGTGAGGTAATATCTCATTTTAGTTTTGATTTGTATTTCCCTGATGATGAGTGTTGGTGAGCTTTTGTTCAGATATCTGTTGGCCATCTGTATTTCTTCTTTGAAGAAATGTCTGTTCATGTCTTCTGCCCATTTTTAATTAGATTATTTGTTTTTTGGGCATTGAGTTGTATAAGTTCTTTATGTATTTTGGATAATAACCTTTATTGAATATCTTCTCCCATTCCATAGGTTGCCTATAGTTGGGGTGTGTGTGTGTGTGTGTGCAGAAGCTTTTTATTTTTTATATTTTTAATGCTTTTTATTTAGGTGAGAGAGAGAACACAGAGCATGAGGGAAGCATAAGGAGATGGGCAAGGAGATTCTCCACTGAGCACAAAGCCTAACACGGACTTATCCCAGGACACTGAGATATGACCTGAGTTGAAGTCAGACACTTAACAAACTGAGGCAGACATAAATACCCCCAGAAGCTTTTTATTTTGTAATAGTCCTAGTAGTTTTTTTTGCTTTTATTTCCCTTGCTTTAGAGAACCTCTCTAGGAAAAAATGGCTATGGCCAAAGTCAGAAAAATTACTGCCTGTGAACTCTTCTAAGGTATTTATGGTTTCAGGTCTCACATTTAGGTCATTCATCCATTTTGAGTTTATTTTTGTGCATAGTGTAAGAAAGTCGTCTAGTTTCATTCTTGCTGCATGTTGCTCTCCAGTTTTCCCAACATCATTTGTTGAAGAGACTATCTATTTTCTCATTACATATTGTTTCCTCTTTTGTTGAAGATTAAATGACCATATAATTATGGGTTTATTTCTGTGTTTTCTATTCTGTTCCTTTGATCTCTGTGTCTATTTTTGTGCCAATATCATACTCTTTTGGTTACTACAGCTTTTTAATATAACTTGAAGTCTGGATTTATGATACCTCTAGCTTTGCTTTTCTTTTTAAGATTGCTTTGGCTATTCGAAGTATTCTGTGGTTCCATACAAATTTTAGGATTTTTTGTTTTAGGTCTGTGAAAAATGTTACTGATATTTTGATAGGGATTGCATTAAATATGTAGATTGCTTTCAGTAATATAAACATTTAACAATATATTTTCTTCAACATGAACATGGAATGTCTATTTCTTTGTGTCATCTTTAATTTCTTCCGTCAGTGTTTTATAGTTTTCAGAGTACAGTTCTTTTACCTTTTTTGCTTAGATTTATTCCTAGGTATCTTATTAATTTTTGGTGCAACCATAAATGGTCCATTTCCTTAATGTCTTTTTCTGCTGCTTCATTGTTAGTATATAGAAATGCAACAGATCTCTGTACATTTATTTTGTATCTTGTGACTTTACTGAATTTATGATTTCCGGCAGTTTTTTGGTGGAGTCTTTTGGGTTTTCTGTATATAGTATCATGTCATCTGCAAATAGTGAAAATTTTACTTCTTCCTTACCAATTTGGATGCCTTTTTTGTTGTTGTTGTTATTGCTTGATTACAGGTTCTAGAATTTTTAATACTTCTTTGGAAATTTAGACTATAGTAGATAGTTGGATTAAAAAAAAAATACTTGAATTTGCTCAACCAGTGAAAAATTTCTGAATTGCTCATGTGCCAGGTTTATCTCCAAGTTATGAATGTACAAAGATTGCTAAGACATAACTTACTGACTTCAGAGAACACATTGGATGGTTTTCTAAAGCGGTAACATTCAGAAGAAAACCTGAGAATAGTATTTAGCTAAAAAGACACCCTTTTTTTTTTAAAGGATTTTATTTACTTATTTTAGATAGATAGTGAAGGAGAAAGCACCAGTGAGGGGTGGAGAGGCAGAGGGAAAGGGAGAAGCAAGCTCTCCACTGAGCAGGGAGCCTGACATGGGGCTTGACCCGAGGATCCTGGGATCATGACTTGAGCCGAAGACAGATGCTTAACCAACTGAGCCACACAGGCACTTCAACACTTCCCTTTTCTATCCATGACTCTCATGTCTTTTTCAGTTTTCAAAAATAGTAAGAAAAATTAAATGTGTATGATGTTTGGGATTGCATGCTTTAATATAAATGTTCCTGGAATATCATTTTATTTTTTAATGTGCCTGAAATTTTAAATCATTGCTCTTTCCACTATGCAATATAGCATGCTATATGTTGGCTTTTCTCAGTAAAAGCCTATGCTTCAAGACAGGTGATGATGTGGCAAGTCCAGCCCCCATCCAGTTCAGCCTATAATTCTAAACTGAAAATAAAATATAGTAGACATTGTGATCCCCCAAGAGAACTTGGCATATGCCCTGTGTAAAGGCCAACATCAGTTGTAATTAATGTCTTACCCATGCCCCAAGCTTGGGCGCCTCTGCTTTTTCTACATGAGACAAGTCACTCAGATCTCATTGGAAACTGGTCCTTTTTTTTCTGAAATACTTTTACCAGGCCGATCCACTGTCAGAAAGATGGACTGAAGTTGATTGTGATTGGCGTTAAATAAGAATTTTATACAATTTCAGATAAATTTTTTAAATTCTACCAAATGTTTTTATGTTGAAACTTAGGTATGTCGCTGATAAAGTAGCTGAAGAAAATATCTGAAATTAAAGGGAAGGAATAGCATTAATTTATTAAGTTGAACACTCATTAGTCACATTATTTGGAAATGCATTTTTCATAGATGCAGATTGTTCTTTGGGTTCTCTGCACTAGACATATATTTATTAAATCTATGTGTAAGACATGTATTTTTATATTCATCCTTTCCTGGAAGACAGAGAGTATAAGATGCTATTCAGTTTTTGTCAAAACAAGTTGTACCCTGCACCCCAGCCACACCAAACTACATATGTTTCTAGAATATGGCTCCAGTTCATGCTGGGCCTTCTGCCTAGAATCACATTTCCTTCACTCCTCTCATCACACACATGTATAAAGTGATCTTTTTTCTGCCTTGTAAACAGTGAATAAGCTTCTTATGGTATTTGATTTGTTAATCTTTAAACTCCTCACTTACAAGAGAATCTGCTACACGGTAGATACTCACTGAAAAATTAGGAAGGAAGGCAGGCAGGCAGGACAAGTGAACAGACATAACCAGTATATGGAATATATTCAGTAAAACATAGTAGTAAAGATTCATAATATTTACTTCCCTTAAATGACTAATTTGGAGATTTTAAAGCATATAAAATCTAATGAATAAGTGAGCAAAATGTTTTCAATTATCACCAATTCAGGAAAAATTGGAATATTGAAAACAATTCTAAGCATGAAATAGTGTGTGAAACCATTAAAGAAAAACCTCAAATCTGATATTATCTATGGTGAAATAGAAGATTGAGAAGAGAGAGGGAAAGAGTGTTTTATGTATGAGAGAAATAACTGAAATTGAAGAGATTAAAGCATAAAATGTGTAAACTTTCCACAAAAAAAAAAAAATGAGTGTCCAGCAATGATAAGATTATATAAAAAGTATCTTGGCATGATGCAAGGACACTTACAATTTTAGAAGTCACAGCAGGAAAAACTATTAGCAATATAAATGAACACATAGAGTAAAGTTAAGCATTTCAAGACCCATGCACATGGCAGCTTTTTAGTTAAAAAAATATTAAGAATCAGAACTTACAAAAAGAATTGGCTTTTAAGCTTAAAGCAAAAAGCAAATATAAAATAGACTAAAGCTTAAGGATTCTTTTTTCTTCTGCCATACCTGAATTTAATGATTGTGAAAAAATACATATTAACTCTTTGTGATTAAAATTATATTATTTGGGAAAAGTCACAGTGCCTTATTGATAATATGAATATGTTGTTTATATACATAATTGCTTACCATTGTTTAAAAAACAGAATTTTGCTTCTCTTGTCTATAATTTATTCATTGTCAGCATAAGAAAACCCCCTGGGGCATGTAAATGAATTTTGAAGAGTACTGTGTGCTTTAAAGTTACCCCAGTTTTTTTCTACTCCCGTATTTTTCTTTCAGTATCAGTTAGTGTTTTGAGATTCATATCTAGTAGGAACTCATTAATCTGTGATTTCCCTTATTTGTTACCATATGCAGAGGTCCCCGGAGTCATGTACATTATTTCAAAACATGTGTAGAAATGTGTCTTTTGTTAATGGGTGCCCAGTGCTTCCAGATCTTACCTAAGTCTATGTAATTTACATCTATTATATATGTAATAAAATCATGTTTTTCTCCTCTTAAAAGAAAATTACAGTGTTCTCTGATGTAGCCTCAGTTGGATGGCTCTGGAGACTGGAGTGTCCCATGAATGAAACCTAGGAAAATATAAGTTTACTGTGCCCCTAGATATTATAGACACCACATTTTAAATTCAGGTGTTTCCTAGAATGAAACATTTGGGAAAGACTGAAATAATTCACTGATGAAAGCATATTCAAATTAATTATGAAACTGGTAATTTGTTTAATGCATCTCCCTTCTTTATAGGTCCCTTTTATTTAAAATGTGCTACAATTTACTCAGATTTTATGAAACATGAGATGTTTTCATTCAGATTTACCCATTTCCCTTTACAGTACAAAATAACATAACAAAAACACCACCAGGAAATAATAAAAGTGAAAATGAAAAAGAAAACACTGACATATACTAATGTTACACTGAAGCCTCGAAACCAATCTGTGTTACATTACGTCCTACTTGAGAAGGCATTTGGCAAAGAAGAAAGGAGAGTAACAGGGGTATAGAGATGGGAATTCCAGAGTTAACCTGCTGTCTTGAAAACATCCAAAGTTCATGGGACTTGGTATACTTGTGTACTGGTATGAACTCTATCGTGGCCAAAGTGCCACAACCAGGGAACATAAGAATTAGCTATATACTTTATCAGAACATCAATTTACATATTGATAACCCTAGATTGTCTACAGTGAGGTTTATCTTGTATGAAAGCCCTTACTTAGCAAATGTGCCTACTTCAGAAAGCAAGTTCATCTACTTATCACTCAGCTGACTCTGTTTTTCCTGAGAGTTGCACGGATACTTGGAAACAATTTTTAATATAACATATTTTTTAAGTACATCTGTATATATTCATATTGTAAAATCAGTTACTGTCTCTAATCCTCAGACTTATTCTTTAGCAAATCTTTTTTGATTAGTCATTTGTTAGTGGAAACTTTTTGCATTTTTTATTCCATCTTTATCTTTTTTTTTTCTTTTTGGAAAATTAAAAAGAAAAAAATCAAAAGAGAAAAAAATATTTGTGATAGCCATACCCTGGAAATGTGATTAATATCAGATCTTATATTATGTATATGTAAAATTGTTATTACAATACTCTGAAAATGTGATAGCTTTTACTACAGTAATTTTTCTCTAATATTACATCTTAATACTTCTGACATTAAATATGCTTTGAAAACATTAATAAAACCTGCAGAATAACTTATGAAGTAGTTAAAGATACTTCATTAAACCCTGACATGCTTTTATGTAGAATTTGAATTACATTTAGTTTATAGTTATTTTAAATAATTTTAACATTGATAGACTTGCATTCCTCTTTAATTATTACCTCAGAATAAATTGCTAAGTGTTGTGTCTGCTCAATTATTATCTAGTTAGTTCCACATTTTTATTGGTCAGTTTTGGTTTCAGAGCTACATTCCTTTAATTACTGTAACTTTTAAAATGTATTAAAATATATATTCATCAGTTCATATTCTCTATCCTTATTCTTATTTTACTCATCTTCTTGAGCAATCTCCATGAGATTATGGGATTTTCAGCTCCTAGTATATGCTTACAATTATTTTCTCTGTCTATAATCATCCTGATTTCTAATTGTCTTTAGTTATATTTTCTCACTTCATTCTTTTTCATTTTTTAACTCAATTTCTTAAAAGCATATTACTTGTTTGATCATCAGGAAGCAATATGCTACACATCTTATATATGCTATTTTGATAGTTTTATTTTTATACAGATACTTTGTTAGACTTCAGTTATGTTAGGAAATTTGTTATTGCTTTGGTTTGATTGTGACCCATTATAACTTTTTAAATTTCAAATAATGAAAAGTAGGAACTTAAATCTTATAACATATGGGCTATAAAGACAATGATATTAAAAATCAGTGACAATGATATATTTAGAAAATAAATAAATATTTAGGTGTTGTAAAAATACATTTCTAAATAGCCCATGAGTTGAAAATGTCACAAGGGAAATCAGGAAGTATTGCAAGATGTAAAAATGGAAATACTTATATTTGTGTACTACTACTAAAGCAATATGTAGAGGAAAATTTATAGCTTTAAATGCTTATATTATTGAGAAAAAGGATCAAAGTCAGTGATCTAAACTGTTACCTTAGAAGCTAATACAAAGAGTAATTTTTTTTAAAATTTTTTTTCTAAGATTTTATTTATTTATTTGACAGACAGAGATCACAAGTAGGCAGAGAGGCAGGCAGAGAGAGAGAGAGAGAGAGAGGAGGAAGCAGGCTCCCTGCTGAGCAGAAAGCCCGATGTGGGGCTCGATCCCAGGACCCTGGGATCATGACCCAAGCTGAAGGCAGAGGCTTTAACCCACTAAGCCACCCGGGCACCCCCCAAAGAGTAATTTTAACCTAAAGTATATATAACTCAATAATGTAAAGACAAACCAATGAACAAAGATGGGCAAATACTCGTGTTCCAAAATCCACTCAGTTCAAAATACTTTCTGATATTCCTTTGATTTATTTTTGACCCATGGGCTATTTAGAAGTGTGTTATTAAGTTGTAGGACTTCTGCAGGAGGTAAATTTGTCTTTTAGTTTTGGCTGTGATAGCCTTATGCTTATCCATAAGGACTTTTAGAATTCTGGTACTGACGTTTAGATTAAGATAAGGCTGAGATGTGTTCCAAGTAATGTATAATATGTGGTTTAAATTTTGAAATACCCCTGGTGACACCTATGGCAAGTCTGTTTACATCATTTAAGGATGTGTCAATTGATGTCTTACAACTTACTTTAATTGGTTTGCTGATTGGTTTGGCTACTTGAACAGTAAGTAGATTTACCAGATAAAATACAGGAAAACCGTGCATTATCTGGCACTAAGATATATTAAAAAAAACAAAACCAAAAACATTGTTTTTCTGAAATTGAAATTTAACAGGGATCTTATATTTTGTATGCTAATTCAGACAACCTTATCAATAGGGCATCAAAGACTCTACTTGAGGGCACCTGGGTGGCTCAGTGGGTTAGGCCTCTGCTTTCAGCTCAGGTCATGATCTCAGGGTCCTGGGATCCAGCCCTACATCAGGCTCTCTGCTCAGCAGGGAGCCTGCTTCCCCCTCTCTCTCTCCGCCTGCCTCTCGGCCTACTTGTGATCTCTGTCAAATAAATAGATAAAGTCTTAAAAATAAAAAAAGACTCTACTTGAAATATTTCCTAAGTTCTCCTGAAACAAAGACTCCTCACACATATCTTGATAGTTGATAATCTAGACACAAAGTGCTCCCTTTGTGACCAGTGACACCATAGAGGTAGTAAAGTGCCTTGAATCTAAATTCTTATGTATACTTTCTTTTTTAATTATACGTATGTTACATTGTCAAAAGCTTTATATAATTATGCTCTGTCAAGTCTTGAGAGTTCTCTCAATTATTCCAACCTGTGAATTTCTTTTTAATATTCTGGATAATTTCGTATTATTATATTATATTATATCATATTATATTATAATATGTCATATATATGTCATATATAAAGTATAGTTATATATTATACTCATATATTACATGTGATATATACTGTATATAGAATTACATGTATTCTAATTATACATATAATAATTATATATTATGTATAATTGTATATGTTTTGTTATATATAAGTAATTTCTAATACATACACACACATGGAATTTTAATGGAGTCGACCTGAGGAACCTCTCACTGGCCAAATATGCATAAATAAATGCACAGAAGAAATTGGAAAACACTTTCTTAGAACAGAATGCTTGCTATTAAATACAGAAGGACTAAAGTGGTTAGATAGTCATTGTTAGATGCTAAAAGTAATTGAAGAAAGTTTGATGAGAAGCAAGATATTTAAATAGTCCTAAAATGTATCTCCATAAATTAGTTATTAATTCCTAAAGAATCCATAGTATCTCCTCAGTGAAGAGATTAGGTCGACCTTACCTTAAACAGATGATCAAACCCAACCACTCTCTGTAAGGGGGCAAACACTGATCATGTACCTCCTAATGCTATAACCTAAGACAGAGTCATTATTTTGGGGCAACCCTTAACAAAAAAAATAAAAACCCAAAAAATAAAAAAAAAAAAAAATTAAGGACATTCTACAAAATAGTGAGCCTGTACTCTTTAAAAATATTAAAGGTAAAAAAGACAAAAAAAGATGAAATATTCCAAATTAAAGAAGACTAAAGAATCATAAAAGCAAATAAAATGCATGATCCTGGATTTGATCTAAAACCTGATAAAAACAATATTATTGGGACATTTGACAAAATTTGAAGATTATAAATACTGTACATAATTAAATTTCCAGATAAGATGGTTAAACACATTAAAATATTTATGCAAAAGAAAGGCCTTGTTTTGGAAATACGTTTTGAAGTATGTAGGAGTAAAGGCACATGATAATTTCAATTTACTTTCAAGTTTAAAAAAAAGAATTCATCTATTTCTATATATAAATGATAGATACAAATACCTATATCTTCACTATTTTCACTTTATATATCTAACCATATAGATATTGGATATAATTATCTAGCATGAAAGGGAGAGAGAAGATTAAGAGCCAAATATAAATAACTGGTTAATCTGGATAGGGGATATATGAGAATTTATTTATTATTTTTACATCTTTTCTTTAATTTGGAATTAAAGTAAAAATCAGCATTAGCAATTATCAACAATTTTGATATTTTTACAAGAAAACCAGTGTAAATTAGGAAGGACTTAAGTTATATCCATTTTGTTTCTTTTTCCCTTATTGAAATTAGAAATAATATAATTTCAATTAAGGCATGCTTCATGTTAATATGAGTTTAGCTACATGGAAGTTGGTCACCTCAGAAATAATTTTGGTTTAATATTGTTTTAATTTTATTATCTGGTACAAATTTTACAAAAGTTGCTGCAATTTTTTTTAAAAGAACCCATTTCCTTAAACAAGAGCCACTTATGAAAGAAAACAAAAGAAAGAAGTCAGTAAATGTTAATTTAGACAAGTGAGGAATGTCAATTTATTTTAAAACAATAGTAATTCCTCAGCTTCTAAATTGTTAACATTCATGGACTTTGCTTCCTGGGGTTTCATATTCAATGATCTCCCAATATATTGCTCAAAAGAGACATGAATCTGAGGAAATTGTTTTCATAATTAATCATAAATTATACTTGCTACTCTAAAGGCAATGATCTGTAAAAATTTAATTAAGAAATGAATAGTGCCAAGTCTCAATTCTGATTCAATAGCTCTTTGATTCATTTGTTCCATTGTATTTATTTAAATAAATATCTTGGCAATAAAATGGAAAAATGTCATAGTGGCTGCCTCAGAGATTTAACTCTTTCTTATTCAGCTTAGAGCTACCTACTTAGAATTTGGTAATGTTATATAATTACCAAGATCCCATATGACTAAATCCAAACCTTACCAACTTCTCGATATGGAAGAGCAGTTATCATACTACCCAAGAAGGCAGTCATATCATTCCCACTTGACTCTGGTTTTTGGAAGCCCAGGACTCTGTTTCATACTTAGTTTATTTCTAATAAACTTAGCACAGAGCCCCACTCATAGTAAGTTTTGATATTCTTTTTTTTTTTTTTTTTTTTTTTTTCAGATTTTATTTCTTTATTTGACAGAGAGAGCACAAGCAGGCAGAGCAGCAGGCTGAGGGAGAGGGAGAAGGAGGCTCTCCACTGAGTAGGGAGCCTGATGCAGGGCTCAATCCCAGGACCCTGGGATCATGATTTGAGCAGAAGGCAGACGCTTAACCGACTGAGCCACAGAGGAACCCCTATAAATTCTTAATGAATTAATTAACTATGAGTACAAGGTCAATGCAATGACTTCATACCATAATAATTATTTGAGCATATACCATATAATACACATTAACACCAGTGTTGGGAATGTAATGACGAATATTACTTTTGATTAACTTAGAAATATTGGGCAACATAAAGACTTACCTCTTCCCTTGATCTTATATTTAATCAATACCCATATAGTCCTGATTGTTTGATTTCTCCCTCACAACTTTTAAAGTTGTGTGTGAAAGTTTGCATATTGGGGAACTTTAAGATGTAAAGAAGCACACTGCCAGTGGCCTATCTTTGAAGGAATGTGACACTGAGAAAGTGACATCAATGTGAGATATGAAGAGTGACTCCAGCTTTAAATACAACACATAGGGTGAGCAGGGCAGTACAGACATACCTCAAAAATATTGTGGGTTCATTTATAGACCACTGAATAAAAGAAGTAATGCAATTAAGTGAATCAAATTAATTCTTTGGCTTTCTTGTGTGTATGAAAGTTACAGTGCCACTCTACAGCAGTCTATTAAATGTGCAATAGCATTATATCTGAAAAACAATGCATATGCATTAATTAAATTTACCTGATCACTAAAAAATGCTAACCATCATTTGAACTTCCAACAAATCATAATTTTTTTGTTGGTGGAGGGTCTTGCCTCCCTGTTCATCACTGCTGACTGATCAGCATGGTGGTTGCTGAAGGCTGGAGTGGCTGCAACATTTTCTTAAAAGAAGACAACAATGAAGTTTGGCAATTAGTTGATTGCCAACTTATCTGTAGCAGGGATAACTTATCTGTAGCATAAGATGCTGTTAATAGCATTTTACCCACAGTAGAACTTCTTTCAAAATTGGAGTTAATCCTCTCAACCCCAGCTATTGCTTTATTAAATAATTTATGTAAGGAGAGTCTGGCTGGCTTAGTCAGTAGAGCATGCAACTCTTGATCTTGAAATCATGAGTTCAAGCCCCACATTCGGTGTAGAGCTTACTTTAAAAAATAATAATAATAATAAGTGGTTTATGTAGTATTCTAAATTGTCATTTCATTTGTTGTCATTTCAACAGTCTTCACAGCATCTTCATCAGGAATAGATTCCATCTCAAGAAACCACTTTCTTTGCTCACCCATAAAAAGCAACTCCTCATCCATTAAAATTTTATCGTGAGATTACAGCAATTCAATACATCCTCAGGTTCCACTCCCAATTCTAGTTCTCTTGCTTTGCCCACCACATTTGCAGTTACTTACTCCATAAATCTTAAACCCCTCAAACTCACCCAAGAGGATTGGAATCACCTTCCAAACTCCTGTTAATGTCAACATATTTTGACCTCTTCCCATGAATAACGAATGTTTTAATAGCATCTAGAATGGTGAATTATCTCTAGGTTTTCAATTTACTTTACCCAGATCCATCAGAGGAATCATTGTCTATGGCAACTATAGCCTTACAAAATCTATTTCATAAATTCTTAAATAGGAAGATTTAAAGTCAAAATTACTCCTTGATTCATGGGCTACAAAACGGATGTTGTGTGACTAGATGTGAAAATAATATTGATCTCATATGTCTCAATCAGAGCTTTTGGATGACCAGGTGTATTGTCGATAAGCACTGATACTTTGAAAGAATTTATTTTTTTCTGAGTAGATGCTCTCAACAGTGGGCTTAAAATATTCATTAAACCATGTTCTAAACAGATGTGCTGTCATCCAGGCTTTGTTGTTCCATTTATAGTGCACAAACAGAATAGATTTTACATAACTCGTAAGGGCCCTAGGATTTACAGAATGGTAAATTAGCATCACTTCAACTGAAAGTCAACAACTGCCTTAGCGCTTAACAAGAATGTCACCCTATCCTTTGAAGCTTTAAAGCCAGGCATTGACTTTTTTCTAGCTATGAAAGTCCTAGATGGTATCTTTTTCCAATAGAAGGCTGTTTGATCTACACTGGAAATCTGTTGTTTACTGTAGCCCCTTTCAGTAATGAACATAGCTAGATCTTTTGGATAACATGCTGCAGCTTCTACATCAGCACTAGCTCCTTCACCCTGCTCTTTTATGTTAATGGAGATGCCTTCTTTCCTTAAACCTCATGAACCAACCTCTGCTAGCATCAGACTTTTCTTTTGGAGCTTCCTCCCCCCTCTTGGCTTTCATAGAACTGAAGGGAATTGGGACCTTGCCCTGGATTAGACTTTGGCCTAAGGGAATGTTGTGGCTGGTTTGATCTATTGGGACCAGTCAGCCTTTCTTCATGTCATGCTGTTTTGCTTTCTTATCATTCATATGTTCATGAAAGCAGCACTTTTAATTCCCTTCAAGAACTTTTTGCTTGAATTCTCAGCTGTTTGGCACAAAAAGACTAGTTTTCACCCTGTCTCAGCTTTCAACATGCATCCTCACAAAACCTAATCATTATATTGAGTATCTACTAGATTCAAAGCAAGATTATAGGGTCTAGACTATAAAAATAAAAGTTATAACGTATAAGTATTTTAGTGAAAGAATGTGCATATAAAGTGAAAAAAAACCATTTTGACATATAAGTCTGAAATTAGATACACATTATTGGAATTTAGATGAAATTAAATCTTTAATAAAATTTGTATTTTCAAACTTAGTCACATTCCTTATGCAGTTAGCTAAACTTTTTTTTTTTAATATACTAACTTTGGTTGGTTAAATGTGTTCTTATTCATGTTTAGGATTCTTCTGGCTAGACAATCATAGTAGGATTATTGGTGAAGCTGAAATGATTGATTTCATTAAACCCACTGTGAGTCTCCTGCTGTTAGACTGATTTTAAATGCAAATATAAACATTTTCTTTTAAATTCTAGGGATTGATGATTTACACTAACATCTGAGGAATTATATATCTCAAAAGCCTTAGTCAAAAATTGTGTGTGTGTGTGTGTGTATATATATATATATATATATAGAAGAACCCCCAACTAAGGCATATTTTATATATATATAAATATATCTGTATATTTATATATATATAAATATTAAAAAATAGAAGAACCCCCAACTAAGGCATATTTATATATATATATAAAATATATATATATAAATATTTTACATATATATAAATTTATATATATAAATATATATATTTATATATATAAATATATATATATATATATATATATAAAAAACCAGTCTCTGGGACAAAGATTTGAATACATATAGTTTATTTGAGAGGTAGAATAAATATCTTTAGAGAATTTGGAGGTTAAGTCACAGAAGGGAAGACAACAAACAACAACAAAAATGGGTGCATTATCTAACCAGTCATCATTGTATCAAATGCTTAAAGTTAAAAAAAAATAGAAAAAATTTATATATATAAAATTTATATATATATATGTGTGTGTGTATATATATATATATATATAGTACCAGGGAAGATAATGTTAAGACTGAAATCCTAGAAGCTACAAAAGAAAAGACATCCTTATTTGAACATATAAACAAATTTTAAAATCATATATTAAAAGATACAAATCAAAAGAAAATAAATAAGGATAGCAGACAATGTATTAATACCTATGTTTTCCAAGATTATCTGCATGTTTAAAACCGTAAGATAAATATTCCAAAAGAAAATTGTACAAATTAACAATTCAAAGAGGAGTTCATTTAAATAAACTGTGAGTATACTAGATGACGTTCAATCTCACTATAAGTTGAGGACAAAACTGATTTAAGACATAAAGTAATAATGGAAAGTCACTTATTACCTATACAAAATGTCAATAGATAATAACACTTATTACAGTACCTACTATTAGAAGCTACTCTTGTATATGACTTGTAGAAATTTGCATCATTCCTTTAAGTGAAACAATTTAGTGATATTAAATATAGTCGATTATAGGTAGAATATATTCTTTATTCCAATGCTCCTATTCATGAGTATCTATTTCATAAAAATAAGAGGATCAATATGCACAGAAATGTAAAATGTAGTTTATTGTTGAATTACATGTTGAAAACAAAAATTAGAAAACAAATGAATGTTGATCAATAGGAAAGGGTTGAAAATACTGATTCTTATTGAGTAACACGGAATGTTTCCCTAAAAAATGCTTATATCTATGCCATTGACTTGAAGAAATTTACATGAGGTGCTTTTTTCAAAGATGTTATTTATTTATTTATTTATTTATTTACTGTAAGTGGGTGGAGGAGCAGAGTGAGAGAGAGAGAGAGAGACTCTTAAGCAGGCTCCATGCTCAGCACATACCCAAGGTGGGGCTTCATCTAATGACCCTGAGATCATGACCTGAGCCAAAATTGAAAGTCAGACGCTCATCTGATGAGTTATCCAGGCACCCCTTCATAAGGCATTTTTAAAGTTAGGCAAAATGTTGCTTGAACAATATATAATATTACCATTGCAAAAGAATCATACTAAATCCTTGTGTGTGTGTGTATATGTGTGAACGAGACAGTTTTTGTTTATGGTTATGTGGAAAAAAGTGCTGGAGGAAACCCACTTATTGAGTTAGTTGTTAACTTTAGTTTTCCTTCGGTTGGGGTTGGATTAGGCTAAGAAATCAGATAGAAATGGCTTTTTAAAAAGTTATCCATTATAAAAATAACACAAAAGATCTCCTACAAGGACATGTGTGTAAATGTGAGCATAGGAAATCAAAACAATGTAATTAACTAAACAACAAGCTTTATTTGTATTCAAATAATTTTTTCCCTTTTCTTCATTAAGGTCCTTTCTCTTCATGGACTCAATCAGAATCGTACATTTCGCATGTTCTCATGTCTTCTCAACCTCCTACATTTCGTAGCATCTTTCAGTCTTTTCTTATCTTTCAAGACATTCTCATCTTTGAGAGGTACTGGTCAAATTTTTTTTTTTTTTTCATAAAATCCCTCAAGTTGGATTGTCTGATGTTTTCTCATAACTGGATTGATGTGGCACATTTTTGGCAAGAATATCAGAAAGGTCATATGACCTTCTCAATACATCTTATTGGAGTGTATGATGCCAATGAAACTTATGAGAAGTTGGATTTTAATAAATATTTTTATTTTCTTAATATGTTTCTTCTATATTGCTGTAATAAACACATATAAGTTATATAATCAGTAAAAACAAGAGACGATAAATGGAAATTTGGAGCTGGTGCACTAATTAAGTTGTTTATTAACCTAGTTTATAGCCCTTTATAGGTTTCCAGTTTTGTGAATTTTTTCCCTTTTTAATTTTCTTGTTCAAATACCCAGCTGAATAGTATTTATTCAGAATAGAATAGTGTTTATTACAAATAAATTGAGGCATGGCAAAACAAAAGGATTTTCATCACGTTTAAGCTTTCCAAATCGGTGTAAAAGTTTCTTTCCGTATCCATACACACACACACACACACACACATACACACACAAAAGCAGTGATTTAAAAACAACACAGTGCAATTATTTTTATGTTCATAAGAGCAAGGCCATCAATCTGATATTCAAGTTAATGAGGTCTGTTAGAAGGCACCATTTTCATTTGTGTTTTTTAGTAAAATGATGAAGGAGTTTTGGAAACCACATCCCCCCTCCAAAGAAAAAAAAAAAAAATCCTAAGTATTCTTTTTAAAAGAAATTGAGTAGTGTTTAGTGATCGACCTGGCACTCTTTCTTGATTTCAGACGAAACAAAATAGGCCGTCTTCCAGTTCATTAAAAATATCTGATGCTAGCCAACTTTTTCCAGTATTAAATGTGTTATAGTCCTCAATTGTACGTCAAAGCTACATTATATAAATATTACAGTAATCAACTGTGAAGGTCCCAGATGCATTGTAGAAGAGAAAGGGAAGCCTTTTATCAAACGCCAGTTCCTGCTTCCTGAACAATAATACAGTTTCTTCAGTTTCTCTCTAGAGAATTGAATTTAGTTAGTATTCATGGAATGGGAAAATGAAATTTTACTACACACATGTATGCATGTGCGTGTGCACGTGCACACACACACACACACACACAATATGCACTCAGACTTTTCAGTGACCTTAATAAGCCTTTTTCTTTTATAGATGTTTCATTGCTTTATTGAGACATATGTGCTGGAAGTGTATGTTTTAAGACAATTTTTAATGATCTTTTAGGAAGGAGTGCTATTGCTTTATTTTTCCTTTGAAAAAGAATTTTACCTTCTGTTGCTCATCTAAATTGTAGCATGAAGTTAGTATAATGACCAGATGTTATGGTAATTTAACTAGGCCATCTTTAGTTCACTCAAATTACTACAAATTTTTTCTCAAACAACAAGAAAATTTACAGTGTTCATGTTGTCTCATTAACTTTAGTTATTTATCATGGAAGCTCAGGGCAATATCTTGAAAAAGTTAGATTTGTTATTACCATGCTAACAAGAAATCTCATGCTATCACTTAATCATTATAAGCTTTTATAGAAGTCTGAAATGTACTTTACTACCTTAAATGTATTTGTTTGGTTTCAGGCCTTGGTATGAAACATATTTGCTTTCTAAGTGTTCATTTGGCAAACATTCAATGCTTTCCGACAGTGTATTAGAGATATAAGTATGTCAAAAACGTAGTCCCTGCCTTGGGAAATCTCACTGTAGTTGTTTATGTACATAATAATATAGGGATAGATATTTTTTCCCCTGAGCTACCTTTCATATGAAAATACTGTGTGTGTGTGTGTGTGTGTGTGTGTGTCTATGTTTGAAGGGCTGAGAAGAGCATTTTGAATTTGTTTTCAGTCTTGCTCTGGACATATAGACTATTATGTCCAAGCCTAAGGTGAAGAAGTTTTCCTATTGGTTTCCCACCTTAAAGAGGCCCTGGGGGTTAACTCCTTTCCCTGTTATACCATCAAAGCCAAAAGTTCATATTTGGCTGGATATGTAAATTCTAGTGTTCTTCAGGTTCCCCAGGAAAGGGACTCAGAGAAACATTTTTCTTGGCAGATTAATTGGGGAGTGCTCATTGGAATGCTATAGGTGAAGAAATTAGGAAAGTAAAACATTACCTGATACCTTGGGAAGCTCTGAAGCTGAGTGGCAAAATATTGACAAGAGAACCAATCATTAGATAAGAATTGTACCCAAGGTGGCTCTGTTGGCTAAGCACCTGACTCTTGGTTTTGGCTCAGGTCCTGGTCTCATGGGTCTTGAGATCAAGCCCTGCATGGGGCTCCATGCTCAGCAGGAGTCTGCTTGGGATATGATAATCTCTCCTTCTACTCCTTCCCTTGCTTGTATTCTCTCTCTTAAAAATAAATAAATAAATCTTTTAAAAAAATGAATTGTACCCAGGAAAGGTATAATATTGACCAAGGTAGCTATAGGAATAAGGTAGCCTAGATCATATATATGTATTTTTATATGTATATGATTGTATATGTATCATTATGTATATGCAAATATATATGTATTTTGGATATTTGTGTTTTTTCATATCATAAGTGATCCAAGTTTTTATATGATAAATGCTTCATTAAAATAGTCACACATAAAAAAATATCAATACAAATAAACATAAGAAAGCATATGTAGGAAAAAAAAAAAAAGAAAGCATATGTAGGACCTTTCTGAAAAACTCTTCCAAATAAAACAGTACTTAAATACTATAAAGAGGATAGTTTACCAAAAATCCCTCTATAAATTCAAATACAATTTTATTAAAATTATAAAATAGCTTTCAGAACCTTTATAAGAATAGTTAAGAAATTTTAAAAAGCAGAGTCTAAACATAGAGTTTTTACAAAATTTAAAGAATAATTTTATTATTGTGCTACATGGAGAAATATTCATGTAAAAGAAATAAAGAAATTATTTTTAAAAATTCATCTAATAAAGATACCTGAGTGGTTCAGTGAGTTAAAACATCTGCCTTCTGCTCAGGTCATGATCCCATGATCCTGGGATTCAAGCCCTGCATCGCTGGGCTCCCTGCTCAGTAGAAAGTCTGTTTCTCCCTCTCCCTGAGCCCCTATCCCCTACTCATTCTCTCTCTCTCTCTCTTTCTCTCAGATAAATAAGTAAAATTAATTTTAAAAAATGAGCAGAAGGGCCTACAGAAATACTAATTGAATTTAAGAGCTAAAATTCATCTAATAAAGAATTGTCTGAGGAAACAATTTCTGTCTACATTAAAATTAATTATAAAATCTCATTAAATATATTAGTGTCCCATTAGAAGAGGAACATACAAAGAAATCAATAAAAAAGCATACACTAAACCAAAGGATTATGAAACTGACTGTACAGATCACTGGTAAAGAAGAATTCTGGCTAAGTGTTATTTAATAACTAATGAAATCTAATTAGAAAATTTCAATTACAATTCCAACATGTACTATGGAAATTTACTACAATTAAATTAAGCAAAAAAATTAATTTACTTAACAAATATGTGTTAGCAGAACTTTTTTTAAGTGAAGAATCAGGTCTAAGGAAAGGTAAGTCTGGGTGGATTTTCCAATTGAGGTATTAGAAAATAATGACAGTCATTTCAGTGGTGCTCCTGACAATTTATGTGGCTCCTACAATTTTTGGTGTTTGTATTTTTTATTCAAAATTCAAAATCCATCTATTATAAATATTCTCCATATGTTCAATAAGGCAGAAGTAAAGATGAGCATGATAAAGAGAAACTAAGATATGAAAAATGCCCAAATAGAACTTCTAGAGAATACAAACATCTTATATATAAAATATACTAGAGAGATATACAGCCGATTAGATAGTATAAATGAGAATATAGGTAAATTTGGACATACATAGGACAAAAGTATACTATAAATCCTACAGAAACCAATAAAAATTAAAAATGAGTAATAGATAATAAGCTAATGGTAAAAATAACACAAAAATAGAAATACCTAACACCAAATTTTAAAAATGGAGAAAGGAATAAGAAAAAGAAGATAAATAGAAAACAAATAATATGGGAGATTTAAACCAACAATATTAAAAATGACTTTAAATGTAAAAGTCTAGATGCTTGAATTAAATTCTAGATTAGATTTAAAAGGCAATAGCTAGCTATACGCTGCCTGAAAAATATCACTTAACAAATGGATTTTAGTAATTAAAAATAAAAGGATGGCAAATGGCGCATACCATGCAAACCCTAATGAAAGTAAAGCTGGAGTGGTTATATTAATACCTGACATCTTAATGGTAACAATTATAGTTGGTAATGTTGACACCTCATTTTCTGTAATTAATAGCAAAAGTAGACAGTAAGTCAGGCTATAGAAGACTAGAACAACACCATCAACCAACTGACCATATTAACATTTATAGAATACTCCATCCAATAACAAAGAATACATGTTTTTATCAAGGACACCCAGAGAACTAAGTAAAGTAGACTTTATTATGAGACATAAAACAACTCTCAATAAATTTAAGGGAGCTAATATTATATAATGTATGTTCGCTGACCATAAGAGAATTAAACTAGAACTTAATAATAGAAATCGACCTGCAAAACTCTCTAAATATTTGGAAGCTGACTCACGGATCAGAGAGGAAATCACAAAATGTATTAGAAAATGTTTTAATCTGAAGGAATATAAAAAACACAATACGTCAAAATTTGTGGAATGCAACTAAAGCAGTGGTTCGTTTATAGCATTGAATATTTGCATTAGAAAAGAAGATCTCTAATCATTATCTCAGCTTCCACAATAAGAAACCATAAAAAGAAGAGAAAATTAAGCCCAAACTACAGAAAAAATAAATAAATAAAAGCTACCTTTATTAAACACTTAGAAAATAAAAGCAAAATTCAAAATCCGGAGCACAAGTCTCTAGTTGTTCTAAACTGGGTCATGTGCCTTGCTTGGGGGAAAACAAAACAAAACAAAACAAGGCACCTTGCTTAATTCTCAAAAGGTGAAGACAATTGCAATATATCTAGTTCTCTAAAAGGAACTACAGCACCATTACCACAAGAAAGAAAATGAAAGCGTCATTAGCCAAAATAACAAATTTTCACCACTTTCTTATAAAATGAGCATTTTCCCCTCAGTGAGAATACTCAAAGCCATGCTTTCTTTCTCTTTACTTTTCTGTGCTATTTTACTCTAGTGGTTCATCTCATTGTATTAAATGAAAAATAATATTGGTTTCTTTCATTTGCCAAAAGTAATTATGAAATAAAGAAAAACAGACTTAAAGATGTGACCACTATACAACTAGAAATGGATAGGAGAATAAACAAATGAAGGAGTATACCAATTTGCCTTTATTGTAATAGAAAATTATTATATCTTTTTAGCAATAATATTTCATTAAATAAGAAGCTATGAAAATCATCTTGTTAGAAATTTTATATAATACCTTCTGAGAATGTTACACTTAAAAACTACAATAAATGAGTTTAGATTTACCAGTCTTGAGCATTTTGTTCTACTTAAATTACTAATGATTGATATAATTAAGTAGTATTACCTATAAGTTATCATATTATTATAGGGATTTTTTGAATTAAAATCTTCTTATTTTATAAAAAGTTTTGAAATACATCACTCTTAATTTCTCTCTCAAGAGAATTTTTCTCTCATGCTGTTTACTCCATGACTAAACCTGTTGATGAAATTTAATCATGGTGGTAAAGTAAAATCACAAATCGTATGAATAAATGAAAAAGATATTCAAATGAATAAATGAAGAAAATGTTCTATGTACTATATGTATAAATAGGTTTCTTAAAAAATATTTTATTTATCTATTTATCAGAGAGAATGAGAGCACAAGCAGGGGGAGCAGCAGACAGAGGGAGAAGCAGACTCCCCGCTAGGCAAGGAGCCCATGCAGGACTCAATCCCAGATCCTGACCTGAACCGAAGGCAGATGTTTAAGCAACTGAGCCAGCTAGACATACCTATAAATAAGTTTTTAAAAAATTTTAACCACATACTTAACAAATGGAAAAAATAAATATTATAAATGAATAATTGCAACCAGTAAATCATCAAAACTTTTTGAAATACCAATTGCAACATTTTTTTCAGCTCATTTCAGTAATGAGATTTGGATGGAGATACATTTTAAAGCACTTCACATCAGTCGAGAAAACTTAAGTATTTTAATGGCAAGCTATACAAAAGAAGTACATGATACAAATAATAAGCCAATGGACTTTTTCATAATGTGCAATAATTTATTACTGCTAAACTAGTCCACACTTTATCAAATATTTATCCATAGATGGATTATAGTAGGTAGCAGTTGGTAACAGAACATCTTGCCAGTCATTTTTTCTAGTGAAACCCACGAAAATTTAAACATATATAATTCAAGATGTAATAATCCTTGGAATTTTCTTATGCATGGTAATTGTTCATGAATGGTTCCAGGGCTTAGTAGATAAGAACTTGGGAATTTTAATTCCAATTCTACTTATCCAATATATCAATTTTGTTGCTGTTACAGAATCCCTGGAGATTGAGAATCTAATGAAAGACCCTATTCCTAGAAAATGAACAAGCGTTTAAAATATTTAAAACATGGGGCGCCTAGGTGACTCAGTAGGTAAAGCCTCTGCCTTCGGTACAGGTCATGATCCCAGGGTCCTGGGATCTAGCCCTGCATCGGGCTCTCTGCTCAGTAGGGAAGCCTGCTTCCCCCCTCTCTCTCTGCCTGCCTCTCTGCCTGCTTGTCATCTCTGTCTGTCAAATAAATAAATAAAATCTTTAAAAAAAATAAATAAAATATTTAAAACATATATCATGTTACTTAAATTTCCAAGAGGTTTTGACCCCACTTGGAACTAGTTATTATTTCAACAAAATTAAATGTATGTATGAAAATTAAATAATGTAATTATCTCAGTGCATTTAAAAAAACAATAAAAATGTTTAATATTTACAGTATCAGAATCATTAAAAGCTATCATGTACAAAGTATATCAGTTCAAGGAGGTTTATCATTGCATTATTATATGTTTTAAAGTTAGTTATCTAGTGGAGAAAGACATCAAGTTAAACCTGATGTATTATATAAGCACTTCTAATCCCTCTCATAACTCAATTAAAACAGTGGTTGAATGAATTCTTACAAAAAATAACCGACATTAACAGACAAATGGTAGAAAAGGTAATAACAGAGGGAGGATGTCAACAAAATTTAGAAAGATAAATGGATATGGAGTAGTTACTGTTGACTTAGCATGAGAAGTTAAAACCTAAGTGCCTATGTCAGAGCAAACTTAGCAAGAAGCTGGTACATTTATGTACCAAAACTCCAACAAAAATGAATAATTGACTCAACAAGTACCTTTCGAGGATGGAGGGGAAATGGAACTAAAACCAAAAAAGGTTTAAAGTTTGTGTAAGAGCAGTTAAGGATCTCAACTCTCTTCCATCAGTCCTTGCAACAAGGAAAACTGTCCTTCTTGTCTACCTGCATTCTGCAGATAGAAGGAAGATTCATCTCTGGAGAAGCCTATCAGATGGATATAGGCTCATTCTACAAAAGAACGTTACCAGAATGCCAATTCACCTTTTCAATTCACTGCATGGCAGTTCCACAACACTTGGTTAATTGAAAACCAATTAATTGCTCCAGCTGGCTAATATACTAACTAGCCAATTTGTGGAATGATAAATTGTCTCATTAACTTGTTTCTTTTAACTATTTCCTTTAAAAATATTTCATATAAATACACACATATGTTTACATTATAAATTACTTGTATTGAAGCATATATTTGAGAATGCATTCATGAACATTGTTAATTTATCTCTAAGAATATTAGATGTACAAAATATAGATTCAGAATTTTTTTCAACATGATCTAAGAGAATATATGTTTAGACTTGTACTTCCAACAATACTGTGAGCCAGATGTTCAGAGGAAACCTTAAATACAGCTTAAGCATTATATAAAATATGGTTTTTAAATATAGCTATATTTTTAAAATGTAGGGGTTTTTGTTGTTTTGTAATACTGCTTAGTTTTGTTTTTTTTTTAAGATTTTATTTATTTATTTGACAGGCAGAGATCACAAGTAGGCAGAGAGGTGGGCCGAGAGAGAGAGAGAGGAAGGGAAGCAGGCTCCCTGCTGAGCAGAGAGCCCGATGCGGGGCTCGATCCAACGACCCTGAGATCATGACCTGAGCCGAAGGCAGAGGCTTTAACCCACTGAGCCACCCAGGGGCCCCAATACTGCTTAGTTTTAAAGTATAGTTTTAAGGATTGCTTCTCATCTCTAGTTTTGTGGAGGTAATGAAGAATATTTATTCAGGTCAAAAATGACAAAAAAGGATAAGTCCATAGGAGTAATACTTTGGAGATGTGGTCAGTCAGGGTTTATCTGCCCATCTCTGGCGCACTAAAATATACCTTTGATTAATCAAGTGAACCTAGTGTAGGGCCAAATCCCAGCACAGGAGGGGTGAGGGGAGCAAGGGCTGGGGCACAGAACTAGGTGGGGTTTCAGATATAATCATTCGCAAAAAGTCACTATCCGTGGAGAGTAATAATTTCAGTGAGTACATGAAGAGGAGCCTACTACAGAGGAGGAGGTAATACCTACCTGAACTTTGGCTCTGGGCGATTCCGAGAAAAACACTGAATACGAAAAGGAATGGTTATCAAATAAAATGCTTAACTTTTGGCTAAAATGAATAAATGTTGACTGTACAAAACAGTAAAAATAATATCTAACTTAGTTTGTTTAAAAAGTCAAGGTAGAATTGAAGTAGGAGTACCTGGAGTGGCTCAGTTGGTTAAACATCTGCCTTCATCTCAGGTCATGATCCCAGGGTCTTGGGATAGAGCACCACATTAGGTTCCCTACTCAGCGGGGAGTCTGCTTCTTCCTCTCCCTCTGCTGCTTCACCTGCTTGTGCACTGTCTCTCTCTCTCTCTGTCAAATAAATAAAATACCTTTTTAAAAGAAATAATCCTGGATGAGCATGCTATGCTCACAAAATTCATGGGTGAAAGAGATAATCAAGTCAATAATTATGAAATAAATGGGAAAAGTTCATAATAAAATTTTTTAAATGTTTTAAAAGGCAAAAATCTGTATTATCTTACATAGACTAAAATGTTGTTTTTCTTGTACTATTGATAAATGCTTAAAATTTCCATATTATGGCAGTAATTTCTGTAAACTATTTTGAGAGCAAATCCAAACTTCTGAGTGAAAGTAATAGATGGCAAAATAAATTCACAAAATAAAACCTCAAAACAAAAACAAACAAAAAAATGTTCAAATCCATCTCTGTGAACCAAAGCCTTTAAGTTTTGCTTAAGTTAGTTCAGACCGGGTTTAGATAAAATGTGAACTCTGGTCTCTAACCAAACCAAATGAAAGGAGAAAATCCTTGACGTTGTCAGAATACTCTTAATAACTTCAATATTTATTGTTCCATACCCTTCTGTCTACAAAATATGGGAGAATAATAGGCAGTTTCTTACCAAATGTATATTGCCTTCATAACTACACCTGTGCTTGCTATTAACAAACTATACCATAATTAATAGTTTAAAAATTTTTGGATGAAGTGATTTGTAGAATAAAAATTAATATCTCCATTTTTACCCTACTCTGGAGTAACCAATCTCATTAATATCTGCTAGATTCAAAATCTTAAGAAAAAACATACAGATTCTAAAATAAATCCTAACTGACCAACTGGAAACAGATACATTCTCACATTACAATAGTTAGAAGATGGTTTATGGATAAGGGATTAATTACATTGGTGTAATGTATGGAGGAAGTAAAAGGGATAGTGCAGAAACACAGCTAGAGCAATGAGCTGGCATCTGTGCCAGGCCCAAGGGACAAAGGGGAGAGATGTTATGAAAACCGGAAGGAAGGAAATCCAGGTATAGTTAACCTCATTGATCACAGCAGTGATCTTCCCTTTCAGGAAAGTGAGTCCTGGTGATTTCAAGGAACCAGGAAATAAATACCTGACTTCTCTTTCTTCCTTCCCATGTCTTGACTAGTGTCCTATTGGCACAACTCAAATTGAAGGCAGAGTCCAGATTACAGTGATGTAATTCATGAATACAATATCCTATTTAGAGATCAGAATTGGAAAAGGTGAAAGATCTGGAGAGGTAATTGAAGAAATGCAACACACTCTAATATTTTTAGCTTTGAGTAGCAAGATACGTTATAGAAGAAAAATCTAGAGTACAATAAATAAGTTAGTTGTATCACTTCCTTTTATGTATACATATATGCATAAGTATTTCCTTTTTCTTTTGAAGTAGAGTTAATGAAATAATGTTTTTAAAATGCTTTAAATATTTAATATCTACTTGAAAAGGTATTATAACTCTATTACTATAATCATTCTTATAAGATAATAAAAATTCCATTGTAATGAATATTTCCATAATAAAATGAAATATGCCATTTTTCCTGAATAATTAAATTCATGTAATAGGCCTTATAGGAATTTTTAAAAAAATTATAATATTCTAAGTAATAAAAAGTTCAGATAATAAACAGTTAATATTAAAACAGGTATAAATTTTAAGGTTTCATTCCACTTTATCTTCATGATTCCAAAGACATTTACAGGATTATTAAAGTTTATTTCCCTCCTTAGAGAGCAAATCGGGACAATTTTTTAAATTGTTTTTAATTTAAGTTGTATTTTCTTGTAATTTTACATAAATATTTCATTCCTTTTGTTGAACAAGAAGCAGAATCAAAATGGAAGAATTTTGTTTCTTGGTGAAATACAGATAGATGGCAACATTTTTTATTTGTTTTTGTTATTTTACTATGGCTAAGAATACTTCCTCTGCAACCACAGAAACCTGGATTAAAATTCTGAATTGAGCGATTTTTTTCTGTAAATAGGCAAGATACTTAGTATCCATAAACTCCAGCTTCTTCATTTTAAAATGGAGATAATTGAAATATTATTAATAATAACAATCATAGAAAATAATATATATGTATCTCTTGTTTTTAAAGATGTAAAATAAGACAGATATCTCATTACTTTTCCACCCACAACACCAACAGACAGAGTAGATCTAAATATCTACTACCTCCTAATAGATTTAAGCAGGTTTCTGCTAGGAAGAAAACTACCTGAAAGTCTTGGTTTGAGATACTTAGCAAGTTCTTTGATTGGAATGTGGTGCCAGAGCTGAAGTGCTATGAGGGATTTACTTGTTCATACTACACTTGGAAAAAGTAAGGCAGATTTTAATAGAACACTTTAAGTGCCTACTACCTCTCAGCTCATCTAATAAATTATTTTTTCATGAAACATAAAGCTTATCTGTATTAGTCAAGGTTCTTCATAGACGCATAACCAACAGGAGATTATATATATAACTTTTAATGTAAACTTGGGCCATACGTTTAATGTGTAAATGTTCGCTTATAAAATTTCAGTTTATGTTTGCTGAAGCTGCATTTATTATGGAAAGTGAAGTTGGACAAGTCTACAAATGAAACCATTAGCTCACAGAATGCTACAGATTTTATTTTGTTGCAACATGAGTGAGTCATTTGCAAAACCTGATCATTTACTGAAACAAGGAAATTTTATCTTACTTGAATTTATAAGTATCTATCTTGGACTTACTTAAAACATATATAATTTGACTAAAAAAATATGTCTTATTTTTAGTCTATAAACATATGTTGGCTTATATTAGGTAAGAAACTATTTTTATTGCCAAAAAATGAGGTTTTTATTATAGATTAGTGGGAAATTTTACTGTTAGATATCAATTCTGTTTATTGTATAGCTCAAAACAAAGATATGAATATAAATTATTTGTTATTGTGAATCGATTATCTTTTTTCAGTCTACCATTCTCTATCTTGGACTTTCCTAATTTAAATATTCTGACAAGTAGTCTTTATCCATACATTTGTAAATCCTATATTTGGTTTGGAAAATATTGCCACTGTATAGTGCTAAAATACTTGGGGTAGTGGAAAATATTTAGAAATACTAGTGCATTGGGGCACTTAGGTGGCTCAGTCATTAGGCATCTGCCTTCAGCTCAGGTCATGATACCAGCGTCCTGGAATCAAACCCCACATGGGAGCCTGCTTCTCCCTCTCCCACTCCCCCTGCTTGTGTTCCCTCTCTCGCTGTCTCTCTCTCTGTCAAATAAATAAATAAAGTCTTAAAAAAAAAAAAAAAGAAAGAAATACTAGTGTATCACAATGTGTCGACTTGCTTTTCCTTTACATCCCACTATTAATCTTTTTACCCTTATTCCTTCTTGGGTAGATTATCCTTGCTCTGAATTTCATATTGGATATGCATTTGCCAAGTCTGCATATTCTGACTATACTCCCTTCAATTAAAACCATTTAGTCTATATAATTCATTATAGTTAAATCTAGGCATCGAATGCATTGCCTTTATTCTTACTAAAATTAAAAAAAAAACATAAGGCAGAAAAAGGAGAGATTTTGCAAATCGCAAGTGATGTATGCATTAGCTTTCAATATTTTTTTATATTGCACAATATAGATTTGTGAATATTCTAAATTAAGCACCACAATCCTTCTTTATATTATTTCCTCTAGGTATTTAATAGAACCTGAAAGTCATAAGAAACTGCTAATTTTACTAAGACACTTGGAAAATTGTGAAATTCTAGAAAATTCTAGATCTTTTTCCTCCAAGGAGTATCACAAAAGTGCTAGCTGTTCAGCACAATCTGTTTACTTCTCCTTTTTCTTCATGGCCACTTAATCAGTTAGCCTGTACCATATAACAATCCAACCCAGAATTAATAGTTCAAATAAACAATCTTTTTTTTTTTTTCTTTCAGTTCCTAATTCTATGAGTTAGCAGTTTGGACTGGGATCAGTGGAGGTGTTTTTATGGTCTGTGTTGGTCTTACTAAGGCACCTGCAGTCACCTGCTAGACCTACTAGAGCTGAATGGTCTAGGATGGCCTACCATGTCTGATGTTTGGCAGATCGTTGGCCAGGTTCTTCTCCATGTGGTCACTCATCCACTTTAGACTGATTTCCAATCTTTGCAGTATTGCAAAGGAGAGCAGAAGCTGCAAATCTCTTAAATCCTAGGCTCAAAATGTGCACAAGTCATTGGCATCATATTCTTTTGGTTAACAGTAGTCATTTGGGCAAGATCAGATTCCAGGTGTGAGGAAAAAGATCCCACCTCTTGATGGGAGAGGCTGTAGAAATACGTAGACAGTTTTAAATTTAACATAGATACACAATCAATCTAGCTGTTCCAGCTGAATGTGGCCACATGACCAAGTTCTAGCCTGTGAAATATTGAGATTAAGTAATGGTCACCTTTGGTTTCAGCTGACTGAAACTTCCACAGATACCTTTCCAAGTTTTTTCTCCTCTAATTCACCGAGACTGCAATACCTAAGGTGGCATAAGAACCAGGCAATGAGGATCAAACGTTCCTCAGCCTGAGCCTATGAATAACTGTGTAAAGAGAGCATCCCATCTACCCCCCTCCACCCCGCACACACACCCCTATTCTGCATTCTTCTTGAGGCAATCCTAAACTGCATGTGAGTAAATTATAATAATAATAAATAGATAATAGAATAATTAAAATATAATAACATTAAACTGTTACTATTAGGACTGAATATCTAGTATAGGCTAACTTATTGTAATTAATATAATGAGTTGACTTGGCTTTTTTTGTATAATAAATTTTTAATAGCAAAATTATTTTCCCTTAGCAGATGTTTTTGGATTAAGAAGTCCATTCTCAAATGGAAACATCTACATTTTTTTCTTTTTTTTTTTTTTTAAAGATTTTATTTATTTATCTGACAGACAGAGACCACAAGTAGGCAGAGAGGCAGGCAGAGAGAGAGAGAAGGGGAAGCAGGCTCCCCGCTGAGCAGAGAGCCTGATGCGGGGCTCGATCCCAAGACCCTGGGATCATGACCTGAGCCGAAGGCATGAGGCCTTAACCCACTGAGCCACCCAGGTGCCCCTACGTTTTTATTGAAGGCAAATTTCTATGTGTGAACACAAACTTTGTTGATAGAATTATTGTAGACATGTGCAACAACTGCACAATTTTCACATAAGCCATATGCTATTCTAAAGTCTTTGTAGAGAGACTCTTCTTTAAATCTAGTTCGGTATGTACAGTTAAATCTGATCCTTAACAGAGTTTAGGGTTGTTGAAAAATCTTCCGTGATAGGTACACTATTCTTTCAAATTAGAGATCCAGAAATAACTATTTCAGGAAAGAATGAAATAATCTTTGAGTAAAATCCTCTGAGTATTCAACATTGATTTCTTTCAGAAACTCATCAATCTTGAGAACTCAGAATGCTAAAAAAAGACCCTCTTAAACTCTACACAATTATTATCAGTACCATTGAGTTTTTGAAACAAAAATCTCCAAAATACTGGATTTTTTATATGTATAGCACTGTCATGGCATTATAATGTAGATTTTTTTAAGTTTTTAATTTTAATTCCAGTACAGTCAACATACAGTCTTCTGTTTGTTTCAGATGTACAATATAGTGATTTAGCAATTCTATACATTGCTCCTGGCTCATGGGGTAAGTGTTCTCTTTAATCCCTAGCATATTTCACCCACCCATGCCCACCTCTCCTCTGGTAACCATCAGTTGGTCTCTACCGTTTAGAGTCTGTTTCCTGGTTTGTCTCCTTCTGTTCCCCCTCCCCCACCCCGCCCCGTGTTCATTTGTTTTGTTTCTTAAATTTCATATATGAGTGAAATCATGTGGGATTTGTCTTTCTCTGACTGACTGATTTTGCTTAGCGTTATACTCTCTGGCTCTATCCATGTTGTTGCAGATGGGAAGATTTCATTCTATTTTATGGTTGTGTAATACTCCATTGTATATATTTACCATCTCTTCTTAATCAACTCGTCTATCACTGGACCCCTGGGCTGCTACTAAGTTTGGCTATTGTAAATAGTGCTGCAATTAACATAGGGGTGCATGTATCCTTTTGAATTACTGTTTTTGTATTCTTTGGGTAAGTACCTGGTAGGGTGATTACTAGGTCATATGGTAGTTCTATTTTTAACTTTTTGAGGAAGCTTCATACTATTTTCCACAGTGGCTGCACCAGTTTGCATTCCCACCAGCAGTGCATTAGGATAATTTTTTTCTCCACATCGTCAACAACACTTGGTGTTTTTTCTGCTTTTGATTTTAGCCATTCCGATAAATATGAGGTGATATCTTATTATGGTTTTGATTTGTATTTCCCTGATGATGAATTATGTCGAGCATCTTTTCATATGTCTGCCGACCATCTGTATATCTTCTTTAGAGAAATGTTTGTTGATGTCATCTGCCCATTTTTGAATTGGATTATTTGTTTTTTGGATGTTGAGTTTTTCAAGTCTTTATATATTTTGGGTACTAACTATTGAATATGTAATTTGAAAATATCTTCTCCCATTCAGTAGGTTGATTTTAATTTTGTCGATTGCTTCCTTGGCTGTGAAGAAGCTTTTTATTTTGATGTTGTCCCAATAATTTATATTTGCTTTTGTTTCCTTTGCTTCAAGGAACCTATCTGGAAAAATATTGCTACAGCCCATGTCAGAGAAATTACTGCTTGTGCTCTCTTTTAGGATTTTTATGATTTCAGGACTCACTAAATGTCATTCATCTATTTTTGTTATGGTGTAAGAAAGTGGTCCAGATTCATTTTTTTGCATGTGGCTGTCCAGTTTCCCCAACACCATTTGTGGAGGAGACTGCCTTATTCCCATTGCATATTCTTTCCTCCTATGTTGAAGATTAATTGACCATATAACTGCACGAGTATTTCTGGGTTTTCTATTCTGGTCTATTGATTTGAGTATCTGTTTTTGTGCCATTACCATACTGTTTTGATTGCTACAGCTTTGTAGTATAATTTGAAGTTTGGAATCTCCAATTTTTTTTTTTTTTTCCTTTTTCAAGATTGCTTTGGCTATACAGGGTCTTTTGTAGTGCCATACAAGTTTTGGAATTGTTTGTTCCAGTGCTGTGAAAAATGCTGTTGGTATTTTGATAGGGATTGCATTAAATATGTAGATTGCTTTGGGTAATATAGACATCTTAGCAATATTTGTTCTTCCAAACCATGAGCAGATAATGTCTCTCCATTTCTTTGTGTCATCTTAAATTTCTTTCATCAGTGTTTTAGAGTTTTCAGAATACAGATCTTTCACCTCTTTGGTTTTATTCCTAGGTACTTTATTATTTTGGATGTAATTGTAAATGGGAGTGTTTTCTTAATTTCTCTTTCTGCTGCTTCATTATTAGTGTCTAGAAATACAATAGATTTCTGTACATTGATTGTGTATCACGTGATTTTACTGAATTCATTTATCAATTCTAGTAGTTTAATGGTGGAATTTTTAATGTTTTGTGTATATAATATCATGGCATCTGCAAATAGTGAAAGCTTTAATTCTTTACCAATTTAGATGTCTTTGTTGTTGTCTGAAAATATAGATTACTTTTAATAAATGTATTTATAGGGTTTTTTCTTTTTAAATTAGTTTATGTATATGTTAAGATCCACATAGTACAGAGGATATAAATGAAAATTACTCTTTCTCTCTCCATGACCTTAACTCCCTCCATTGCTTAAAAAAAAAAAAAAAATCTATTCTCCACAAGAGACTTCAAGCAAATTTTGCTACCTTTTTTTTTTTTCCCATATTTTCTGTAACTGGGACTTTCACTTAATATTATAGTTTAGAGATAGTTCTATCTAAAAATGGACATAAATCTCCCTTTTATAACTTTTCAATTTTAGACAGTTTTGTTGATTTTTCTATGAAATATAAGGAGGTTAGCACACTTACAGAGTTCTGTCATTTCTCATCCACCATTTTTCCCAAATATCCTCATGTATTATTTTTATATTGTCAAGATTTAAGACATTGACGTATGTTCTATACATTAAATTATCATAAGTATTTCATTACAGTTTTTTTTTAATGTTTTATTTATTTATTTGAGAGAGAGAGAAAGAGAAAGAGAGAGAGCATGAGAAGTGGGAGGGTCAGAGGGAGAAGCAGACTCCCTGCCGAGCAGGGAGCCCGATGCAGGACTCGATCCCAGGACTCCAGGATCATGACCCGAGCCGAAGGCAGTCACTTAACCAACTGAGCCACCCAGGCGTCCCTCATTAGTTTTTTTTTTTTTTAATTTCAATGCTTTTCATTCTCACTGTCATTCCTTTTACCAGTTTCTCTAAAACTGACAAAAGTATTACTATTATTTTGATTCATCTCTAGTAGGCTAAATTTCAACACAGGTTTTATTAATTTGCATTTTAAATTGCTAATAACTTATCTGGGAACAAAATAATTCAGTCATATCTTAGGTCTCAAAATTTTGTAGACCTGGCAAATGTATCTTCTAGTATTGACAAATAAATGGAATACAATAAGCTTTAAAGCCAAATTAATTTTTTTGGTTGTTTTCACTAATAAGTGATTGGCTTTTTTGTATTTGGAGACCATAGACTTTGGGCTTTGAAATGAAAACAACAATAAACCATTATATCATGTTGTTGATCATCCTGTACTAAGGTTTCTTAGAGCCTGATTTGTCCTTTCAATCTAAAGTTTTACATTGTAGTAATGTTCTGTTCCCCCTATATCATTTCAATTACCTTTATCATTTTCATGAATGCCAACTTCCAGTGTGTGCTTACTCAAAACAATAAGCACCTGAGTCTCTCTGTTAGCAGCTGTCCTCAGGTTACCAGATTCATTTTGCCTGCTCTTGAAAAACTAGAATCCCTGAGGTTTTATATCCCCACCTGGACTGAGAGTAGCTATTAAACAGTGACTGATGCATGCAGGATATTAATGCTATACTTCCCTTGCCTCTGAGTGGAACAGTTCTCAGATATGAGCTATACTGTCTCCAAAGCTACCCTGAGAGATTATGTTCATGTTTTTCCCTTCTGGTAATTTACTAGGTATCATATGACTGTTTGGCTTCCTTCCATTTCTGTTTCCATTTCTCTACTTCCCTACTGGTCTTATCTTGGAAAAACTCATTATCCTTTTCATAGATTCTTCTTCTAAAAATCTGCTTCTGGTGTATTCTTTTATTTCAGGAGAGTTTTCTCCTTTTATATCAGAATATTTTTTAGTTTATTTCCTATTTTCTATCAATTATATTATGAATAGCAATTATCTTACGAATTTCCTTTTTTATTCTTACCTATCATAATTTCTTTAATCACATTCTTTACTATGATTTATTTATCATTTTGTTTTATATAATTTCTTTTAGCCAGTAACACGTATATTTGACTTCAATTTTAATTACCTATTTTATATTTTATTGTATAAAACTTATATATATGGGGGTGTCTGGGTGACTCAGTCAGTTAAGTCTCTGACTCCGGTTTTGTCTCAGGTCATGATCTCAGGGTCCTGAGATTGAGCCCCATGTTGGACTTCTCCCCTTGGATGGAATCTGCTTGAGACTCTTTCCCTCTCCTTTTGCTCCTCCTCCCACTCATGCACACACACTCTCTCTCTAAAATAAATAAATAAATAAATAAATAAATAAAATCTTAAAAAATACATAGCTATATTTTACTTTTATTTCTAGTATGGTTTTCATGTCTAAAACATCTTTTTATTATGTTGCACTTATTTTCAAATTTCTTCCAGTTTACTTCTCATACTCCTTTTCAGGCTATTTCTTCTTTGTTATCTTTCCATTTCCTCTCTCTTGTTTTTATTTAACACATTCTCCTTTCTGTTTTATTCTCAATCTCTCTTCCTCAACACTTTCAGAGTCTGTATTTTTTTTTCATTTCTTTGAAAGTGGTGAACTTTTTTTTGAAATGTCCACTCTTTTCTGAACTAATTATTCATATAATTCATATATATATATATATATATATACACACTATGGATGTGCTTTCTGTTTATATGTGATTTCCTTCCATTTTAAACATTGATTTTAAGAGATATCTACTTAACAACTATAAGGTTTCGGGGTTAATTACAGAATTTCCTTTGTTTGATTACAAAGCAACAGTACAGTAAGTGCTTTTTATATACCATATCACTTAATTTCCACAACAAATATAAATTTATTGCTATCCCTAATTTATAAATGCAGAAATTAGGTGTTAATGAGATTATATGTACTGATGCTAAAAAATTAATATAAGAAATACTTTTTCTGGTTATTATTCATTTTTATAGAGTTAGTTTCATGTTAGAACTCATGTGTCATAGTTGTAATCACAAACAACTGTTTGCTAAAAATAAGAATATAGTATTACAAATAAATCATGAATTCTGGGAAGTGTCTGGGCTTTTCTTCTACTAAAACTTGTTTTAAAATCATCTCATGGCAACAGTGTTTCAGAGGTGTATTTGGACCACACTCGAAAGGAAATGAAAAAAAGAAAAGAAAGCTTAGCATCATACATTAATATTTTTAGTTCCATAATACCACATAATGTATTGCAGTGCACATAATAGATATTTAACGCATTTTGAATGTATGTAATCCTTGTAGTGCCATATCTCAAAATACCTTGTCAAGCCAATCTGATAACCATACAATACATTTTTCCTTTTATTTTATAATGCAAGGGAAAATTTTTATATAGTATATCTGATAACAGATTGGAAAGTCACTAAACAGTTTTTAAATGAAAGAATGGAGAGAGGAAGAGAGATGGGGTAGGAAGAGAAAGGGAATGAAAGGAAGATGAAGAGGAGAGATGTGAGGGGAGGAAGAAAGGGAGAAAGGTAAGGGGGGACAGAGAGAAAGAAGGAGAGAGGGAAAGAGAGAGAGAGAGTGAGGACATATAGTTCATCTCTTCTTCCAGGTACATAGGAGGATTCTTGCTTCTCATTTGGAAGTTGGTTGTGGCTATACGACTTTAGCCAAGAAAATATAAGTGGAAGTATTTACATCATTCCTTTGCCTCTTTTAATACATTTAGTCATGCAGATGGCAATTTAATTACATTTATAATTCTTAGCTTTCTGTACTGCAAACAATAAAGATACTTGTTTATTTTCTTTTTTCGGTAAAGTTATCCCAAATTCATCTTCACTTTTTTTTTTTTTAAAACTTTTGAAATGAGCTTGTATTTCTAGCTAGATAGAGTAAGGATTTTTTTTTTTCCCTGTAAAATTCAATAATGCCAGTGTAATAAAGATTGTTAGGAGAGAGAAAAGAATTTTGTGAGCGCTCTGTGCTTTTGTGTTTTGTTTTTGTAAAATTTTTGTTGGGTCCCAAGCATATGGTCTGCTCTTCCACGTGAAAAACTTAACCTGTTCTCTGAGGGATGACATGCCACTTTGGTTTGATTTGATCTCTTCCTTAGGGTAGCAGCAAATTTGGTGAGATGTCTGTTCATGATTACAGCCCTATAGACCATAGGCTGTACTATTTGTGTTCAATATATGATTATCATTGCACAGATAACTCTTTTCTATAGTTCAAGACCAGAATAATGTGTACAACTCACCCCTTCCAGTTAGGAAATTGGTTCAGGAGTGAAAAACAAACAAACAAACATAACTAGCTGAGAAATTTCTTCTCCAAGGTTATTTTCTCCAACAATTGCTATGGATTAATATTTAGATCCAGAAGAGATTTCGCAGAATCTTCATATAGCCTACATAAATCTTTAAATATGTCCTGCCAATCTCGTTATTATGGAAGAACTCTTAAGAATTTATTTCATTTCCCAATCTACTATGACTCATTGTATTTCTAAACTAGGGAGTGTGGTTTATTATGAAAATTCTCTTTCTGTTATCTCCATTTTAAACACCTGATAACTATTCTTTGATATGAATGGAGGATGTGAACACATGTTAAGTGTTATTTCCTTTTAACTATATTTTACTTGCTGAGTATTTAGTTTTTTGTTTTATGCTCTTTGTTTATTTTTACTTAAATATTTTTTGTGTTGTATGTGTGATTTTGTTTTTGTTTTTGTTTTTTTGCTTGAGAAAAGTAGGATTTTAGTAAAGATCACACACTTTCAGGCAGACTGAGTTCAAATACTGGCTCTGTGGTTAGGTTTAGTTATTAAACTCTCTATGTCTGTTTTGTTATCTGTAAAATGGGGATAATTTTATTAGTCAATTTATGGTATTATTTTGAAGATCAAATATGTTCATTCATAAACTGTGCTGAGTTTAAAATTTGTACACAGTAAGCATTTGATAATTATTGGGTGCTATTAATGATCATCTTTATCGGAATTCCCTGATTCTGTTCTTTATCTACCTTATCACATCTAGTCCTCCTAACAGTACTATAATTGATTATATGCTTCATTTTACACATGAGAAAGCCACGGCTCACAGATTTTAATTCATTTGGCCAAATTTCATTGACAGAAAGTGACCAAACCAGTACTGAAAGCCAATGTTAATCAATTTTTCAAAAACCAAAAATATGTTTTCAACAAATGACAGAGCCTTTTGTAATTTTCGTAAGCATTGCTGAACATTTTTCCTTGCCTCAACAATTATTTGAAAATTTCCCCCCATAACACATCTCATGGACATGAGATGTTGAGTATGGCAAAAGAGACAAAGATATTCTAGTAGACTTATAAAACAGCAAAAATGTTAATTTCAGGTTTTTGAACATGATGCTATAAATAATTTAGGTTCAAACTCTAAAGCCATCATGTTGACTATATTTCTACTTATGTTCTATAACAATTATAAATAACTGCCTTATTTATTTTTTCATTTTTCTGGAGACTATGAACTAATAATTCTATGAGGTACTCACAAAACAGGTCACAGTGATGTCATCTCCCTGAAAGAGCGAGAGAGAGAGAGAAAGTGAGAAATACACAGAAGAGCGAGAAAGAGGGGACAGTGGATGAGGGTAGGTAAAGTGAGTGATTCTTTCCAAATGGAGACTTTCCTACAGCAGCACTCGCAATTTACACATTGTTTACAATGTCTTTTTGATGTTGTCATGCCTTAGTTTGTCAAGCAATGGTCTAATAAATCAGGAAAATTTGTAATAGTCACTTAGTTTTCTTACATTGTCCTTATTTTCACAATGTACTTCTTCCATTCTAAACATTATTTTAAGGTTCATACTTTTTAGTTTTAAGAAAAAGAATAAAAAAGTCCCTGATGGAGTTCTGAAATCCATGCAAATGTTAAGAATGTCAATTGAGTTTGTTTAGGAACTAATTAATTCTAAACTTACTTTTGGGCAAATAGTATGATCTTTACTTCTTTATTATTGAACTTCCCTGTATCACCCTAAACTGGATCTATTCCAAAATTATAGTTTAAATTATCCCCTATAATTTATTTCAGACATGTCTGATGCCCCATACCTTAATTCACTGTATATTCTTTCAATACACATTTGTAGTCAGAAGAACATTGGTTTGAACTCATTTATGCTTTAATCTCTCAGACCCTGGACAAGGAAAGTAATCTCTTTAGTTTTCTAACTGTAAATAGCAAAAATAATACTAACATAGAAATTTTGGGTGAAGGTCAAAGTACGCTAATGCATCTTGAGAACAAATACTCAGCATATTGTCGATAAATGGTAGCTGGCATTATTCTTTTTGTTTATGTTTGTCTTACTCTTGAGTCACTACTTTTTGTCTTGTGTCATATTTAAATTATCAACCTTATTAATCACAAAGAGTAGTCTACAGTTTGAGATTTCAGTGATCCAATAGGACCCTACCTTTGATGATAAATAGTAAAAATAATAGTGAACCTAAAATATATTACATTTTTTTAAATTTAGAAAAACATTGTAATAACTATCTCTGGGTGGTAGAGATAAGGGGAGAGTGTAAACAGGACAGACAAGAGGAGCAGGCTTAAAGTGTTGCAATACCTGGTGAGATATAAGATTACTGATAATAAATGTCAAAAATTCAACTACATAGAATAATGTCCATGACACATTGTTAAATTTGAAAAAACAAATAAAAAGGAAATAGAACAAAACATAGTATGAATATTTTTGTATAAAAAAACCAGACACACAAATGTACACTATTTTAGATCTTTCTCATTTGATTCTAAATGTCAGAAGGCTGATTTGAGTTTCCTTAACTAAAAGAAGGGAATTTGAATTTTCATATTCAAATATGAAAGCGTGGGACGCCTGGGTGGCTCAGTTGGTTAAGCAGCTGCCTTCGGCTCAGGTCATGATCCCAGCGTCCTGGGATCGAGTCCCGCATCGGGCTCCTTGCTCAGCAGGGAGCCTGCTTCTCCCTCTGCCTCTGCCTGCCACTCTGCCTGCCTGTGCTCGTTCGCTCTCTCTCCCTCTCTCTCTCTCTGACAAATAAATAAATAAAATCTTTAAAAAAAAAAAACAACAAATATGAAAGCGTATTTGAATTGTTCATATAATAACAAAACCAAAGGCAAAGCATGAATCTATTTAGTACTTGTAGAACCAAATACTCAGCATCTTTTCTTTCTTTTCTTTGTCTTTCTCTCCCTTCTTTCTCTTTTATCTGCATAACAACTTCATTCTTTCCTTCTGCAGATCACCTGCCACTGTTGGTCCTTATCATGGCTGCCAACAATTCTCTCTCACTTGGCAGATACACCAGAGAGAGGCCAGTCTTCTTTTTTCTAAATCCCATCTAGAAAGCACTGGTGAGGAATTCTGAAAATCTCAGCTAAACCAGGTTTTTACCCACTCATATTCAATCATTAATTGAATACAAGGAAATGTTGTCAAGCAATACAGACAGACATGGGCTTTGAGACCTCATTATATACATTGTATCTATATGTAAATATATATCTGTTTTTATATATAAATATATGAAATAGAATGGAGGGGAAGAGGGTAGTAGGAAAAAAAAAAGCAAGAAAGATGGGGACATTTACTTTTACCTAATAGCCTTATGTTTATTAGAATTTTAAGGATATTGTTTGAGGTGGACACATCGCCCACAATAAATTATTTGGTGGCTGACAAAAAAAAAAAAAGTTAATGTGTGCTTAGATTGTTTAGGCTGCCTTACTTGTCATGGAGTCTCCAGCATAATGGGGAAACGTCTATTTTAGTCCAGTTAGGCCACATTTGAAATGTTTATGCTGTGGTGTAGTCAAACTCTAGCAGATCTAGTGAAGAAAAATCAACAAGGGGAAGGGAACCTGTAATGGGAAAAGGAGTTCCCCACCAAGAGAAGTTAAAGCAATAGCCAAATTTAAGTTTATTGTACATGATATTCATGCATCAGAAGGACGACTGTTAAATCACTTTGTTATACTCAAAGCTGAACTGAAAAGCTTCAGTATCAGTTATGCTTTTGTCTGATGGTTCACATTTGGTATAAGATAGCATTTTATCAAATTTCCTGTCCAAATTTCCTTTTAAGTTTGAAAATGACATTAGGTGACTCTGAGTTCTTTTCTCCTCTAATTAGTTTCCCCCCTTACAGCAACGATGCCTGAAGCCAATACATTTCAGTGCTAAATAAAAATGAGATGAATAATAATTTAATTTTACTGTCACTTTCCCATAGTTTTATATATTATGTTTGATTCAGTTTGTTTTTAAAGTTGTTACCTTTCCTATAAAATATGTCATGAGGCTTTGAAGTTATATAAACTATATTTGTGTGGTATGTATAAAGAAATATTTGATTATATAATTTACTTCCTTTTATTATAGTGGTCTCTTGAACTTAATAACAAATTACCAGCACCTGATAAGTATGACCTTCAACAAATAAGATAATGTAATGTGAAAATCACTGTTTTTATTCAACCTTCATTTAGAGAAAACATTAAACACAAATAGAACATAAGATATATAGTTAACAATTTTCCTAAAGCAAACTACATCTATAAATGAGAGATTACAAAGACATTCTCAAACTCTGTGGCACATTATGGTATATCAAGCACAAATATAAAAGAAAATTTTGCCTACATCCGGATAGTACATATTATTTTGTTGGGGACCATTTTGCAGTTTACACTGAGATAACATTGTTTTATCCTGAAGAAAAGTAGGAAAGCAAAAATAGAAATTTTGGTTGACTTACAAACATAAAACAAAACAAAACAATAGAATAAGGAACCAGACTGAATTAAATCCTAAGAAGATAACTGTAAATTTAAATAGAAGGAAAAAAAAAGTTAAAAACCCTTTAAAAAAAGAGGAGGGAGGGATATATCTTCCAAATTTTTTTTTCCTTTCTGTGTAATTCAGTGTGAAAAAGGTAACTGAAAAATCAAAATGAATTCAATATAGTCACCGTATAATTCATTCATCAACAAGTATTTTTCATATCTACTACTTATTCCTAGAGCAAAAGTCCTAGAAGGTTTTTTAGGGTTGCATAATAGTTCATAATAGAGGTAAAATAGTGCCATCTAAGAGAACAGATCGTGAATGCACAAACAGGAAGAATTGACATGACATACTCAATTTTACCATAAGAAAGTCAGTATGATTATAAAATATTCTCCAGCTATATCCAGCTGGTCCAGAAGAAGGAGGTACAGAACACATTTTTAAACTGAACTGGCTTTACAAGTAGAGGTGTAAAGCAGTTGAAGATGACTGAAGGGATATGTATTTGTTGTATAAAATAAATGCACACAATTTATCCTGGAAAGGAGGGAAATGTTTTTGAAAAAAAGTGAAAGTATTCTAGGACTAATGGATTTTAATTCTTGGTGGAGTTGAAGGATTATTCAAATTTGTAGAGAGAATGAACTGGAATGGGAAGATGGAAAGGTGGGTTTGAGATTTTTGATACTTAAACACCCCCCCCCAAAAATCCCAATCCATATTAAATTCTTTTTACATAATGTGAGTTTTTAAGAAAGGAGTACAACTCACCATATTTATAGAAACACATCTCAAAGCATATGTTCTAGACATGGAGGACCAAGAGAATGAAGAACAGCATGCTTCTGTCATTGCCAAAGGTGTTGAGAAAGCTTTCCTTTCTCAGCCAGTAGAATCTTCAGCAGCAGATGTGTTGCTAATAATAACAAACATCTTAAATAAACCCTGCTTGTTAAGGAACTCTTAGCAGCTAAGGTAATGATAATCTTTTGCATAGAATGAAATAGAAATGCAGGTCAATCACATTTTCTGTAACTTTGTAAAAGTTACTTGTAAAAGTAAAAGCCTTTTACTTTTAATTAAGCATTCATATTATATAGTAAATACATATTCTTAAATATAAATTCGGACGGGGTGAACAAAAAATAAAAGCACCTCTCTCACTCCATTATACATCCTGATATAAATCTTAAGAGTGTCCTATAAATATATTTATAAAATATTTAGAATATCATTTAATTTAGCAAAATATAAATTCCTGAACAAAATTTTGAGCCAAAGAACTACAGTTAAATCCATAAAGATGAACAGGTATATTTTAGAAATAGACTATGACACTCACGGATTATAAAAAATAAGTTGTGAGAACAAATAAATGTACCTTGAAAAGTGTTTTATGCCAAGTTATAGAGATTAATCCTTCTATTTAATTGCACTACCATACTGTTTGAGTGCCTGAAAAAAAAAGTGGAGGGAGACCTGGGTGACTCAGTCGGTTAAGCATCTCCCTTTGGCTCGGGTTATGATCCCAGGGTCCTGGGATCGAGTCCCACATTGGACTCCTTGCTTACTGAGGAGCCTGCTTCTCCCTCTGACTGCTGCTCCCCCTGCTTGTGCTCTCGTATTCTCTCTCTCACACAAATAAAATCTTTAAAAAAAAAGAAAGAAAGGAGTAGGTACAGTTTTGACTTCTAAGAATGTTTCCTTCATTATTAAATATTTTCATGCACTAATAATCTTATTTTGAGAAATTATATCTAAACACAGTATTTTGTTTTTCCACAAATGGAGTTTTATTGAAAAGCAAAGTGAGACGACTTGTCTGTATCCAGATGTTTGCCTAAACACCTGTATATACCACCAAACTTTCAAGTACACCAAATTTTAACCTGAAAATTATTTGGGAAGCTTTCTCACATGTACACTTTAATCTAGGAACATGAATACATCAGGGAGAGACCATATCCTCCAACAATTACATCCTTGTATTTGATACAAATTACCATTTTTTTTCTTATGCAAGCAGCTTTGAATTTCTGTATTCATTCTGATTGCTAAGTCAGACTCCTGCTTTGTATATATTTGAAGTACTGTTACACTAAAGGAATTACCAGGAAGAACTATAGAGAGAAAGAAAAAACAGACAACTCACCTTTGGTTGTACACAAGTTATATAATTAAATGTCCACATGGGCATAAACTATTCAAGTAAAAACAAACAAACAAACAAAACCCCTCCAAACTCAAAGTCATACTTCACTGATTCAGAAAACAAGAAAAAATAAAACAACCTAAAGTACTCAGAGAGAGAGGACCCATTACAATTTCTACCCCACTGCCAAATTGGTTCTGTTAGTGCTTTAGTAACTCCCCACTGCCATCACCACATTCTGGAAGATTCAAGATAAAAGGCCCTAAACTTTTCTACATTTTTCCTGTTAGAACACATATTACCGCATTTGCTTCAGGCTGATATAAATGGATGGGGATCTGAATAATTTTTGCTTTACTTGAGTCTTCTAGAGATCTGGGGTATAAAGATACATACCTGTCTAGATGAGCAGTAGTGGTTAAAAACTTCATATCAGCAGTTATGGGTGAGAAAACTTTCCTCTTCTACATACTAAATTTCTGACCCTGGGTAAGTCACTGTCTTCCTTAGCCCCCTTTTACTCCTCTGAAAAATGGATGTAATACCTGCCTACGTTGTTAGCATTGTTTTAAGCATTTTTTTTAAATAATGCACAAAATTTTGCACAGTGCTGAATAATGAGCACCTAACAGAAACCATCTTTTATTATTACTCAGGCTTTTATATTCTTATAGTTCCTCTTCACAAGTACTTTATTTCCAATCTTTAGCCAAAATCTAGGGTTCTCTTTATCAGTGAAATAGCAGTCATGTTTGATATTGGCCTAAAGTATTCCTCAAGTTCCACAGGCTCTGTGATAAGAGCTTGCTTCCAGGTGATCCATGAAATATGTTATGTATAGAAATTGTGGTTATTTTCCTGCCATAGTATTTGCTTTGTCTTCCACCCCATTATGTACTACTTATTATTTGTTCTTTTTATTTATACTTTTCATTTCTAACTCACTAATTAATTTTATTTTTTCTACTTATTATCACTTGTCAAATATTTTAGAATAAGAATTCCATGAGGTTAGGTATCTGCCCTCTTTGTTCTTTTACTCACTAGTTTACCTTTTTTATTCACTGGTGTATCTCAACAGGCACTTCATAAATTATTTTTGAAATAACTAATGAGTCCTAGAAAAGTTTGCTTGATTACTCAATACCAAGATGGAATAGGGGTACAATTCAAAAAATATAATTTCTGGATTATCCATTCTTTATTTAAGATTTAATCTTCTCCTGAGTATAACTTAAACATAATTTTGATCTTAAATTTGTCTTTATAGTTCATTCTATTCCTCAAATAAGTTATTTTATATAATTAAATAGAATAAGATATAGAAATGAATAAGTAATAGGTAAGACCGAGACAGAGCAACCTCCTGGTACTATATCAAGAATTCTCTACATGATCTTATCAGCCACACACTATTGCAGTAAAAGGTAATGGCAAGTTATAATCAAAAGTCCATGGGAGCAGTGACTAAAATGCAATTACTTGGGAATTCACTCCTGTAATCTGTGAAATCATTTGTATCTGCCAGTGTTAACAATCGGACTGTACACCTCTGATGGTAAGAAGTATACGTCACACATTTTAATTTTACAGTGACTTCTTGGTAGTTAAGAAATTGATATACCATGTTTTAAAGAAATAAAATTTTCATTACTAATCAGAAGTTCTAGCTAGCTCTGTCAGTTACTTACTATGTGACTTTCAAATTAGGATGACTAAAATGTTAAACATTCCTTTAGTGAAATGCAGGAGAGAATTACACTAGTTAAGAACTAGAACTGTGAAATCAAAGAGAACAGAAACAGTATCCCAGTTATGTAATTCACTGCAAGAGTCAGCCTCAGACAGTTTATTCATCCATTGACAGGTTTAGTTTCCTCCAAAATAGATGATGAGAATAACTACCTCATGGGCTTACTACAAAGACTAAATGAAATAGTGGCTATAGTGCATATGGCACAGTGTCGAGGTCTTAATGTCCAAACACACACAAACCCTTTAGGAATTTTTGACTTAAACGAGTTGTAAGGTTAACGAGTTAATGAGTTGTAAACTTAACGAGTTGTAAGGTTAGGTTAAATAAGATAACATGTCAATTTCCAGTGTAGAGGAAGCATTCAGCAAATGGCAATATGAAATTCACATGAAATAGTTTACATTAACTAATACAACAATAAAAAGGAGATGGGAAGGGAGGAAAAAAGTGGAGGGGAAAAGGGGAGAAGAGGGAAAAAAAGGTATTTATTATAACATTTAAAATTTATGAAAAATATCCATTTAATGTTGAAACCTTATTTTACTTTAATTTTGCTGAATTTATATTGTCCCCCTTTATCACCTTTTGAATATATGCTGGCCAGTGTATTTCAGTTAATAGTATTCCTCTGCCATTGTGTCCCTTTAGGAACCCACACCTTGACAAAGGTAAAAAGAGTAAGAAATCAAAAAATCCTAATCAAATATGAAGTAAAACTTGCAGTTATATTTTGGTAACTCATTTGTCAAAATAGGACCAGAAACCCTTAGATCATGTAGCTGTAGCCCTGATATTTAAATATGCAAAGTCAAATGCTTAAAGATTGGTGGCAGCACATTGGACTAAAAGTTAGATGACTTGTTTTTTCAACTGAGCTTTATATATATTATAATTATTAGAAAACACACACACACACACACACACACACATTTATGTATGTAAATGTCCAGAGTTTTTAGTTGTACTTACTGACAGAAATATGGAAAAACACATCTACTTCATTTTCCTAGAAGTGGAAGTATATACTTGCTTATTTACTGAGAAGGATTGTTCATTTCCTCATGCTCCCATACCTGGAAGTCCTCTTTCTACTTTTTTCTCTTAAACCATCCCAAAATTTTGTGACATAAAATGATAACTGTTTTATTATCATTATAGATTCTCTGGATCAGGAATTTTGACAGGATACAGGAAAGATGGCTTAACTCTGATTCTAATGTCTGTGTTATCAGCAGAAAGTCTTGAATAGCAGGGGAAACTATGGTTATGGTTATGGTTATGGTTATGGTTATGGTTATGGTTATGGTTAATGGCAGTGGTCCAGAATTATCTGTAGGCTTCTTCACTCACATGTCTGATACCTGGGCTGGGGATACTTGAAGGCTAGACTTACCTGGAACCAGTAACTGGAATGACTATGTGTGGTCCTTCCTTCATTGTCTTCTTCTTCTTCTTCCTCTCCTTTTTTTTTTTTTTTTAAGTTAGTTTCAGAGACAGGTTTTAGTTGTATATCAATTGTATATTACACCCAGTATTCATTACATGAAGTGTCTTCCTTGATGCCCATCACCCAATTATCCTTTCCCTCCCCTCCTGCAATCCTTTTTGTTTCCTAGAGTTCAGCATCTCTTATGGTTTGCCTCCCTCTCAATTTTCATCTTACTGTATTTTTCCTTCCTTCCTCTATATTCTTCCGATTTGTGTCTTAATTCCACAGGTGAATGAAATCATATGGTATTTGTCTTTCTCTGACTGACTTATTTCTCTTTGCATAATACCCTCTAGTTCCATCCATGTACGTGGTCCTTTCTTGTGGCTTAGGCTTCTTCACAGTGTGGCAGCCCCAGGATAGGTGGATTTTAATTTTTTAAATTAATTTTTCTATTGAGATTTAATAGATATAATATTGTTGCTGGGTTTGGCCAGCAAACCCTGAGGCAATGAATCAAAAAATTATCCCAGACACCCAAATAAGAGAAAGGAGAGGGCGATAGGACCAGTTGCTCTAGTGGTGAAAGGTCCCGAGCCTGATTTAATCTCTGCGTTTATTGCAAGTCTTATGAATACATCAAGTAAGAGCAGAAAAATAGAAAGAAATGTTAGGCTTTAATAATCAAGACGTAAACATATGGCACAATGCATGATTGAAGGAAACAGTGTTCATGACTGGTATGCAGGCTAAGGATATGATGAATACATGACCATAAGGTCAGATTGTTTCTCATCTAAGTTAAACATTTACTCCCTTGGTGAGAGCGTTGAGTTACAGTATGGATCTGGCTAATTTCAGCTCAAAAACTTTAAAAGAAACCTAGCATTCCAGGCACTCCTCCTTTGCTTTTCAATCAATCTCACCTTGGGAGATGTATTTCACTTAAATCTTATCTATCCAGGCACTATGAATCCCCACATATTGTATTAGTTTTATTTGTACAATATAATGATTTGCTATATGTATATGTTGTGGAATGATTCCCACCACAGGCTTAGTTAACATCCATCACCACACATAGTTAAAATTTTTTCTTTTATTGAGAACTTTTAAGGTCTAGTCTCTTAGCAACTTTCATACATATAATAGAGTATTTTTAATTATAGTCACCATGCTATACATTAAATCCCCATGAGTTTTTATTTTGTAACTGGAGGTCGGGAATGTCATTAAGTTTCAATGAGACCATAAGGGTGGGCTTTAATCTGATATGATTTTTAGAAAGAGAAAAGATCAGCAAAGATCTCTCATGCACCCACTGAGGAAAGTTCATTAGAGCACAATGAAAAGGTAGCCTGCAGCAAATCAGGAAGAAAGGTTTCACCAGAAACCGACACTGTCAGAACCTTGATCTTGGATTTCCAGCCTCCAAAACTTTGAGAAAATAAATGTCTATTTTCTAAGCCATCCAGTCTGTGACATTCTGTGGGCAGCCCCAGCACATACAGTAGAAAAGGATTGGGAAATTGTGAACGTAGAAGTGACAAATATATGTTTTAAAGGGAACGCTGGGGGCACCTGGGTGGCTCAGTGGGTTAAACCTCTGCCTTTGGTTCAGGTCATGATCTCAAGGTCCTGGGATTGAGCCCCCATTGGGCTCTCTTCTTGGCAGGGAGCCTAATTCCCCCTCTTTCTCTGCCTGCCTCTCTGCCTACCTGTGATCTCTCTCTCTGTCAAAAAAATAAATAAGAAAAAATAAATAAAGTGTATCAAATGGTAAATTGGAGAATGGAAGCAGAGAAAACTGTAAGGGTGTTGAAAATGATAAGAATATAAATTGAGTCAGTCCTTTTGGAGGGCAGCTTGGCAGTGTATATAAGTGCATAACATCTGATAAATAGATTCCATTTTAACCATTTTACAGATGGACTAACACAATTACCAGAGATATTTATGCCAAGATGTTCATTACAGTGTTATTTATAATACTGCAAAACTGAGTCTGTCTAAGTTCCTACCTATTGAAATAATAAAACCAATTATGGTATAACTATAGGGTACAACAAAATATAGAAATTAAAAATAAGTATACATATATGATTTTTATGTTCTTCTATATATATTTACATATATATATATGAAAATGAATATATGTTTTTTCAAGGCAAGTGTAGGTGTATATGTATGTGTATGTGTATGTGTATATATCTATACACACACACACACACACACACACACGTACCTAAATGTATACACACACTGAATTTTCTTGTGAATAAAAAATTTCTCAAATATACCTAAGGTATGGTTAGCAGTATTACCTATGGGAAGTGGAAATGGTGAAGTGGGTAAGGTGAGTCAAGAAAGTGATTATTGCTCTTCCTTTAATACACTTCTATACTCTTATTTCTTATGAGCATGCATTTTCATTAAATAAGTTTAATATTCTAAGCCAATAAAATATTACAATTATATATCAGTCTTTTTTGCAAAGTTAGGGTCCTTAAATATCTGATTCTATGTGCATTAACTACATAATGAGTTGATTTCAATTTTGCTTTGTACAAAAACAACAACATTATGTTTTAGAGACATTTGTTGGCCAGACAACTGTTAAATAGGAATGCTAGGATACATAATGAATATGATTTTAAATTGACAACGCATTCGGTGAAGCAGATGGAATGCACCATATCATTTTCAGTAGATTAAAAAGAGACTATCAGTTACTTTTCATCAGAGGACCCTAAATAAGATACCTGTGTGCCTAACTGCCTCATTAATCACTAAGATATTACCTGTGATCTTCATTAGGGATTTTTTGTGCTGCTTTATCATCTTAAAATAGAATGTATTTTTTTCATTTCTCAAGACAATTAATTAACTTTAAAAATACAATTATGTTTAAGACAATAAAACTTCTATCACATATTTGAAGCAATACATCCAATTTTATCATAATAGATAAGTATAACCCTTAAACTATTCTTAGTCATCATACCATGTTGTAACAATGTATTAATTTAATAATCTGAATTGATTACTTGCTCATTAATCTTCATTTGCTGTCATCTATAATATGATTTCAGTAGTCTTATCTTTAAGTCATGTGATGTGAGTTGCCATTAATTTAAAATAAAATGTTTTCAAATCATTATATTGTTATTCTCCTGATACACATCCACTCTAATCTCCTTTATGATGGCATGTTTTTCTACACCTTTTTTGTTCATTTTACTATTTAATCTTCTCTTTGTATTGCCGCAATTTATGTACCCTAACTTATGAGAATATAGTAAATCTCCAAACGATCTTCAGCAAGTTTCTATGAGCCATCTGTGCAGTAGAGTACATTTGCCATATGGTATTATGTTATGTTCATATTTTATTTGAAATTTTTTTGTGTCTATTGAACATTTCTTAACATTTGATTGTAAATTATGTGGACTAGGCGTCAGTTTTTGTTGTTGCTTTGTTTTGTTTCATGTTTTTATCCTAGTAGGAGATAATGTAATTGGATACTTGAGAACTCCTTAGGGGTAGGGACACATATCCCTTTATTCTGCCTTTCTTCCTGAGATACTGTATTACACGAAAGTCATAGTATTCTTCATAGTTATTTTGACATAGACTGGCAAATATTTAAATTGTCTTCTTGTTCCGGCACATGCTTTAAAGTATATTAGAAACATAATTATGGTCTATGTCCATTCAAAGTGCATCTATATACACACTGACAGTAAGCTTTAATATACATGAAAATGCACTCATCCAGTTTGTCCACTCTTTGCCCACATGGCTAGCCATTTAATTTAAGGATTGGTAAACTATACTTTCTAAAATCAAGACTGAGAGAAAACCTCTGTTGTTTATTACACTGTTCCAAGGAGCCCTGGGAGAATCTTTTTTTTTTTTTTTTTAAGATTTTATTTTTTTATTTGACAGAGAGAGAGAGAGAGAGATCACAAGTAGGCAGAGAAGCAGGCAGTGATAGAGGGGGAAGCAAGCTCTCTGCTAGCAGAGAGCCTGATGCGGGGCTTGATCCCAGGACCCTGAGATCATGATCTGAGCCAAAGGCAGAGGCTTAACCCATTGAGCCACCCAGATGCCCCCTTGGGAGAATCTCTTAAGGAAATATAAAACTAGAGAATATAATGCACCCACCTAATTAAAATAATGATTGTAGGCATCTTTCCTGCCCACAATGGTATGAAACTAGAAATTAATTACATGAAAAAAAATCTAGAAAGAACACAAATATACGGATGGTAAACAATATGTTGCTAAACAAAGAAAATCAAGAAATAGAAGAGGAAACCAAAAAACACATGGAGGCAATGAAAATAAAAATACAATGGTCTAAAATCATTGGGATGCCACAGAAGCAGTTCTAAGGAGGAAGTTTATAGCAATACAGGCCTACATCAAGAAACAAGAAAAAAAAAATCTCAAGTAGCAACCTGACCTTACACATAAAGAAGCTAGAAAAAAAGGAACAAGCAAAGCCCAAGATTAGAAAAAGGGAAATAACAAAGAGCAGAAATAAATGATACAGAGACTTAAAAAAAAAAAACTATAAAAAGATTAATGAATCCAGGAGCTGATTTTTTGAAAAGATAAATAAAATTCATAAACCTTTAGCTGGACACATCAAGAAAAAAAGAGAGAGGACCCAAATTCAGAAGGAAGGAGGAAAAATAACACCCAACATGACAGAAATACAAATACTATGAAAAATTATATGCCAATAAACTGGGCAACGTAAAAACAGATTCCTAGAAACTTATAACCTACTGAAACTAAAGCAGGAAGAAAGAAAAATTTGAACAGACCAATTACCAGAAATGAAATTAGATCAGAAATAAAAAAATCTCCCAACACGTTGAGGAATCCTAGAGGAGAACATAGGCAGTAACCTCTTTGATATCAGCCACAGCAACTTCTTTCAAGATATTTCTCCAAAGGCAAAGGAAACAAAAGCAAAAATGATCTTGATGAATACCCAACTTTTGTAGGAACATGGATGGGACTGGAAGAGATTATGCTGAGTGAAATAAGTCAAGCAGAGAAAGTCAATTATCATAAGGTTTCACTTATTTGTGGAGCATAACAAATAACATGGAGGACATGGGGAGATGGAGAGGAGAAGGGAGTTGAGGGAAATTGGAAGGGGAGGTGAACCATGAGAGACTATGGACTCTGAAAACAATCTGAGGGTTTTGAAGGGGCGGAGGGAGGGAGGTTGGGGGAGCCAGGTGGTGGGTATTAAGGAGGGCACGTATTGCATGGAGCACTGCGTGTGGTGCAAAAACAATGAATACTGTTATGCTGAAAAGAAATTTAAAAAAAAATTTTTTTTTTGCCACAAAAAATATAAAAAGCAATACCTTGGTAAGGAAAAAAAAAACAAAACCCTCCCAACAAACAAAAGCATAGGACCAGATGGTTTCATAGGCAAATTCTACCAAACATTAAAGAAGAGTTAATACCTATTCTTCTCAAACTATTAAAAAAAAATAGAAAAGAAAGGAAAACTTCCAAATTCATTCTATGAGGCCAATATTACCTTAATACCAAAACTAGATAGACTCCAATAAAAAAGAGAACTGCAGGCTAATATCTCAGATAAACATATATACAAAAATCCTCAACAAAATGTTAGGAAACTGAATTCAACACTACATTAAAAGAAATTATTTACCATGCCCAAGTAAGATTTATGCCAAGAATGCAAGAGTGGTTCAGAATTTGCGAATTGATCAATGTTACATGTCACATTAATAAAAGAAAGAATAAAATCTGTGAGATCTTCTCAATAAATGCAGAAAAAGCATTTGACAAAGTACAACACTCATTCATGATAAAAATTCTCAACAAAGTCAGTTTAGAGGGAATATACCACAACTTAATAAAGGCCATCCTTGAAAAATCTTCAGCTAACCTGAATTCTATGATTAAAAAAAAGAGCTTTTCCTCTAAGTTCAAAAACAAGATAAGGATGCCCATTCTCATCACTTTTATTCAATATAGTACTAGAAGTCCTTACTGTAGCAGTTAGGGTGAGAAAAAAGAGGAAGAAAGAAAAAGAAATAAAAGGCATCCAAAATGGTAATGAGTTTATATTATTGTATTATAATTTATAACTGGAAGTAGGATTATTGGGCATTATGATATAAATGATTATTAGGTTCTTGATATTTGTTACCATAATGCTTCAAAGAAGAGTTTTATAAAATCCATATTGTCAAATTATTGGTAATTTTCTTTGTGATTTTTCCCCAGACATTAATTTAGAGAATATTTCCCTTTCCCATAGCTTTTCCTTCACCTCAGATGTGGTCTAGTATTTCATGGGCATCTATTTATATTTGTGAATAGGAATAACTCAAATTAATGTTTATTTCAAGTAAAAAAAAATAAGTTACTCAGGGAATATTTATATAAGCTAACCTTTTCTTTTTGAGTAAACATCTCATTTTTCAAATAGTAAGATTACTTTTTTGATAACAGCTCTATTGTAAGATAACTTACCATAGAATTCACATATTTAGCATGTACAAATTCAGTGGTTTTTAGTATATTTATAGTATTGTATAACCAATACCACAATCAATAAAACATTTCCAGTACCCTAACAAGAAACTCCCTGCTGTTTAACAGTCACTTTTTATTTCCTCCAAAGTTCAACTAGCCCTCGGTAACCACTAACCTATTTCTGTCTCTATGGATTGACCTATTCTGTATATTTCATATAAATGGAATCATACCTTACGTTGTCTTTGTGACCGGCTTCTTTAATTTAGCAGAATGTTTTGAAAGGTCATCCATGATATAGCATGTGCCAGAACTTTATTATTTTTTATTTCAAATAATATCTCATTGTATGAATATACCACATTTATTTGTCTTTTCATCAGTTGATGAACATTTGGCTTTTTTTCTACTTTTGGCTACCTGTATAATGCTTCTATGGATATTCCTGTACAACTTTTGGGGATGAAATGTGTTTTTATTTTTCTTGAGTTATATCTATGTTAGAAATGCAAGGTCATATAATAATTCTATTTTTAACATTTTAAAGAGGTATTAAATAGTTTTTCAGAGTGGTTGCACCATTTTACATTACCACAGTGTATGAAGTTTCCAATTTCTCTACACTTTTGCCAATACCTGTTATTATCTGCTTCTTTTCCTTCCTCTTATTATTATTATCATCATTATCCTAGTGGTTGTGAAATAGTTTGGTTTTGATTTGCATTTTCCTGATGGCTAATAAGGATATATATATTTTTTAATTTTATTTATTTATTTGACAGAGAGAGAAATCACAAGCAGGTAGAGAGGCAGATAGAGAGAGAAGGGGAAGCAGACTCTCTGCTAAGCAGAGAGCCCGATGTAGGGCTCGATCCCAGGACCCTGAGATCATGACCTGAGCCAAAGGCAGAGGTTTAACCCACTGAGCCACCCAGGTGCCCCTAATAAGATTATTTTTAAAGCTTATGTTCTATTTCTAGGATATTTATTCTGTTACATTTAAATGTCTATCCTTGCACCTGATATATATTTTTGATTATTATTCTGTAATATGTTTTAACATTATTTCAGTTTTCAGTATAACCTTTATTTTGCAACACTTTTTGTGTATATATTCTTGTTTCTTAGTTATTCCAAATTAAGATTAGAAATATTTCTTATTGTTTAAAACTGCAATTGCCAAACCTACTTCTGAATATTTTTCCAAAAGAAATTAAGGCAAAAACTCAAACAGGTATTTGTACATCCATGCCTATAGCAGGATTATTCACAGTAACTATTAGATAGAAGCAACCCAAGTGTCTATTAATGGATGAATATATAAAGAAAATGGAATACATTACACACAATGGAATGTTATTCAGCTGTAAAAAGGAAGGAAATTCTGATACATGCTACAACATGGAGGGACCTTGAAAGTATTATGGTAAGTAGATTAAGCCAATCACAAAAGAATAAATGTTGAATGATTCAGCTTATATGAAGTACTCAAGAGTAGTCAACATCAGAGACAGAAAGTGGAATGGTGGTTTCTAGGAACTGGGGGAATGGAGAATGGGCAATTACTATTTAATGAGAGTTTCAAATGAGGAATTCGTATGGGTTCTGGAGATGAATGGTGGTGATAGTCACACAACAATGTGAATGGACTTAATGCCACAGAAATTTACACTTTAAAAATGGTTAAAGTGGTTATTTTTCGTTATGTACATTTTACCACAATAATAAAAAAAAGAAACTAATAGAAGACACAATTGGAAATTTTAATAGAATTTCATGAAAACAATTAATTTGTGAAAAAGTTGATATTTTGTAAAATTTACTTGTCACATTATGGAAAATTTTATCTCGCTTGGCATTAAATGTTACTTCAGTTTTACTACTGAATTTTTCAAGTAGTTTCATCAGTGTGTCTCTTATTAAGTTTATTCTGATCTTCTTCACATTTATATTACTAATCTAAGTAATATTTTAAAATATGGCTTCTTATGGTCTGTTGTCAGTATAAGATGCTTCTTGTCTGACTACTCATTAATTCCTAAAACTTTAGGCTTCTACACCTTGAATTTTCCTGAAGCTTGTTTATTGAAGGCATTTCTTAATGGTATATGATCATCAATTGTTAGTTAAACAAGAAATCTTGGAAATAATTCACCTATATTTAAAAATTAATTAAAATATAACAATGCATTTACACACCACTACTTTGAGGTAAGGTAAAGTCTCTTTCTGAGCATGGATCTGCCTATTTGAGTTCTGCATCATTTCTTACCTAAACGGTAATCCATCACATATTTTTTGAGTGTGGTTGTTGAAAACCATCCAATCACACTGACAAGAATCATTTTAAATTTAGACTCATTAACCTCAAGTCAGTCCTTCATGCTGTGCACAAGTCCTGTAACATTGCCTGGTGCATTCACTCTGCCAGTCTCCCAAATAACTGCATCTCTCTCCCTCTTCCAGCATCCAATATTTCCTTCCCATCCATGCTCCCAGGGACTTTATCTCTCATTGGAAACATAAAACGGAAGAGAAATCCTTTGTGTTTTCACTACCACGTCTTCCAGTCTCTTTCCTTAGAGCTAATACCTTCATCTTCCCTGCTGGTCCCATAGAATGGGTGATCTTTCTTTTCCCCAAAGAGCCAAGTTTTTCACATGTGCACCAGATCTCTCTTGCTTATTTAAGAACATCTTTTCATCAGTTATCCCTACTCTCATTCTAATCATCTACTTCCTTTCCATTGGATAATTTCTATGAGCATATGAACTATTTGTTATTTCTCTTGTTTCACAGATAGCTTTCTTTGACCTCACATTCTTCTGTAATTAGCAGCACTTTTTTTTTTTTTATTAGCTCCTGTGTTGAGAACACAAATAGACAAACAAAACAAAACTTTGAATGAGTTGTATAAGGCAGTTTCTAAAACAGGACCTATTGCCCTGCTTTTTTGGTCTGATAAATCCCTCCCTTTAAAAAAATATTTTATTTTTTTATATATTTGACAGAGAGAGACAGTGAGAGGGAACACAAGAAGAGAGAGTGAAAAAGGGAGAAGCAGGCTTCCTGCCGAGCAAGGAGCCTGATGTGGGGCTCTATCCCAGGACCCCAAGATCATGACCTGAGCAGACACTTAACAACTGAGCCACCCAGGCACCCCTGATAAATCCTTTTTAATTCCCATAGTTCACACCAATATTTTACAATATGACTAATGAGGAAAAAAGACTCATTTTTCTGCAAAATATACATCTTTTTACCTTTTTCAAATTTATTTATGGAAAGATATGAGCATGCAACTAAGAGACATCTAACATCTAAGAGCAAGCCTTTTTCATTATTTTGTCTGTAGGAGGTAAATTCTACTTAAAATTTAAAAATGATTTTGGTGAATATGGGTCTTAACTTTTTCATTCTCATTTTGTAACTTTCCCTGGCCAAATAGAGGTTTCTTTTCTTTCTTTTTTTTTTTTTTTTTTTTAGGTTGGTGGATAACTTCCGTGGTATAGGAGAGAATGATAATGAAACAGTGAAAACATTTCTAGGCATTAGTCAACAGATTAAAAAAAAAAAAAAAAAAAACCTCCATGAATTTTCCTATTCATGTGAAAAATAAAGATCTCTGTCTCTCTGTCTCATTCTCTTTTTCGTAGCATAATAGTCCAGGGCAATTCTCTTGCTAAACCTGTGATATTGACCTACTAACCTAGTCAGTATATGGGAAAAAGGAATAATAACATGCAGACCCGTGAGAACCGAAGCCCAAAAGACACATCTGGTCATCAGAAGGGAATGTAGTGTGCCAACAGCAAATAGTAACACTTACATGATACCATCTGCTATAGTGGAACTAATGGAGGAAAGAAAAGAGCTAATTTGAAGTAAATGATATATAAGTGGGTTGCTCATCCAAATAGAATGGTGTAGGGATGTCGTTCTTCCTTTTGGTTCAGGTTAATATGTGGGCAGTACATTGATGATATGAGTGATGTCTGCCACTCCAAGTTCCAGAGCATTTGAGTGATAAGTATCTCAGGAGAAATTAAACCTTTGGAAGAAGAAACAATGCCAATTAATATAAGCCAAGAAACTTGGTGTTTTAGAATGACAAATCTTATCTAGACTTTGAGTATATCAATCATCTGATTAAGTAATGTTTAATAAATATGAGGAAAACAATTGGTAATTTTTTTCTAAGATGATGATGTTCACTACCATCAAAAATGCTAATCATTTTCTCTGGAAAGTATGTCAGTTGTTTGCAGATTTTTCTGACACTTACAGTATTTGTGACAGTAGGGAATTTTTTTTTTTTTTGAGAATTGTCTGAGTGTTGGCTTAGTCCTATTTTGACTCAGACTAGCTGTTTCTTTCTTTCTTTCTTTCTTTCTTTCTTTCTTTCTCTCTCTCTCTTTCTTTCTTTCTTTCTTTCTTTCTTTCTTTCTTGCTTTTAATGAGATGAAACATGCAAAAGTTGAAGTAGGTTAGCAGAAGCTCCTAAGTAACTTTAAAGAGAAACAGATCGTTGAACATGTTGGAAGGAGAGTAAAGTTGGAAGCATAGCTTTCTTGAACATCATATTGACCGTTCCTCCAGTGAACAATTTTATTTTGAGCTTAAGAAGTGAAAGATCAGGTAAAACTACCTGGTTCTGCAACAGTAATAGTGAGGCCTCAATATGATTTAAGCTATAAGAGTCAATAAAGGTGTCAAAGGATTGCACAGATTTTTGAGTCCGGCAAAAGAAATTGCAGGAGACCCTCTGGCATTACTGTTTGACATTGATTTAGCATTGGCTGCAGCTTCTTGAAGGTACACAATCCTATACATTAACAACTCACAACACGTTATTAGGGTTCTCACAATAAGAACATTGGAATTACCTTATTTTTTTTCCTCTCCTATTTGCAATTGATTACTCCTTCCTTTTTTTCTTGCTTTACATCATAAAATTGCCTCTGGATACCCTTAATCAATATGATATGATAAAGAAACATGATAATCTTTGCAATTAGAGAGTCATGTTAAACACATGTATTATGCCATGATTCACACACACTAGCAAAAAGCAAGCACCCTAACCATTTCATCCCTAAGACAGTTTAATCTCAACTAATTTTTAGGGAAGATACTGATATGTAAGGAGCACTTGGACATTGTATAAAATAATACATGTTTTTTTTCTTTTCTTTTCTTCCTTTTTTTTTTTTCCCCCGCATTTCTCTGTAGCACAATGTCTAGCCCAGAGCTGGTGCATTTTGAAAATATGTAGACTAATCTTCTTTTGTTTTTTATTTGATATAACTTCATTTAAATGTGTTATTCTTTTGGTCTGTATTCTGCTAGTGTTTTGGGGATTATTTTCTCAATACCTATTTTAATAGGGTTTATATTGTTATTCACAGATGTGGGAATATCATGTCTTTGAGACAATGTATTGCTCAAGGGATCTAAAATGCTATAAAGACAGTTATATGTCTCTGATACAGTAAAGTTTAGATTTGGTGAACATATGTAAAGGCACATGAAACTACTGTAATAACATACAGGCAGATGTTAGAAAATGCTCACACTTACATCAGAGGCCAGAAAAAAATTGATTTGTAACATTTTTGAACTGAGAATAATTTTAGAGGTAGGTCCCAATTTTGAGCTTGTATATATGTGACTATCAATGGCAACTTTTCAAAGTAGTAATTTTGTTCTTTTTTCCCCTTCTATTGGTGTGTCTGGCAACAATTTTTCCCTAGCTTTTTATAGTTTCTAAAAATATATCTTGAGATTCTCAAAATACATGAAAGCAAATTCCCAGCCAGTTCTTCACTTGAGCATATTTGCAATGGCGATATGATTCTAAAAATAATATTTATGTTTAATGTATCCTGCTTTGAGATTTGTATAAGAGGTTTTATAGCTTTGTGAGTTGTTAGCATATATGATTATATAAATTTGAAAAGCTGAATCCAATGCTAAATAAATGTCAGTGTGGTTGTGAGAGAAAATGTAATCATTTACATCAGCTACCAAATCTAAGCATTGTATAAATATGGTAAAATCTCTAAGAACTCCTCCTGATAAAAAAGATTGAATTTTGTAACTATAGGTTCAACAGAAGATGAAATAAAGGGCCAAACTAACTTTCTTAGACTTGTGAAGCTTTGACAATCTCAAGATGTCAACTTGTAAATGTAGAGAAAATTAAACCCAAATGAAACTGGAGAAATAATGCAATCGTTTCATACACTTTTCAAAGAATGAAGTGCATCATAGTTTCTTTTGATGCCACACATTTCCATGTGTAACACTGGCCTCATCATTTTTCATTTCCTCATTTCTATTTATTCCTTTTGATGGTGAAGATTTTCCTCTTCAATCTTAAATCCTGATAGTAAAGAAGTAGAACTCATTGCCATCTCTGAAAACTATAGGGCAACATAATTGTTTAACCCAAAAATTGGCCTGTTCACTCTATTCTTGGTGCCAAAAAAATATACATTTCTTTTGTTACTGTTGTTGATGATGTTTTGTTTCTTTTTTACTTGTTTATTCTATAGCAGGGTTTCATAAGCTTGGAACTATTTATATTTGGAGCCAAATAATTATTGTGGCAGCCAGTCTCATGCATTGTAAGATGTTCAGAACCATCCCTGGTCTTTACTCAATAAATGACAGTCCCAGACAGTTGTGACAATCAAAACATGTCTCCAGATATTGCCAAGTATCACCCAGTAGGGAATGTGGGGACTCTAATATTAGAAATATAAAGGGAATATACACAGTGCTTTATTTCACAATAGAAGATATGGTTTTAAAAATAAGGAAATAAGCATGACAGATGTGTGTGTGTGTGTGTGTGTGTGTGTGTGTGTATATATGCCAACAAATAATTGTCACTTAACTTACTAAGCAGAGAAGTAGTTACAAGGACAATGGAATATACGAAATCCAGATTTCCCTCATATGGCAAATATCTTAGGCTTTGTTTTTTCCATCTCAGGGAAAAGTGGTTACTTTATAATTCTTTGGTGCATTTATGGTTTGCTGCTGCCTTCCCTTAGCTGTTTAACATTCTTCTATTTTTATAATATATGGGCAGTGTAGTATGTTATTGTAGTAGGCTATTGATACATGCATGTGAGAAAATGAAATCACATTTGCATCTGAAACTCAATTGTTAACTTTGGGGTATTTTATTATGTAAAACTTTATACTGTGTGTTAATATTATTAAAAAATACTAAACAGTGTTAAGAAATCTACATTCCCATGTTGACAATTACAGAGAATTCATTGAATTTGTCTGTTGAAAAACAGGAATTAATAATGCCATGCTTCCATGACAACAATGAATCTCCTTTGCCCTAACAGCTGCAGTTTAAATTATAGCTCATAGTTTTCTAATAATAACTAGTAAGTAACTACTTACTAGTTTCTATATTAAATGTGTTTTCTTGGTGCCTGAGCCATTAAAGTCCCATTCTCTAAAAGTTGAATATTAGGCTACACATTACAGTGGAATTTATCACCTGGATACTACCCCCTGATGATTAACATTAAAAAGGGTGACAATCAAATTACATGGATGGCTTCTAATATAGAGTTTTCTATATATATAGCATTATTATGGGGATTTCAGTATTTTTGGTGCTTCCATTGAGCAATAATAAAATAAAAAATAAATGCATTATGATATGATTTTAATATTGTATACTTCAGACTATCAAGAAAAGCTTTAAAATAACATTTAGAAATACTTATTAACATTAAAGAAAAAAAAAAAAAGCCTAGAGTAAAATGTGTCTTTTGGATGACTTCCTGGTCTATGTCTCCTTTTTTTGATGACTAGTCTTCTCCTACTTTCTCCCATCTCATCCAGTCACTCAGGACATCTTTGCTTTGTTCTAAGTATTATGTTGCACATCTCATGTCTAGAGTTTACAGGAATAAAAACTATCTGGACTTCCATTCATATCTCCTGCCTTCAGTGCCTCATTATCTGTGCACCCATACCAGATTCAAGATTCAACAATAGTATGCCCCAAGTGCCATTGGGTACTTTCACAAATCGTCTCACCTTGTTACCTCACCTATAAGCTTGCTAGTGCCACTTTCAATCTGAAGAGGAGGAAACTGAGGCTTAAAGTGTTTTGAGTTACCTGCTGCTAGGCACACAGCCATTTCCTCTATGCCTTTCATAATTTCACTCACACATCTGATAAACTCATTTCTTCTTATGATGGCCACTCAAAACCATCATTTCCTTTTTGATAGACATTTTTTTAAAAGATTTTATTTATTTGAGAGAGTGAGAACATGAAAGAGAGAGAGAGAGAGCGCGAGCGGGCATGAGCAGGGGGCGGGGCAGGTGGAGAAGGAGACTCCCCGCTGAGCCTGGAGCCCTACAGAGGCTCCATGCTAGGACCCTGGGATCATGACCTGAGCTGAAGGCAGATGCTTAACCAACTGAGCCACCCAGGCACCCGATAAGCATATTTTTAAATTAAACTTTTAAAATACGGTAACTTAGATTTTGTTTAAGCAAAAGGAAAAAAAAAATAGTGCTAATTTCAGATCAGATAAGAAGGACTCTGTTACTGTGAGAGGCAAAGGAAAGGTATTTTAAATCACAAATCACAAGTCTCTTCTGGGTTGTGGTAAAAAATAAATTTATTTGACATGATGCTAATGGCACTTTAACTCATAAGGATGTTTGCAATATTATAAAACAAAGTTCATGAAATTACAATTAGAATGGGATGTTCTTGGAAAAAAAAAAACATTTGTGATTTTGTAATCCTTGATAGACCAGATCAACTATGAACCATATATGAGGCCTAGTTAATCATTAAAGGTCCATTTCATCCTTGACTTTTTTTTTTTTTAACAGAGCTCATCCCTTAGAGGTGCATTAAAAAGTATGAATTGATAGAGAGATGTAATTTTAAACTAGAAATGAAGTAAGGTCTCTGTCTAGAAGGTGACTTGTCTAGGTTTATTATTGAAATAGTAAAAAAGCATTTTATTGAGAATACAAAAGAAAACAAAACTTGAGTTTAAAGTGTTTCTCTTAGAAATTAAATATCAGTGCCCCTTCAAAAGGAATGTAGTAGAAATATTCACCTTATACATTGCTAATTTTATGAAATCAATGAAGGTTGTTTGGGAGAATTACAGATTTTTATAGAATATTTCTTATTAGAATTATAAAATATGTGAAGTCACCATACAAGTTATGGAATTAGGAGTCTTGTGCAATAAAAAATACTGTTCTTGAGGAAATGAAAGCCCAAAGTGAAGGGATAAAGGGTAGAAACGTCTATATTCAAGGGCATAATAGTCATCATGTCAATTATATTTTAATGGTAAATGATTTTTAAAATACATCTGAATGGACTTTCCAGTTTTTCTTTGTCTACATATATTAATGACATTAAGCATGGATTACTAGAATGGAGACCAGAACAATCTTTAAGGTAATAGATATATATACTGATAAAGAAGAAAATGAAAAAAAAATGTATTAGAACACAAGTTCTCTAATTTACAATTTCCACATAAACTACGGCAAGTCACAACCTTTCAGAACGTCTTACAGAGAAGTGCAAAATGGAAATAGCAAATTTCACTTTACTGTGTACGAATAAATTCTACAATGGCAATGATAGTACAGCCTATAAGAAAACAGCCTTAAGCACAAATCTAGTGAATTCCACTCTGAGGAGGTGTTTGAACATTCGGGACAAAAATTTGTCAAAGAATTCAAACACTCTGCACAATGTCATGACTACTCAAGTACTAGATGAACATTTGACAGTTGTTCTCAACTTACAAATTGTATTTGTCCTTTGAAAACAAAAATCAGGTACTATAAAACTTTATTTCTCCAAAACTGTATTCACAGAAATGCAGAACTGGGCATAGAGAAAGATAACAGTGTGGAGTAGAGAGCTTTAATCAGATTTTAAAAACCCGTTGTGTGTGTGTGTGTGTGTGTGTGTGTGTGTGTGGTTAATAAGTGGCCACACTGGGCATTTTCAGAGCTATTGAAACAGAAAAGTTTATATTCTAATGTTATATGAACATGTGAATAAGTTACAGGTAGAGAAATAGTTAATCAAGGCTCTATTTAAAAACCAAACTTGAATGACTTGTATGGTAATGAAAAAGAGTAATTTGCAATTGATATTAGAAGTCATGCTATAATTTCTTTTTTCCTGCCCCTCCCTACTCTTCCAAACATTGGCACTAATAGAATAACTTGCATTTTCTGGAATTTGATGTAAATGTAGTCATATCATTTGTGGTCTTTCTAAAGAATCATTTTGATGTAGACTAGAGACTGATATGTAAACAAAGTGGACATGTCTGCATGGTGTCAACATAGATTGCAAAAAAGAAAATCTGATTGAGAAGACAAAGATGTAGAGATGTTAGCTGGATAAAAATTTCCACAACTCTTTGGAAAGGAAGAATTAGAATTTGATATTGTGTATCATCACCTTGTTTATAAATAATCATATATCCTTTAGGTACATATTTAAATATATGTACTTTAATTTCCTAGTGTTGGTTCAAAAGTCCTTGTATTAATTTGCTAAGGCTGTTATACCAAAATACCACAGACCCAATGCCTTACACAACAGAAATTTATTTTCTAACATTTCTGGAAGCTAGAAATCCAAGATCAAAATGTAGGCAGGTTTGGTATCTTCTGAGTCCTCTCCCTTGGAATGCATATGACTGCTTTTTTGTGTCATCATTTTGTCTTCACTCACTCTTTGTATGTCTATGTTCTATTCTCTCCTTTAAGGACACTGGTCATATTGGATTAGGACCCACTCATATCTTCAGTTACTTTCTGAACTATTGGGGTTTAGAACTTCAAGATATGAATTTTGTAGGGTACAGTACAGCGCATAAAAGTCCTCAATTATTCTTTTTCTTACCTTTATAAAATCCTGAGTTAAATGTTCCTAAACCTGGGCCACAACTGAAAACTTCAGTTGAAAATCTTCAGGACATTTAGAAGAAAACTCCTAAGATTTGGATGAATGATGAACATTACAATGAATGACTTCTGGTACAGAAAGTACTTGTGAACTGTAAAATGATTTATGCATCATTTCCATTTAACCCATAGTTAAAAATTTCTGTATTTTAGTGAGTGATATGTAAAATGTATTGCTTTGTCTTATCTTTGTTCTGGGAAATATATTTATAAATCCTTCTTATAAAGAACATATTTTCATGACTAATTTTTAAGATGTCCATTTTATTGCCTCCCTAAATAACTTCCCATTATATTTTCAGGTAAGGTTGTTTTTCTCTCTTTTAATTTCAGTTAATAACCATAAATTCTAATTCTTTCTTATTTTGGGGGTAGCTTTTAGAAAAACATTCACCAGAATTAAAATGAAAAAATGGTGTCAAGCTTTTAAATTTCAAATTGTAAGATACTTAGACTAAAAAATTATGATCTTTCTGCAAATGGTAAGATTGTCTTGTTGAGATAACACAATTTGTTTTTTTTTTTAAAGAGGTACTTTAAGTTGTCTAATGTCTGTCTGTGATTATATAACACCAAAAATTAGATCTAAGATAGTGATCATAATCTTTAATAATATATGCCAAATATTGTTTTATAAATTCTCTATAGGAAACATAACTTTAAGTGGGTAAATGAAGCACTTTCCTCTTATGTTTTACTTCAAATATTTTACTTGTTTAACCAGATACACAACATATTTACTTAGAAAACATCCTTTATTTATTATAGACATTGTGCTTTATAATGTCTTATGTTCTCTTATCTTATGTCATATATATGTATATATATGATATATATATATCATGTATATATGTACAATTCTCAAGTTAAAAAACTAAAAGTTTCTAGCAAATTTAAGCACATATAGGTTTAGAATTCCAATTCTCAAAATTTACCTTGTTTGCTTTAAGCTTAATTAATATAAAATCTTCAGTTTTTGGACCCTGTGAAAAGAATGGTTACTATTGATTATGAAACTGTTAAGCAAACACTTAGTAAGAGTACATAACAAATTTTAATCTATAAAACTTCAGAGACCTGAATATAGTGATACAATGATATGTGCTTAAGAGCCACATGAATAATAGCCACATATTGTAAAAAGAGTACAATCACTTTGCAGTAGATTTTATTATGGGATGAATTGTGTTCCCTGAAATTCCTATGTTGATGCCTCAACTGCCAGTACCTCAGAATGTGACTATATTTGAGAATAGGGCCTTTAAAGGTGTAGTCAAGTTAAAATGAGATCCTTAGAGTGGGAAGTAATCTAATGACTGGTGTTCTTAAAAAAGAAGAGATTAGAACATAGACACAGTTACAAAGGGAAGACCATTGGTAGAAGACACTATTTGCAAACCAAGGATAGAGTCCTCAGGAAAAAGAAATGAAAATAAAAATAAAAACCGTCCCAGCATCTTGATCTAAGGCTTCTAGCTTCCAGGACTATGAGAAGATAAACTTTTGTTGCTAAGGCTCCCAGAACATGGCGCTTTGTTATGGCAACTATAGTGGACTAATACAGATTGCATATAATCCTGATACATACACTCTGGTAATCAAATTATAAATATTTCTCCTTCCACTTCATGTATCCATTTAACATGCATTTATCAAGCATTTATATGTGGCAGGTTCTTGAGTACTCTTTTGAGCCCAAGGCATTACAGTTTTGAACAATACAAACAAGATCCATGCTTTTAATCAAGATATCCTTAGGGCTAGTGTTAAGAGCATTAAACCACAAACAATTGCGTAAGCCAAAGAATGTCATGAAGTGATCATTTATCCAGTGGGAAAAAAAAATAGATTGAAGTGTTTATAATAGCTTTCTGTAGCAGTGGATATATGTACAAATTGATTTGTCTTAATCCAGAGAAAATGACCTGCGCTCATTGAACATGTTTTTTTTTTTTTAGTTTGCCATTATCTTAAATAACCCTTTTAGCTGATGTCTTCATCTCTCTGATGGCTGATTTTGAAAGGTTGTAGGGGAAACCTGTAATTAGAGAGAGTGTGCAAAAGCAAATGTACAAACCAGTCTTTTCCTTGCTAAAAACAAAAAGATTGTGCTTGAGTGGTGAATGATGCTAGGCGGAGAGTCAGCTAGTGCCAGTCATTCTCCTCTCTGACTCTGATGGTCCCAACCCTTTATTTAAGGACTGGGTCATGCTGCTTTGGTAGTGCTTGCAGAGCTATCCAGTCTGTTTGTTGCGTTTTCAGGCAATCTGCCTGTGGAAGCTTTTGCTTGCATATGAACCACTACATCCTTCACACTGAGTACAGATGTTCTAGCCCAACTGATCTTTTGGTTTTCTGAGGGAACCTTTTTATTCATTGTTCACATGATTTGGGCACTTATTTATAATCGTAAATGGTAGGAAAAAATAAAATTGCTTCCGGGCTACTTCATAGGCTTGAAGTGTATGTGACTTTTATCCAATAGTTTATATTAAATGGTTGCTTTTAAAATGCACTTCTCGGGGCACCTGGGTGGCTCAGTGGGTTAAGCCTCTGCCTTCGGCTCCGGTCATGATCTCAGGGTCCTGGGATCAAGCCCCACGTCGGGCTCTCCGCTCAGCAGGGAGCCTGCTTCCCCATCCCCATCTTTCTCTCTGCCTGCTGCTCTACCTACTTGTGATCTCTGTCTGTCAAATAAATAAATAAAATCTTAAAATGCACTTCTCCATGTTATTTGTTATGCTTCACAAATAAGTGAAACCATATGATAATTGACTCTCTCTGCTTGACTTATTTCACTCAGCATAACAAATAACATGGAGGACATGGGGAGATGGAGAGGAGAAGGGAGTTGAGGGAAATTGGAAGGGGAGGTGAACCATGAGAGACTATGGACTCTGAAAAACAACCTGAGGGTTTTGAAGGGGCGGGGGGGGGGGAGGTTGGGGGAACCAGGTGGAGGGTATTAGGGAGGGCACATATTGCATGGAGCACTGGGTGTGGTGCAAAAACAATGAATACTGTTACGCTGAAAAGAACTTTAAAATAAAATAAAATAAAATAAAATAAAATAAAATAAAATGCACTTCTCACTTACACTTTCATGGATAGGAAAACTGACAATTTCATTTTCAACTCTTCTGTATAGCAAAATTAGAAATTAATCTTAAAATTAACATTTGCTTCCTTATAAAGTTCTCCTATGCATATAGATTACATCCATAGGGTGCTAGAGGGATTCAGAACAATCCATTACAAGAGCTGCAAAATGCACATATACCTTCCTTGGTTTTTGACACATAGTAGATACTCAATATATATTTATTACACCAAATCATGAATTCAACTTCAGAGAATTCTATATACCTTTGTATTTTAGTTGGTATCACTTCACATTGAACTATGTAAGTCTTTGGAGTTATAGAAAACTTAGATGTTATTTATATACTCTTTGTAGGTCAAAAATACATGACATCATTAAGTATTGCTTTTATACTTTTTTTTTTTAAAGATTTTATTTATTTGACAAACAGAGATCACAAGTAGACAGGCAGGCAGAGAGAGAGAGAGAGAGAGGGAAGCAGGCTCCCTGCTGAGCAGAGAGCCCAATGCAAGACTCGATCCCAGGACCCTGAGATCATGACCTGAGCTGAAGGCAGAGGCTTTAACCCACTGAGCCACCCAGCCTCCATGTATTGCTTTTATTCTATGGTCTATAGTCTATAGTATTCTATGGCTGGGTTTCCTAACAGTGATACAGTTGACATTTTGGGCTGAGAAATATTTTGTCGTGGGGCTGTCCTATACATTGCAGGATATTTAGCAGTATCCTTGTACTGTATTCACTAGATGCCAGTAGGACTTCCACTCCCGCAACACACACACACACACACACTCACACACACGAGTGTGTAATAAGCAGAATTATCTCCAGACATTGTCAAATGACCCCTGGGGAGCAAAACCACACCCAATTCAGAACAACTGCTCTAAGGAGGCAATTAAAACACCATAGCATGTTAAAAAACAAAAGTTTTTAGTCCGTATGCCAGAATTTATGTTCCAACTTGGATACTTACTAGCTTTGACTTTTAGTGTGTCACTTTATTGTCTGGGATTCCATTTCCTCATTTGCAAATTGAGGCCCATCTTTCATCTGCTGTTTCAAAAGCTTAGAATCAAATGGCAACTCCCTGACATGACTTCTGAAGCATAAGTAGAGTCTAGAATTAGAAAAAAATAAATAAATAAATAAAAATAAAACTCAAAGAATCTAATTTGCTCTGGTTGGTCAGAAAAATCTCTCAACAGTGACATGCAAAATGAAACATGAAGGAATAAAAATGCAAGTCTTGGGATGAGGAAGATGAAAAGTAGTCTGTTGCCAGAGAAAGCAAATGCAAAAACCCCAAGGTCTTTGTCCAAAAGCACATGCTCCTGTCCTCCCATTCTACAGTGATTTTCTCTGTTTGTTGAAACCGATCAGGTCACCCCCAAATCTGCCACTTTGGCGTATGGATTATTCTGAGTTGAAGACAAATGAGAAAAAACAGACACAGGAAAAGCTCTGTGCCACCCATCTGCCTAAATGTAGGGCATATATTCCTCTGTGGAGATGCTCTCCCCTCTCCCATACCAGAAAGAGGGAAGCAAGCCTTCTCATCACAGAGGGAGACAACAGTGAGTTGAGACTGCTTAAATAAATCATGCTAAATATTCTTTACCTCTCATTAGTTTCCCCCGTATAGTTACCTCTCCACAGTTGACCACCCAAGAACCCCAAACCCATTTTCCTTTGCTAGTCACTCCTCCAGAATTTATCATCCTTTGTTAAAGTGGTATATAAACTTTCAAATCTGACTACTTTGAATTTTTCACTTCTGTGAAGCCCCTGTGAACTTAAAAACATTAACATGAAATAAAACTGATATTCTTTTCATCTGTTAATCTTTCATCATTATGAGTTACAGACCCCATTTATAGAACCTATCAGAGTAGAGGCCAGGTTTTTTCTCACCAAGGATACTGTATGTCTGCTTACCACCAGAAATTCTGGCATATATTAAGATCCCATTAATTATTTGTTGAATAGATTCATGTATGAGAATAATAGTCTGATGTAAAAGGAGGCACTACATATGAAGGAACTAAAACATTATATACTATTATGCACAGCTTATGGTTATTGTTACCATTTCTGCTTTTATAGTTATATTGATATTACATATGTAATATATACAGTAAAAAATGTTTATTTCATCAAGTTTGGTTTGACAAAAATTTGAATCTAGAATATTATCCTTTCATGTAACTTGGTTCTAGCAACATTTCTATTATATTTCATTCTTGGTCTCTAAATGAATAACTCATCAAAATTTATGAGTATGATGTGATTCCTGTATTCTAGAATAGGCATGTTATAGTTGCTTTAATTTTAAAAACTCTAAACACAGCATACTCCATAAAGAACATGGACTTAGTCAGGACCCAATTTTGGTTCTTAAATAGCATGTTTAAAAGAAATAGCATGTTTAGTTAAAGAATTCCTGACTCTTTGCAAACAATACTCTTATTTTACATATTTAAGGAATTATGGGCCATGTGGCATTTACCACATCGTTGATCTTACTGAGAGGCAGATATAATTCTATGAAACTTTCATCTTTCATAATAGGTTAGCTTTGGCCATCTCTTTGATAATGCCCAATTGAAATTTTATTTTTGCTGTAAACTCCTGATTTTGTTTGCATTTTTTCTACCTAAGTTTATTACTCCTTATAAACCTTTTCAGCTGCTGATAATTTTACAAGCCTTGGAATTTAAGACATATCAGCTTGTGAATCTTAACAATAATAGTTAATTCACCTAAGGTTGTTTCTCTATATGGTGTGATATAACCATTGTGTAATATTTCAAAGAATGATTTTATGAAATGAAAGGTAAAACATGTTGTCCACCCATTCAATCACAAGAAAAAGTTATAATTTCAGCCACAATGGTCAGTCTGACAGTTCTGCTACCTGGTCACTGGCAAACCGAAACCAATCTATTTTTGAATGTAGATACTGCTGTTCTAATTTTTTTCTATATCTAGAAGTAATTAAAAGAGTGGATCCTAACCACTGCACCAAGACTCTGGAAATTGTTAAGGTAAATTAAATGTTATGTTTCCCAAACAAGTATATTTGTTGAATAAATACCTGTATGTCACAGGCCCAAAAGGAAATATCAGAAGTGAACATATTTTATTAATCACAAATTAAAATATGAGAAGTTCAAAATTATTTATCTCTATGGCATAAAACCCCCCAACAAACACTGAGTCAGAGGATAAAATGATTTCTGATTTCTGATGCTTCATCTCTTTAATCATTATTATGGCAAGTACATGATCTTCATCAAATTATAGAATTTACCATCAAATCCTGTAAAATAAAATGAGATTGCTGTAATAATACTAAGCTTTGTATGTCTTCCTAAGTTCTGTATGTCTTCCTAAGTTCTGAATTTACATGAGAAGAAAAAAATCATAAGAACTAAGAACTAATTTGTTTTTATAATCATAAAAGATTTCCTTTTTTTTTTTCTTTTCTTTTTTTTTTTTTTTTTTGCTTACAACAGTTTTCAGTTTGCATCTTTTTACTTCTACCTTGGCAACATCCAACATTTGATCTTATTATCACGTATTTTTTTGGTGTCTGTGATAACCAGAATTCTGAGATGACCCAAGTTTCCTGACCACTTGTATAATCACCTTTTCTTGAGTTTGTGCAGAATGGCAAATCACTCTGGTGATTATGTTAGCTCATATTGCAGAAAGGATTTTACAGATCTAAACAGGGTCCATGATCAGTTGGCTTTGAATTAATCAAAGGAGTGGTCATCCAGAGTAGCCTGACCTACTCAGCTTAGTCCTTAGATGTGATCAAATGGGTCGAAGTAACATTCTCCTCTTGGCCTTAAAAGAGCAAACTGCCATATTTGTAGAGGCAGCCAATTGGCAGGGGCCTCCAGAAGCTAAACAGCCTCTAGTCATCCAGTAAGTAAGCAAAGACTTAAAATCTTATAGTCAATCACCAGGAACTAAGCCACCACCACCAACCAATGATCATGGAAACGAAAGTTGAGCTCCAGATAAGTATGCGGCTAGACTTGGTGTGCCAGGGTGGCTTAGTCCATTAAACATTTTACTCTTGATTTTGGCTCAGGTCCTGATCTCAGGGTTGTGAGATCCAGCCCCATGTTGGGAGGGCATGGAGCCTTGCTTGAGGTTTTCTCTTTCCCTTTCCCTCCGCCCCTCACCTCCCCCAAATAAGAATGCAGCTAGACTGAACCTTGATTTCAGCCTAGTGAAACACTAAAAAGAGAACTCAGTTACAACAGCTCTGGACTTCTGATCTATAGAAAATATATAATAATAAGTGAGTGGTCTAAGCCACTGTTCTGGAGATAACTTACTTCTGAGTCACTAGGTTTGTGGTAGCTTATTACTTGTGGAGTGTTTTCTCTAGTAATGTCCATTTCTAAAGTATAACAGAAACTCAAAGCAATTTGACATTTCAAGAAATCATTATCCCTGTCTGTACCTAATTTTATGTTCATTCTTAAACATATATTTATATATAGTAAAGGAAAGAATACAAGGCCTAAGTCTGTTCTGTTTAGAAGTATGTGATGCCCTAGAAATTTGAAAAGAGGTTTTAACTTCTATTAGTCCAAACATTTCCTTTACAAAGGAAAAATGAAAGTACTTGAATTAAATCAACATATTAAAAATGGGGTAAAATATAAGGTATGATGAAACAAGGGCAAATAACTAAGTAATTTATTTACATTTTTTTAACCACAGTTGAATTCTATCATGGTTTACCCTCAGATCCATTTGTTTCATATCCTCATGTACTAGTTTCTTCTTCTTCATTTTTTAATTATATCATTGTCTATGAACAGAAAGTGAGCAATGCCAGAGAACATTCTCAATGAATATCTTTTAAAATTTATTACTATCTGTGATCAAGGATTTAGCGAAGGGCAAGGATGAAGTTAATGTTTAAAAATTAAAGTTGCAGTACTGTTGGTAACATTGCAAGTTAAAAACAAACAAAACAGATCATAAAAATCTTAACTTTGAAATATGGTACTGTGAGTCCTTTTTATAAAAGCTGCAAAATGAGAATTTTTAGCTAATGAGTGAGACTTGGCAGGACATAAATGGAAATATGTTTCATTGGCCAACATGTTCTGGAGGCATATGAGTGTCTAAATAGATGACGCTCAAAAGAGTATTTTTGGCATGAAAGTGCTTCCAAACATTTTGATCAGGAATTTGATTGCCATATGTCCATATCCTCCAACTTAAACGATGAACATACTTCAGGTCTTTTGGGGTTTCTTATTTCCTGGCAGTACTGACTCTTTTACCATTAAGCATTGTGGCTTGCAAAATGCATTGTTTTTCTCTCTTTCATAATTATCCTTGTATTATATTGATCATTTCAGTATAAACTGTCTGGAATTTGCGCTAGAGCAATGACTTATTGTAGCTCAGTATTGAGAGAAGCAGCCATGTTTAGTGTTTACTCTTGAGCAATGTTTATGAATTTCCCTGTCATAACCCTTGACTATATACAGACTCATGTTTAGTCATAGATGTTCATTTTTCCTCTAACCTCGTAGATTATAAATTTCTAGAATGATTTAGGTGTCATTTTCATCTCTGTTTCCCCACAGAGGTTTTCAAAATTTAAAAATTTATCAGAAAATATTTGCAAATACATTACTGAATATCATGTTTGTTCAATCAAATCACTTTATTTTAACAAAACATGCAGATGTCACCAATGGTAGAAATCTGAGTTTTGGAGAAGGTAATTGGGCTTAAATTTTTCTAATGCTTTGGAAATCCTCAAATTACTTAAAATGTATTTTGAGGGAGGAAATATTTTGTTAATGTTTTTCCTGTTCACCTACCATGTGCTTCAATGTATTTGTTCTGATACCACTGGATATGTTAAACATTGGTAAATATGTATGCACAAATAATCCTGCTTCATGGAAGTCTGGAGGAGCTATTTTTCTTTTTTCCTTTTTTTTTTTTTTTTTCATTTAAGCAAACTTTCTAGAGCTGATACTCCTAGATGTGCATTGTAGGCAATTGTGGTTACATGTTTTTTAAAATTGATAGAGTTTATTTTTTTATTTTAATAAACATATAATGTATTTTTATCCCCAGGGGTACAGGTCTGTGAATCGCCAGGTTTACACATTTCACAGCACTCATCATAGCACATACCCTCCCCAATGTCCATTTCCCCACCACCCTCTCCCATCCCCACTTCCCCCAGCAACCCTCAGTAGAGTTTATTTTTTGAGAGCAGATTTAGGTTTATAGGAAAATTGAAAGTGCAGAGAAAATGGTTGCATTTTCATTATAAATGCTTATTTCAATTATTATTTCTTGTGTGACACACTTTCGCAATTCCTATCCTCCATTTTATTTCATCTTCTAAATAAAAATTTTCACTTTGCCTTATTTTTTTTAATGTCTACTCTGAGTATCTGAGTTTATAATATAAATGTTTTGTTAAGGAACCCTGAGAATGATGAAACAAAAAGCATCAAAATGAAATATAATTGATTAACTTAAACTACAGGCAAGGTTGGCATGCTTCCTAGGAAGCAATAGAAAAGGTTCAATCAGGAGCTCAAGTACCATAATTGAATATAAAGGTTTTTGTATTTGATACCTCACCTACTGAGAAAGGGGAATTTCTCTTCTTACATTAGATAGCTAGAGGCCTCAATCTCATATCTGATGGTGTCTGGGCCCATTTAAGTTATATATCAAATTAAATAGCTCCCTGGCTGGCAGACATTTATGAGTAGAATTCTGAATGATCTCAATCTTTCAATTTAATAAAGGAGATAGTAGATCTTAATAGTTTTTGTGTATTCAAAGGACTTTATAGAGTTCAACAATGACTGAATATAAAGCACTTGGAAGACAAGAAGAATGACTGGTTGAGGCAGGGAAGCATTAAGTTGTCTGTTCACAATCTGTGCACCACAATCCTGATAATGGTGCATGAATGACCTTGTTTCTCCCTGTGGCAATTTGCCATGCTTGACATCTGTGGAAATTGTTGCATGCTGGAATCCCTGAGACACTGTTCTCTAACTTCCATCCTTCTGCCGAACTTCTTTCCTCAACTCAGCTGCTGGAGATGCAGCAGTTATTTGAGGAATGTGATCTGACTGCCCAAAACACCACTCAACATGCAAACTGAATTTAGAAAATAGAATAACCCAATTACCAAAGTGAGGACAATATGCTTGCTACAGTTATCTACTCATACTCAAAGCTACATATGGAAATACAGTCTTTACTGAGTTTATGAGTGATTTCAGCCACTATGAGGGGAATCCTTTCAATAACATGCTGATAATTAAGCCAACTCATCTCTCAAATGAGAGCCTCTGCAGGCTCTACACTGTGTCCACCAAGGCATCCATGCATTCATCCATCCATGTATTGACCTATTTATGTCTGTATCTATCTCTTTCAGTCTTTTATTTGCCTTCTTCTCTCTCCCCTAAATGCATCTCCTGTTTTGAATGTTTCTCCATTTTTCTCTACTAGTTAATTACTTGTCTTAAAATTTTTCTATAAAATATTTTTATTGCACAGTCTTAGCAGAAATAAACTTCTTCCAAATAATACCATTTTCTCAAGTCTGATTTCATCTCCTTATCTCTTCATAGTCTTCCATGTAATTATATACCAGACTGTCTAGTATTTATTCCCTAATTTCCTGTTTCCTCAAATAGGCTATAATAATCTTCATATCAGAGAGACCATATTTCATTTATTTTTGTGTCCTTCATTTTTCCTAACCTAGCACCCTATGAATTCTCAAAGCTAAATAGGTATGGTATTAGTGATAATGAGTATTTTTTACATTTTCAGGCTAACTAAATTTAGAATATGAATACATTGGTGCATCTACTGTAACTCACAATTATCAATAAGACCAATAATCGTAAGTTCATAATACATGTTAGACACTGTGCAACGTACTTTATATATATTCATGCATTGGTTTTGGACAGACCTGGAAGATTCAAGGGGTGAGAAAGCTGAGTAATCCTGTCTAAACGACTTTTCCAGATTCAAGAGCTAGTGTGTGGCACAACCAGGAATTACCTTCTGAACTTTTACTCCCCATATGGGGTTTGTAACTACTACATTATGTTGTAGCTTCTCGAGTTTGGCATGTGAGATAATCACTAAAATATTCACCATTCTGGCCATCTTCCTTGTGGACACATAATCCAGTTGAATTTTCCCACCCCATTTGATTTTAGCATGACCCTGTGACTTCCTATAACATAAAATATAAATAGAAGCTATAGTCCTCTTTCTGATAGAAGTGTTGAGTGCCAATTTATGATATATCACATTTTCTTACTACTGCTGAGGTGACTTTGGAAACGTCCATCAGTCTGTCTTTGCGTGACTACAACAAGCCCAACTCTAGTGCTGGCCCATTATGTCTATACCATGAATAAGAAAAAAAAAATTGTGTTAATTCACTGCCATGTTGGAATTTTTTTATTACTGCAAATTAACCAAGTCCATTCTAACTGATATAACAAGAATCTGTTGTTGGAAAATATAATTTTTCTGGTCTTTTCTTCAGTTACTTCTGCTTCTTTTTTGAAAAACAGTCTATTTATGTCCAGATACATAACTGCAACATTATATTCACTGCTATGCCACAGCAGTTAGAAGCTCAATTCTTATGGATCAAAACTTCAGTAGGATACCTGAAGACACTTTACCAGATCATTTGAGAGCTTTTAAAAGATTTAGGATCTGGAATCCACTCTACATCTATCGGATCAAAATGTCTGAGAGTAGGTACCTGTGTGGCTTAGTTGGTTGAGTGACTGCCTTTGGCTCAGGTCATGATCCCAGAGTCCTGGTATTGCTCCTTGCTCAGCGGGAAGTCTGCTTCTCCTTCTGACCCTCTCCCCTCTCATGCTCTCTCTCACTCATTCTCTCTCAAATAAATAAATAAAAATTGTAATGTTTAAAAAATATCTGAGAGAAGACCATACAATATGTATTATTGCTGATATCTTACAGGAGTCTTACATATAATAAAGTTAGAAAATTAATGCCATGAATAGCATAAGGCAACACTTTTTTCCATAGTTCAGTCCTGGGCTCAGTTTCCTCTTTGAAGCATGGCAAGAGCTATTTCTAGCCATTGCCTTAATATCCTTTTGGTAAGTGACAACCATAAGCAAAAAAAAAAAAAAAAAAAGAAAGAAAGAAAGAAAGAAAAAAGAAAAGAAAGAAAGAAAAATCCAACTTTCAATGCAAATTAAAAGTTTAAGAACATTTCAGTTTTCAAGATAAAATGAGCAGGATATAATGAAAAAGTATATTCAGAAAAATTAAATTGAGCCTCAAAATATAATTACTTCAGATCATGTTCCTTGAGTAAGAATCCAAGTAATATGTTTTCACTATGGAAAATATATGGATGCAAACTACAGATAACAAAAAAAAAAAAGAAAGAAAAATCAGCTATAATTTGGTATATCTTTCCAGACTTATTTTTCTTCTTTTGTTATGATTTTTTTAGTAGATATATAAGAGCACCCATTCAACATAAGTGATATCATGCATTAAATACTGGTTTTAAGTATTCTAGAGAATATTGTCCCCTTTTATTATTTTATTATTTCTATTGTAGTGAATAATACCTAACCTGTTTACAAAATATTAATATTTTATAATTTATTACCCTCCATGATTTCTCAAGTGCAATGCTTCTGGAAGGCATTTGAACACAACTCTGCTACAAATTCATGTAAGCCTAATTGAGTTAGTTAAATTTGCTGAGCTTCACTTTATAATCTGTGTAATCCTGGTAACATGCAACCCTCAATTGTCTATATTCCTTACCATACTTCTCTAAGATAAGTATCTTCATCTCGTCATATAGGAAGACAGACTACTCTAGAGATATCCTATAGTCATGATTAAAACCAGTGCTGTCTACCTCTAAAGTCATCAGACTTTCTCTCACATCCTCAGCATGAGTCTAGTGGTCTTGATTATTTAATAAAAAATGAAGTCTGCCTTCAAAATGAGAAACTTGTCTTTGCAAAAGCTAAAATATATATTTCTTCTCCGGATGGTATAATCAAAATGGCACTGTCTTTAGAACAAAAAATCCTTCCAGGATTCGATTATACCCTCTAGCATCTACTAAGTTCTATGACCATGGTCAAGTACCTTTCCTGTACAAAGGGAATAATAAATTATTTGAAGTTTTCTTTTGAAGTTTATAGAAAATGAATCCAAAGTGCCTGTAGCTATGCTTGATACATAGTGAATATGTATTGGTATTTTGGTTCTATTGAATTTTATCAAAACCTATAAAGAATAGTTGACCAATTGATATGCTTTAAAAGTATGTTCTTTAAAGATAAGAATTTTTTATAAATATGAATATTTCTTTACTTCTATTAGGTGACATTGTTTTCTATTCCCTTTATAATTTTTATAGAATATTTTACTAATATTGGACAAGAGCCTGATGACTTTACCCAGGACTTATGAGTAGGTCTCCTGTGCTTACCATAGTCATCATAGTTTAAATTACACCTAGGGACTCATAAACATTGGTTTTATTATGAATCGCTAAAGATAATTGTGCATGTGCACAATAACTACAAGTAAGTGGTCATTAAGTCTAATAGGTTTATTTTATTGACAAAGGACACTAATATCTATAAAGCAATACAAAACTTTCTTCTACAAACATTAAAGATCATACAAATTTCTTGTTAGAATGTAGCTAGGTTGAAATATGGAAGACAGGCTTGATTATAAATAAGAAGCACGCTCTTTGCATTAAATGGTGTATGGCTAAGCACTGCATTCATTTGACTTTCCAGACAGCCAGAGTTGGATTCAGAAGCAGCTAATTGCCTTGGGGACCTTCCTTTGGCATCTTGCCCAATGGTACTCTTCACGGGCGGAGCAGCTTCACACGCAGCACTTAAAAGCATCTGGGTTGCTGTTGTTCTGAATGCCACTGCTGACAGATTTACCATCTGCCTTTGAGAAAGACAACAGTCAGGGGAACTTTGATACTAAGCATTCACATGATAGCCTTTGACCATCAAAACACTCATGAAATAAAAGACCAAAACATATCCTATCAAAACTAAACTTAAAAAATGACAAGATTTATTTTTGTTTTATTCTCTACAAATGAAACATGAAAATTCATTAATGGTAGAGTATTTATTGAGCACTAACTACACGCCAATACTAAGTGCTTTCCATTTCCATGTTTAACCTGCACAGCCACACACTTAGATGGTATAGCTTTTATCTTTAAAAATAGGGAAATGAATATTTAGAGAATAAAATATTTGTTCAAGCTTACTTAGTGTCAGAGCAAAGGTACCTGAATACCTAAACCCAGGTAGTCAAAATCAGTTTACCCTAAGCTTTACCTCTATATATATATTGCATTTTTATCCATTTTCTCTTGGAAGTTCATGTTCTGGAATACCTTAGCATCAGTTGATTATTTAATTAATGATGCAGATATACAGTATATTTCTATATCAATAGATTATATAGTGAGAATAGGTTATGCAGAATATGGTTATACTGAGATCAAGGTCGCGAATTTGATCTTTTCTTGCCTCCTGAGCTTCTCCAGAAGAAAATATTATTCAAGGAGAGATTGCATCCTTACTCCTTAAAGATGTATGTCATAGGTAGGACCAGGTATGGATGACAAAAGTGCACTTCATCTTCAAACAACCAGAGTATTTGTCACAGTGATGTGAAAGTACTTAAAAAAATTAGAGCATGATGCAATTGTAAGGTGTATCACATCCGAAGGATGGTATGTTTGGTCAGTTTGATGTTTATTAACTCTTGTAATTTAAAAAATACATTTTTAATCATCATTATGTTTTGCTTTTATGGAAGATTGATAAAATATATAGTCTTAGCAAGTGAGATGTGATAGGCATGTATAATCATATTTGCACACTATTACAAATTATATATACTGTTTCTTTGCTTAAACATTCTTGGCCTGATCTGTAAACACTCAAATGCTGATGATCTCAATGCCATTAATAAGATATCTATGTTAACTTTAAATGATAATTTAATTTAAAATCCCTAAACAGAAATGCATGGATACATTTAAAATTGAATTGCATCTTTTAAAATAGCTCTCTGTGGACATTGCCTTCTGTTCCTTAAAAGGCAGGCACATTCCAGCTGTAAGTACTTGCAGTTGGAATGCATATCTTGACCTAGAGTTGCCCTGCTTTCTTTTCCTTTGGGGAAATCTACCAACCTGGTTGCAGACTGTCAGTAGGAAGATAGGTAGAATGATTTATAACCAGCCTGTGGCTGTTTATACTAAAGTGCATATAGCCAAATCACACTGGACTAAAAAATGGAGCAGAAGATATTGATTCATATTTTTTTAGGAGCAGCCCTAAACCCCACAAGTACAATCAATACTGATTCTATTAACTCAAAATATGCAGTACACTAATGAATAGTAGAAAAAATGGAAGCAATAAAGTAACTTTAAATGTAGAGGGAATCCAACATACGGAGATGATGGGCATGAATCTGAAGTTCATGATTTAAGAATACTCAGTATAAATGAAATATACTATCTAGTTGAAGTTGAAGATTCTGGATCCCTTGTTGGTATCAGGCAAAGAAACAAGGAGGAGGAAATGTATGGATCTATTAAATCTGAGGTCATGCATATGCATAAGCACTAATCCACAAGGGGATGGTGAAGTGGCAAGAATTGAGTCATAGTTTCACCAATGTAGGAAGAATACTAGGATTTGAAGGCAAATACATTTGAGGACAAATCTTGCTTCATCCAATTGCTGGTTGTGCATCTCTAGGTGAGTTGCTTAATTTCTGTGGGTTTTTACATCTAATCTCTTAATTGCAAAATAGGATAATAACAACACGTATTCATATTTTTCTTGAGGCTTAGAGAAGAGGAAAGGAAGTGGCTGTCATATAGAAAGCATTGAATCAGTGCTAGTTTCTGCACTGTTCTGCTAGTTTCTGTAAGACGTCTTACTTGGTATTCAACACCCCTCTGAACCTGCTCCCACTCATTCTTCCAGCTTGATGTCCTACAATGCCCTTTTCAAAAGTAATACTTTAAATTGGTTGGTTAGTAGTTCTCCACTTCCCTGTATTTTGTACAATTCCTACATTTTTCACATTAAAAGTGAAAAGGTGTTTAGATATTTCTCAAGTTAAAACCAGTCTTTTTGTAAGTCAACTGACCAACAATGATCTTGAGTTGTTTAAAAGAGATGACATGTTGGTCACTTCTAGTTGGCCAGAGTGCGTTCCTTTTAAAAATTCTACAGAACCTTTTAAATTGAATCTTCAAAATATTTCCAAGAGCACAATAAAATGAAGAGTTTCCTCTTGCTCACACCCTTACTCCAACATCCTGAATAGACAGGAGCATATTTATGTAGCTTATATATTAAGATTCTCTACGAGATTTCCTTTACTAAAGGAAATTAAAACCAAACTAATATAATTATGCCTTAAGGAGTAGCACATAGTGGTTCAGAAATTCAGATCGGCAAGCTAGTTAAATTGATTCAAAACTTAGGAATATCAGGGGCGTCTGGGTGGCTCAGTGGGTTAAAGCCGCTGCCTTCAGCTCAGGTCATGATCCCAGCATCCTGGGATTGAGCCCTGCATCGCATCGGGCTCTCTGCTCAGCAGGGATCCTGCTTCCTGCTTCCTCCCTTCTCTCTCTGCCTGCCTCTCTGCCTACTTGTGATCTGTCTGTCAAATAAATAAATAAAGTCTTCTAAAAAACTTAGGAATATCACACTGTTTAGATCAATGGTGTCAAACATAAGTATTTGCAAGGGTAAGGAGAATAACATAATGGGGTTCAGTAGAGCAGTGTAATGTAACAGGGAATGTTGGCAACAAAGGCCTATTGGAGAGTATGTGCTTCACCTCAGTTAATATTTCTGTGTCTCAGTATCTCTCATCTCCATATCTATTCATCTGTCCATTCATATATATCTAGCTATCTATCTATGTATCTTTTTCTATCTATCCATATATTTTTTTCTTGCCAATACAGACTTATCTATAAGCCAAATTCTTCCAGAATCTAGCCAGCTTGTTACCTTTGTCCTAACACACATAAAGAAGCAACACTATAACAAGCACATACATATACATACTCATAAATTTACTTGCAATTATTGAATATTGAAGGGAAGAGAATTTTGACTTAAAGTAATGACAAAGACTGAATCAGATTCAGAAGTGACTGAATTCCCATACTCTCCTTTCCCTTTCTCTTTTTTTCTCTTCTTTACCCTGTACATATTCCATGATCTTCTGTCCTTCTCCCATATTCTAGGAGTACCAGGCTGAATGCTGGCTACATGCAGGGAAGCATATTACATTTCTAGAGGCAGCTAGGGGAGAGGGAAAGAGAAGCAGCCTCACTGAAGGAGAAGGATCCTCAGGATGTCCAAGCAATATGGGTATCCTATTGGGAGAGATTGTCCTTTTCCTGGAGTGATTAACAGAAGCTTCCTATGAGACCAACCAGTGAGGATGCACTCTTACTCCTGCCCTTGTTGCTTAAGCTTGGCCAAGCCATCTTAAAAATTTCAAAGAGGGAATTATTTTCTTTAAATAGTATGGTAAGTACTATAAACATATATATGCTATATACATTATATGTATATTAGGATTCTACTAACAAGTTCATTTTTTAAAATATAGAAGTCAATTTTTCAACTTTTATACATTTGGCTTTCAGATAGAGTTTCAGGAACATGTTGTATTTAAAGTAGATTTCCTAAACTTACTGTTCTTTTCCTCTACATCTTTGACAAGCAAATTTTTTTTTCTTTTAAGATTTTATATATTTATTTGACAGAGAGAGAGGGAGCCAGGAGAGGAGAAGAGGGAGAAGTAGGCTCCCTGCTGAATAGGGAGCCAGAAGCAGGCTCAATGCCAGGAGAGGAGAAGAGGAGAGGAGAAGAGGGAGAAGCAAGCTCTCCGCTGAACAGGGAGCCAGAAGCAGGCTCAATGCCAGGGTCCTGGGATCATAACCTGAGACAGAAGCAAACACTTAACCGATTGAGCCACCCAAGCATCCCGACAATCAAGTCTTAAATGTCTCCCAGGATCTGCCATTTGAATCCATAGATTCATTCCTATCTAATCACAACACAAAATTGCTTAGTCTTCTAAACCTGTAAAGCATTTTTTTTTACCTTTTATGGCATTTATTTTATAGTTTATATCATAATTACTTGTGACTATGTCCTTGTCTCTATATTAATGCCGCCTTTTCAGCCTTTTCAGAGATCTTAGACATCGTTCTTTCCCCAGATGTTTTGTGCTCCGTGCTGAAATAATTATGAAAATGAGTAATTGGTTGTTAAAGTACTTTTAGAAATTAATGAGATTACTCAAATTAGATTATCTCTCTTTTCATAATAGTATGCTGGTTGATTCGTTCTCATCAATGTTAAGAGTCAGTTAATGCATGTGAGTCAAATAAGTTAATAAAAATAGGCAAAGATAAATCAATTTATGCATTTATGGTCCCTTTAGCTTTAGATACCCAGGTACTAGAGCATTGGTTAAATTTCCTGGTATGCGTATCTTTTCCTCAGTGATTCATAGCTATTTTCTTCTGGGACGGTTAACATTTCATTCAAATTTTCTTTTTTTTTTTTAATATTTTATTTTATTTATTTGACAGAGAGAAAGATCACAAGTAGGCAGAGAGAGGCAGAGAGAGGAAGGGAAGCAGGCTCCCTGCCTAGCAGAGAGCCTGATGTGGGGCTTGATCCCAGGACCCTGGGATCATGACCTGGGCTGAAGGCAGAGGCTTTAACCCACTGAGCCACCCAGGTGCCCCAACATTTCATTCAAATTTTCAAGCATGATTTTATCTGATATTCACTCTTAAGCACACCCTGACTCAGAAATCACAGGACAGCATTTCCTTTATTTTTATCGCAATTCAAAACAGAACATCTAACACATTTCCTTCTCTACCTCTTTCCGAGTATGTATAAGTACAACACACTCAAGACTTGATGTCATCTTCACTGTCTTACAATTTATTGCTGCATGCATGAAGCTATTAGGTGAGGTGCACATGCCTGTGAAGGGAAAATGTCAATGTTAATCTCAAAAAGAGATATTTACCAGAATCTTTTCTGGAACTCAAAATTTTGGCCAAGGGTAATATTACACCAGTTCTATAAAAATAATTAAAATCTTAAGGAAAGAGCTATAATTATGAATTCTTTAGGAAGATCAGTATAAACCCAACCAAGTATTTCCACATCTTAGGATTTATATTAAAAGTAATGTTTCTTTTTGAGAAAAGATGTCAATAATGAAATAAGAAATAAAGTGAACCAATTTAATCTTCCCTGTAGGAAGCAAATTAAAGCCTTATCTCATTTTTTTTCTCTGAAGATTAGTAGATTTAAAAAGTAGGCCTTGTGAAAAGCCTCACTTGCATTATTAAAATGGACATCTAAAGTTGAAAATACAAAAGTATTTTTTAAAAATATTGATGTGTTAAGGACTTTGCAGTTTGGGAGCACAAAAGAAAATCTCTTCTTATAATTATTATTCCATTTTGCATATTTGCATCACATTAAAAATACCATAGTGCAGGGGTGCCTGGGTGGCTCAGTGGGTTAAAGCCTCTGCCTTCGGCTCAGGTCATGATCCCAGGGTCTTGGGATCGAGCCCCACATCAGGGTCTCTGCTTAGCAGGGAGCCTGCTTCCTCCTCCTCCTCTCTCTCTCTCTCTGCCTGCCTCTCTGCCTACTTGTGATCTCTGTCAAATAAATAAATAAAATCTTTTAAAAAAATACCATAGTGCATTTCAAAAATACACAAAGCAAAATAATATTAAGAGGGAGTTCAGAACTAAATTAAGGAAAATGAAAAGAGGCGTCTATTGTATGATTGGGATCTGCATGACTACTGTCAATGATGTAAGGGAAAAATCAGGAGGTTGTAGCTTTTTAATGATGACATGGTGAGTGATAGCATACTTTTCTTAGAGTATTTTATCCAGTCTGCCCAACAAATCACTAAGCTGAGTACTGAGGAGGAAAAACAGTGTCCAAGAGATATAAAGGATATCATTTATACAAGTTCACTCAGGTAATAAGTTGTAGCCCAGAAATTAAACCCATGACTCTTCTTTCCACACTACTTGTAAATAATTTTTTTTTCTGGATACCAAAGATATTGCTAAAAAGGAGGCAGTAAATACTGGAGGAATTATCCAGCCCGATAATGTAACACCAGAAGAACAATTTTATAAGTTTAGAACATATAATACAATAAGGCGAAGAGGATGAGAAAAACTATTTTTTCAGATATGTTTTCTATTTTCTATTTCTATAATTGAGGAAAATAGTATGAACGTAAATATGATAGGGCTTTAAAAATATGTCTTATTGGAACGTGTAGATCACTACTATTACCTGTTTCCAAAAGTTGTTTAAGGGATTTTCTTGAGAGAGAATTTTTATCTCTATTTGTCAATGTGCTCAAAATATGGATGCACATAAATGGAGAGGACTAGTGATATCACAGACTTTGAGCAATGTGATTCTGTGGTATATTGTTATGTATCACAAATCAATAATTTTTGAAAAATCAAAAATGTAGTATCCTTTATCTTGTGAAAAGCACTGTATAGAAAATATTTTATCATTCTAGTTTTTATGTCTTTACCTTTAATATTTTCAAAAATGTGAATCATATCTATGAAACTTCTTTAAAAAAACAACTTATATCCTGGTTATCCCATTAAGCTTTACCTACAAGAAGGAAAGTCCTGGTTAATTGATTAATTAAAATAGGGAGTACCAAAAAGTGTACTACTCTAAGATCCAGGGATATTCACAAATCAGAAGACAAACAAATTATATGCTCCTAGTACGTACATTATAATGAAAGAGACAAGCAGTAGAAGAAAATTAGTGTCCAAACAAATGATAAAATTCATTTAATGAAGAATTCTGTGGTTACACGTTAAATTGGATAAGGGCAGAGAAAGTGATGGGGATGGGTAGTGGTTATGATCTTAATTTAGAAAATCTATAGAGCTTAACCAAGGAGATAGTCATGTTTTTAGATGCCTAAGTAGTATGGAGCAATCTACATATAATCTGTGGAAACACAAACAAACTGAAGACAGGTGGACATAAAAAGATGAAAAGAATAAATCGTTCCTTAGAACTTACAGTATACAGATGAGGTCAAATATCTATCACAGTCTTTATAAGGAAAGTAATACAACACAAGCAGAAATAAGAATGAGAGAAATTAATTGTATATTCTGTGGAAATGGGTTGTATCCCCATCTCCACACAGACTGTATTTATCTAACTTCATCAAAATTGGATCCTGGACAATGGAACTGAAGCAGAAATGCTACTTCCAAAGCCTTTTCAATAAACTCTCATTTGAAATCATTCTTATTCTTCTTTTTTCAGGTTCTTTGGAACCCCAGGGAAAACTTGGGAGTTAATGTGTTGAAGATGACAGACCCAGGAGATTTAACAAGCTAGGATCCTCAAATCACTACTTGGATGAGAGCTGATCCATGTGGACTTTTATGAGTGAGAAAGGACCTTTTATTTTGCTTTCCTACTGAGATATGGAGGTTTACTCATTATAGTAGTTAGTGTTGCCTTAAGTAGAAATAGCCAAATTGCTAACATTATGAAAGTTAACAAAACAAAACAAATATGACTTACACAAAGAGAAATCTTTCATTGTGGAAATGGGAAAAAAAATAGAAAAAGAGGAGTTGAATAAAAAATTGTGTACTTACTTTCAGTAAAATCATCAGAAGTGGGTTAAGTGTGAGGGACAAAAGATGATTACGCAACCCTGTTCTTATGATGCATACAGATTACAGATAATAATGTTTAGTATTGTCCAGATGAACTCCTGTTCAACTTCCAGCACATATATATCTTTAATATAGAGCAAGGAACATGGCAACTACACCTGCCAGTACTCTCATTAACTTCCATTGCTTTATATTTTTTAATCATTTTCATTGCTCTGGTAATAGCTATTAACTACCTTTGCCTATACAAATGTGATATTCCTGGAATGCACACTTGGAAAAGCAGTTGTAAGTAACCTAGACACAGGGGAGAAACAATGAACATGTAAATGACAAAATTCAGATTTTGTTTTTTATTTAGTCCCTTGTTTAGTTTGAGGCAGTTGTTTCTGGCGTTTATTTATGTTAATCTATTTTTCTAGGCCTCATTTGGTGAGAACAAAATTTGGACCTAATGATTTCATCAAGGTAATGCAACCCAGTGAAACACAATCTAGACACATGTCAGGCCTTTCTTAATTACACAGCTTTTCCTCCATTATGGCCTTCAAACCACAACATTAATTATACTAGTCAAAATTTACCACATGCTATTGAATAATATTTTAAATAAATAGTTTATTAAGGTTTCATGTTGGACACTTCCCAATTACAAAGAGAACTGTATATGTAGCTATAGTTGTTAATTTTAGTCAGTTGATATTCAGTAAAATTCTCAGGATGACAGAAATAAAATTGTTCTAAATTCTTGGTTTCTAGCCAGTTATTCAAATTGTTCAGAAAATTCTAAATGGTAACTTTATGACACTGTTGTGAAAGACTATGGTGTGAAATTTTAACAAAACCATTGCCTTCTAATGCCATTTTATATGAATATTGATGCCAAGTATTATAAAATTGCTTCCTTTAGAAAATGTGTGAGGGTAAACTAAAATATTCATTAAGTCTGTTAATTCCTTTTCAAATGCTGCTGAAATATGTGCTTAAGGCCCCTTAAAGGTGGTTTTAATTTCTTCAGTAAATTTCCAAGATCAGGAGTATAATCTAATGTCAGTGTAAGTTCTTTGTGGTTCAGTACAACTCTAACACTATGAAGTAATTTTAAATTGCTTTCCAGGGTTTTTTTTTTTTTAAGATTTTATTTATTTATTTGAATTTTATTTTATTTATTTATTATTTATTATAATTTATTTATTTTATTTATTTATTTATTTATTTATTTGAGAGAGAGAGAAAGAGAGGACAAGCAGGGGGAGGTGGGGAGGGAGAGGAAGAAGCAAGCTCCCCGCTGAGTAGGGAGCCGGGTGTAGGGCTTGATCCCGGGATGCTGGGATCATGACCTGAGCCAAAGGCAGACACTTAACAGACTGAGCCACCCAGGCACCCTGCTTTCTGGAGTTCTGACACTGCATATGAATAGAGTAATATAAATAGAGTAAAAATAAATTACCTCTACTGAACTTTATTACATCAGAAATTTGTTAATTTTATGTATTAGTTAATTCTAGTAACAAGACAACTTACATATGCTAAATTATTTCCTACTCATACCCAGCTCCCTTGCAAGGTATTAATAACATTTTTCAGTTAAGGATCACATTGTAAAGTAACTTGCTAGTTATCAAAGAGGTAAATTAACCTGCCCCAAATTTATAGCAAGTATTGAAATTATAATTCAAGCTTAGGTCTGTTAGACCCACTCATTTGTTCTATCACTATGACGTGTTATCTTAGTTCAAAGAAAATGGGCCAGAAGGGAAAAAAACATACACGATCATTTCATGCTGCTTTAAGAAACTTGGCCTTTATCTGGAAGGCAATGGGGAAACCTGAAGCAGAAATTCCTTCCTTCCCTGGCAATTTCACTGCATGTCACTCTCTTTTGCTGTGTGCGCTTCAACCACACTCACCCTTCGGTTGTTATTTCCAAGTGTCTTCCAGTCTCTGGTTCTTTTCCATTCTGTTACTTCTGTACTTATTTCCTACTCATTCCTCAAATCTCAGCTCTAATGTTATTTCTTAACAAGAAATACTATTTTTTGTTATTTCTAAGTCTTTCCCCAATCATTCAGTCTCCTGTAAGCTATCACATTTTATTTTTCATTTGTAGCAATCAAATATATTTGTTAAATAAATGAGCTAATGAATGAATGAGCTACATGTTATGAGTGCAAAGTAGAATATTAGAAAGAGGTTGGCCTACAAAAATAGATTTCAAGAGCTACAAAGGGAAAGAAATAGTTTTTGTCCAAATGGGAAGGCTTGGTTGCAATAGTAGAAGAAAGAATTGAAAGGAAAGAATGGATATGAAGGATGTTATGAAAAAACTAGATAATGTTATATATGCTATACTAAGATTTAAAATCTTAGGAAAATAGGAATATTCAGAGATTTGTAGCAGAATGTGAGATTTCTTCTCAGAGGATTACAACTCTGAGAATGAAAACAATGATTTTGGCTTAGGACACACTGAATTTGAGGTGGTAGACTTGTTGAATTTAAGGAACTTAAATATATAATTTGTGCCATTCAGTAAAAAATTGGAATTAATGGAGTAAAATACATATAAATATCTTCTGATTTCTCATAGTCTAAGGAATTCAAATCAGATAGGATCTTACTACATAGTTATTAAGTGCTGCCATATCCATGATTCAGTCCCATGCACTTGCATAAACTGGTGATAAAGTGAGAAATCTGTATTCTGAGGGTGTTTATGAATGAATTGTAGATGACTGTTACAGCCTGACAGAATGAATCATTATTTGACCAGTAATAACATGTGTTCCATTATTTGTCAGTGGTTTAAATACATTTAAAAATAATTGTATTTGTGGTGTGATTGGGGATTTAGTGTTCAGATTTGAGGGAAATAAATGACAGAGTTAAAAATATTTCAACCAGTGAACAAGTAGATAATAAGATCCTGTTTTTATGCCTCATGCCAATGTGCTATTTGCCTTCCATAGACATAGTCCCTATTTTTTATTGGTGAACCAAAGTACAGTTCAGGGACATCTGCTTAACCATCTCTAGTAATATAATATATTGTGGTTTGTCAATGATAAAAATGATGTTGATGAGAAAGCATAAGGAAAATTTTTCAAAATTATGTTGCTGGTGGGGGAATGGTAACCTAGATTTCCAGAATCTATTTTTCATTTTATACAGGCTATACCTGAAATCCTAACACTACCTAAAGGTGGAGGTGAAAACCAAGTACGTTGCATTTTATCAAGTCTATTGCTTTAATAAATTGCTATCTATATTATTCCTATTTTCAGAGACACTCAAGATTGTCTTAATGTTACTATATTACCCTCCATCTTCTTGTTACCTATTACCTTTCTTTATCATGTGCTCTATTTATTATCAGAAGATCCTATCATAATTACATATTAGAAATAACTTCCAGGGGAATTTTAACCATTAATCTTGAAAGATGAAAGATCAAATTAGATTTTCTTCCTTAGATACCTCACTAAGGCTAATGGAAAGGCATTGGTATCATGTTGATATTATGGTCAATATTATGGCAATATAACTATCATCACACACACACAAAGACACACATCCTGAAGTATCCAATGAAATTATTTTCATGTTTTCAAAATATTGAAATTTCCCCCAACCTCCAGCATAACTTTCAGATCCTGAGATAAATTTTTCTAAGTGCTTAATATTTAGGAAAGTTAATTTTGAAATTAACAATTGAAATGGCCTATGAATACACTTCTATATTATGTTGCGTTGCAACAATCAGATTTTTTTTTAAGATTTTATGTATTTATTTGACAGAGAGACAGAGAACAAGTAGACAGAGGGGCAGACAGTTGGGGCGGAGTCAGGGAAAGCAGGCTCCCCGCTGAGCAGAGAGCCCAACACGAGGCTCAATCCCAAGATCCTGAGATCATGACCTGAGCTGAAGGCAGAGGTTCAACCCACTGAGCCACCCAGGCGCCACGCAACCATCAGATATTTTTATCTATGAAATCAATATTATGTACTTTGCCCAACATTTCACTTTCAATAGCATGTTTTGAAAATCCTACAAGCTTTTCTAATAGTATAGAGAACTTATAATTGCCTGAAAGAAAGAAAATTCTTGAAATTATATTCATTTAGGTAAAAATTGTAAACGTTTACAAGGACTTTGTTTTTAAATATGTTGATGCAAAGCGTGGAAAGAGTAAGGATATTTTATCATATATCTGTGACATTTCCCAGAATTATGGGTCAGTAGGAAAAAATTTTAACTTCTCTGTGCCCCAAACTTATCATGAGTAAAATGGATAAAATCATGCCTGCTTCAAATATTAAATTATGTCAGGGTGACTAATGGTAGGAGCATAGGAGAATTACAATAATTATTGTTACTTTTAAAATTGGTTCCTACTTTACACATATGCTACCCATTACAGGGAGTTTTCTCCATCACTTATCTTGTTTCCTACTTCATATTCCTTCTTCTTTATATGTCTCCTTCATACTTATTCTTCAAAGTCATTTTATAGAAAAGAAAGAATGGAAAAATCCAATGTGAGAGTTTGTCAAATGTTAAAAGGGAAACCACTTTCCTTATCCCTCATAAACCCAATAACAATAGTGACAAAGTGTTATGTTCTTTATTGCTTAAGAAATCCTTTAAAAACTGACTCACTCTTCAAAATATGAAAGATATCTTCATAATGGTTCACAATATAGTCAAACAGATGTATTAAAGGAAGAATGGAGTATTTTTTATATAAACCATATAGTGAGAATTCTGGCTCACTAACCAAGTTCTCATGTGCCTTTCCTCCATCCTAACAGAGCCCTGATTTTAATTGGGTTTCTACTCTTCTCATGCAGAATCCATTTGACCTGGGGTGAGCCTTGGAGTCAACTAACCAACTATTATGTTACGTGAGCTGAATTCACAGGTTCAGTAGTGGCATATGTCCAGAGCAACCTAGTAAGTAAGGGATGCTTGATTGGAATAATGAGATGGAAACATACTTTCTCTTTTCCCTTCTTCTGGAAAGTGTTATACACCAAGGTGGACTTGAAATAACTGCAGTTATTTTATCACCCACATGAGGATGAAGGCAATACACAGAAGGAAGCAAAGTTAACAGAATCATAGGACATTTCCAGTCAGAAGCTGAAAGCTTCTATCCTTCTGGGTTTCACATTAGATGAAACAATAAAATTTCCTATTTTAAAGCTAGGTTAGGGTTTGTATTACTTACACACAAAGTATCCTAAATGATAAAGGATAAGATTTGAAAATTTTAAAGTGATGGGAAAACTTGAGGCTTAAATTACATAATGTGACATATTAGGTCCCACAGACAGATTGCTTATTGCAGAATTAGAACTCATCCTCACATCTCTCCCCTTCAATTCGTCATACTTTTTCTTACAGTAAGCATCTTCCAGTAAACCTCATAACAGGAAAGTATAAAGAGTAGAGTTCCAAGTTATCAGATTGTTCCACCATGCTAAAAAACATGAAAACCCTTAGTCTTTCAAAGGGAATAGCATCTTCTGTTCTTTTCCCCATGGACTTAATTACATGCTTACCACCTCAGAATTTGTGTCCTAAATCCAAATATTGGTGAACTATTCACCAGCATACTCACATATGTTGTTTAAATCAGATGGTATATTACTGAGACTAGTAAGGCCTCCTGAATCACCATTATAGTATAGTATAGTATAGTACATTATAGTACAAGATTGCTTGTACTATAGACTCATTAGAAATTTATTCCTGACATCATACATTGATAATTACTCTTTAATTATCTTCCACTACCCCTAAGTTAAAACCTGCCTCTAACTAGTTTCTTTGATTTATAATTTATAAGAGTGTTGATCTACTATATACAGTCATGGTTCTGATACTCTTCCTTATTATGTCAGTTAGTTATTGCTGTGTAATATGCTACCCAAAAATTCATGGCTTAAAAAAAATTAAAAGAAACAAAATAAGTAAACTAAATAATATTTAAAGATAAATTAAATAAGTAACAATACAAATAAATGAGAAGCAACACAAAGAAAAACATAAAATAAAAAGGAGAAAAACAGCATAAAAGAGAAAATAAATTAAAAAGAAAAAGAAAAGAACTTGTTACTCTTCATGAGCCTACATGTTGACTGTGTGGTTCTACTGATTTGGGCTGAATCACAGAACATGGTTTGGCCTTCCTCACACATCTGCAGACAGTGAGAACATCAGTTTCAGTGATCATCTGTGATTCATCTCATCAGCTGGGATGATAGCCTGGGTTTGTTTTCATGGCTGGGGGAAGATTCCAAGAAAGAGAACAGAAGAGCACTGGACCCTTTGAGGTCTAGTTTCAGAATTGGCATAGTGATTAATTGTTCATGTATTTTAAACTTTCTCAGTGTCATAACATCTATTTCTTCATTATCAGTATTTCACAGTTTAGAGTCATTAGACCTGCATTGATCTTCCTTTCTTAAGGTGGACAGAGAACAATAGCATATTATCTCTCTCGAAATAACAAACAACAACAATAAATCAATATGATAAAGACAGACAATGCTATAAACTTTGAGTGCATATAATGCATATATTTTAAAGAGTAAAAATAAAATAGAAAAGAGAAATTGATAAAAAATATATAATGAAGAATATTTTCTAGCAATGAGAGAGAGATGGTATTCCAGCAGATTGATAAGGTACATAGTGCATCAGAAATAAGAAAATGAAAGAAACGGTCAGCCACAAACAACACAACATCTTGATCACATTACTGAACATTAAAACAAAAAAGAATACTATAAACAACCAGACAGAAAATAACAGATCATTTACAAATACAGAAATATCAAAGAGGTCTCATATTTCTGTATTCCCACAGTGAAGGTACAATATAGTCTTATAAATTCTATGCCATTTAAGTTTTTCTAAAAGGATATGACATAATTTTTACTTTTTTAAATTAATTTTAACTAGCCGCACTATAAAAATTAAACTTATCTACAAACCACACTATAAAAATTAAACTTATCTACAAACCAAAATCCTATTTGTTCAGTGCCCTACCTGCCAGGCTATCTTCCTTGTTCCCAGAGGAAATGATTGTTATCAGTATGATGCATATCTTTCCTGACATGTCCTTTTTTGTAACATATGTATTAGACATTTTATTCACTTCCAGGAAATATTTTGGGAAGTGGGGATGCAGTTTTGAATAGTCTCTGTTGTTACAATGCTTACGATTTAGTGGAGTAAGAGAATCAAAAAATAAAAGTGGGGATGAAAGGGAAATTGGAATTAGCTTGATAATAATTGCTTCATCTTTTGTACTAAGTAGCAAAAAAGACTGGTTTATTTCTCAAATTATTGGATTAAGAAACATGATAAAAGCATTTACTTAAAGATATAAACATATCCATCATAAAAGGTTAAAAAGGAGCCTACTGTATGTTTCTCCACAGAGAAAGGAAAAACCAGGAGAAAAAGTAGAAAAGAAAATATGGAAAAGGCAAAAGAAAAGCAGCAAAAAAGCTGATGCTCAAAAATATTGCATATAAAATTACCTAAAAATAAAGATAAAATTAAAATGAACTTACCCTCTAGAAGTGAAAGGTTGAATGAGATGAAGTCCCTCTTAACACTTGTTTGGATGAGCACTGCGTATTACACGTAAGGGATATATCACTGAATTTTACTCCTGAAACTAATATTACACTCTATGTTAATTAACTGGAATTTAAATAAAAACTTGAAAAAAAACACAATTAAAAAAAAGATAAAGTCACCTTTTAAAATTAAAAAAGAAATAAACAGACTTTATCTTGAATTATACAAATAAAACCAAGTGTATGGAATCCTTAAGAGACACACCTAAAACCAAGCAATCAAAGAGTTGAAGACAAATATGACAACATGTATATTAGGTGCTGTGTACTGCTGTGTTTATTATCTTTAACTGCCAAACAAACTTTTCCATGTCCTCCTCTCTACCCATAGTCCCAACCTCTCAGGCCTAGGGTGGCGGAATGGAGAGGAGGGAGGTGTGTTTCCTGCCAGGGCTTTGGAAATGCTCTTCCCTTTCATTACCAGTCTAGATTTTGAGGCTTTGCCTCTGGGGGTCCATATGAGAAGGATACAAGTCTGAATCTGTTGTATCACTTGTCATATTGGAAGACCTACTAAAATTAGAGGAATAAAGCTGAGAAAGGCTAAGGAGAAACTGAAGTTGGATGTAAGGAAATACCAGCTAACTTGAATCTTCACGTAGCTGCCAAGGCCAAGTTGCTATGCCTCTTCCTCAATCCTATGAGTTACATTAGTTTTTTGGGGCCAATTCATTTCCTTTTCTCCTTAAACTAGTTAGATTTTTGTTTGGGGGACTTGCAAATGTAGTAGTCTTGACCAATATCTCAAGCAGATTTTTTATTTTTAATAATAGAAAATTGTGATTTTAGTATTAAAAGAATTAGTATTAAACTAATATTAAAAATTAGTACTAAAGCAATTTTGTCTACAAGTTACAAAATAATCAGTGAAACAGAGAATGTCATTTTATCATGATCGAAAGCAGAACAATGGTAAAACAGCTGCTAAGAAGGTTTTGGCAAGACTAATTCCACAGCAAAATATGTAAGAGTGAAGGAAGGAATAAAGAAAGAAAGAAAGATAGAAAGGCAGATATCAATGAACAGAATCAAATACATAAAAGGAAGGATGGGTTAATAAAATGTATAACTTCTTGGTAAGTCTGACCAATGATACTATTTTCCTTTAGAGAAGACTGACTTTGCTTGTGGCCTGAAACGCTTCTGGAGGCAAATTAGCCTCATTCCAAAGATGGCCTGAGATGGTTACATGTTGGCTTTATTCCTTTTGACAGCTAGTCTATTTCTGGTTCACCCTCATTCCTTCGATGCTTCCAACAGAAGCTCACAGTTTTTACCAGAGGCCCTTCTCCTTAGACTTCTAATTTTTCTCCTCAGCCCTATGAGCCCTATGAGCCCTATGAGATCTCTAAAAACTCTGCTTGGTTTATTATCTTTTTTTTTTTTTTTTTTTTTGCCACCATTGTCACTTTTGAAATCAGCTATTGCTAAAGGGAAAAAAGTGGCCTCAAGGTTTGAGTTAACTTCTCTCAACTTTTCTTCTTTTCCTAGCACAACAGAGTCTGACTAATTTCCTGAGGCTTCAAAAGACATTTTTTAAAAGATTTTGTTTGTTGAATTATTCTCAGCATGAGTGTTGGTCTCAAACAATTTAGACTATGGTTGGATGTGAGATTCCATCTCAGTAAATTTTTTCTTCAGATTAAATAAAAGTACAACTGCAATCCATAGTACTTAGAGAAGAATTAAGAAACCACTGGAGAACTTTCTCTATTGGAAAAATTGTGTTTCCCTTTTTCGCATCATGGCAATCTTTATGGAGCCATAGATGGCATTAACATTGATATCCTCTAATTCTGACCCTCCCTTTGATTCCAAGGACCAAGTCTAATTTAATCCAATGCTTTCCATACCCTGTATTGCATCTGATACCTTCAAAGTGCTCAACCTATGCTCACAGGATTAAACAATTTAAATGTGCTTTATCCATCTCTGGATTAAATCACTGTGTACTCCTGTTTCTGCACATTTGGCTATCTTCATCACTGCATTCTCTTCGCTTTGTACTTCCGTACACTAAGTCTTGTCATCCCAAAAGTTTTCGTGAGGAAGCTTTTTCACATGGGAGACTGAATGTCTGCTTTCAATGTTGCATTTTCTGTCACCTTCCTCCAATGGTAAGATTATAGACAACCAGTTCCAGTCATATTATCTGCTTTATAATGACCTCCTACCTCCCAGATTATCCTCTTGGGCCTAAAGGCATATGATGCTACTGGCCCAACTTTTCTCCAATATGGTTTTGCACACTATTCTCAAAATAATCTTTATATTATCCCTTTTTTATATTCAAAGAATGTACATCGACAGCATTGCTTTGTCTTCTGTCTGTGGAGTAGCCGTGATTGAGTTTGTCACCCTTCTGCAAATGAGAAGAGAATTTGCTTATATTCAGTATTCATCTCTCACTAGGAAACAGGCTTTCCCCAGATACTGAATCTGCTAGTGCCTTGATCTTGGACTTCTAAACCCCAGAATTGTGAGGAAATCAATTTTTGTTACTGAAGTCACCAAGTTTTTGGTATTTTGTTATGGCACCCCTAGCAAACTAACATAGAATTCATAGTTCGTATCATTTAGTTGTTATTTATCACATATTGTTTCTCAGAATTATTTATATCTTCCCACATGCATAGCTTGTCCTCCCAACAGAATAATAATGTCTTCCAAAGCAGGAACTCACCTTATACTTTGTTACTTCATTAATGATGTCCACCAGTACAACCCGTACAGTAGAAACTTAAATATTTATTAAGCCTTTTAATTAATTAGAGTAACATTTATCTTACACGTTAAAAGTTTGACTAATTCGTAGAACAGGGAAATGAAATATTTTATATGCACTTTATTCCATATAAATATATATATGATATATAGCATATATTACATTACATGATATATATTATATATATATACAAAATCTACCAATATATTTTATTTGTAATAGGGAGAGAATGGAAAATCAAAAAATAAATGATTGAGGGGCGCCTGGGTGGCTCAGTGGGTTAAAGTCTCTGCCTTCGGCTCAGGTCATGATCCCAGGGTCCTGGGATCAAGCCCCGCATTGGGCTCTCTGCTCAGCAGGGAGCCTGCTTCTCTTCCTCTCTCTCTGCCTGCCTCTCTCTCTACTTGTAATCTCTGTCTTTCAAATAAATAAATAAAATCTTTAAAATAAATAAATAAATGATTGATCAAGCTTTCATAGTTTCATACTTATACCTTAAAAAATTCCTCTATAGCCATTACCTTATTATACCATCAAGATGAAGTAATGAGACAACAAAAGAAAAAAAATTCTCCTTTTAAGAAACAGCTTTAATTTTCATTGATTTTATTCCTTAGTTTCAGCAAGACTTCAGAGTAAGTTAGGTTCTGAAGAAAACAGAATATTAGGCCATAGGGGTACTATTTAATGCAGAGAAAATGTAATTTTCTCCGAGAAAACAGTCTTCTAATAAAATATGTTACTGAAAAACAGTAAGGTTTTAACTATCTGTAGCAAAATGTAAAGCAGCTCATTTGAGCTCTTCAAGATTGAATCATATCACTTCATTAACATTGTTGAATAATTTGGGGACTTAAAGACAAGGTAACAATATTTGATATAGACTGCCAAAAATAGTTTAAGTTATTCATTTTTATGTCAATAATGATATTTATTAATGGTTGGAACTATTTGGTGAACAAAGATTGCCTGAAAATCGCTAGAAGTTAGGGAGAGGCAAGGAAGGACTCATTGCTCTAGATTTCAGAGAGAACATGGCTTTGGTAACACCTTGTAATTTTGAACTTTCCATTCCAGATATGTGAGACAATAAATTTCTGTTGCTTTCACACACCCACCCACACACACACACACACACACACACACGCAGAGATTTGGATCATGGTAAAACAGAACACTATAAAAAGTAAAAATAAAACTTGTGAGTCAACATGGTAATTGAATAAATGATTGATGCTGGGTATGTATAACCACAACTGAAAATGAAGACTCAGCATCTATCCTTAAATAAACTTTTTTATTTTTAGCTGGTAGGCAGAATACAAACATATGAAATATATTAGTAACATTTATAAAATAACAAATGTGTAAATTAGTTGGATATAAATTTAACAAGGGTCGGGCGCCTGGGTGGCTCAGTTGGTTAAGCCTCTGCCTTCGGCTCAGGTCATGATCCCAGAGTCCTGGGATCAAGTCCCGCATTGGGCTCCCAGCTCCATGGGGAGTCCGCTTCTCCCTCTGACCTTCTTGCCTCTCATGCTCTCTCTCACTGTCTCTCTCTCAGATAAATAAATAAAATCTTTAAAAAATTTTTTTTTAATTTAACAAGGGTAATGCTGATAAAGTTGAAATGGAGTCAATTAGTCACAGTTTTCTATGTGAGGCCATATTGATAATTCTTTTAAAATTGTGTTGGAATGAGACTTCCAAGAAGAAAATTTTAAAATAACATCTTTGGTGGACTACATAAATATAGGATTTGAAGATAAATATATTCCTCCTAAAGTTTTGTGATGAAAAATTTGTATCAATTTTGCTAGACATATATGTATATATACCCATATTATTTCTCCACCTTCTTCTGACCATTGACAATTATATTCAAACTAGAAAATATAACTAACAATAATATCTATTATGAGAGATTAGTAAAATTGTGTAATGCTGTTTTGTAATTCCTTTTCTTCTTTCAAGATCAAGACATCTATCTATTGCCTCAGTGAGTGAGAATATTGACTGTTTATATCATAGCTACATCTTTCTGGATATTTCCATCAGCTAAAAAGGAGATGACTTACTCATCTCCTTTTTAGTAGAGCCTCTTGAGTAGAGCCCTACTCAAGATACAGGGCTCTACCCAAGAACAACTTATATCTTATGAGCCACCCATACTAGGGTACAATGCTTGGCCATTTGCTTTGGTTGAAAACAATTCCAAATCAATATCCCTACTCCAGAGATCTTTGTGAAAAGTCCTGAGGGTTCTACTATAACTGTACTACAATTCAGCTTCTCCCTCTGACTTATAAAAGTTTAGAAAATTAATATAATAAGGCTTGATCTGTTGAAGAAACATAACTCTGAAATTGATCCCAAAATAATGCTTGCAAACAAATTTGCTAAGTTATCAGCAATGAACAATGCTTAACTTTCCACTCATTTCCCCCATTACATATCTAGTGAATATTCAGTAAATCCTTTCGTATTGCTGGGTGAACTCTAATTTCTCATTGAACTTAAGATTTCATCTTCTATTTTTTGTCTGCTTTTCTTTTACATCATAAATAAGAGAAAGCATAATATTAGTGACATCTCTAACATATATGATTTTCAATTTTTTTTTCTAGTGGATGGGCTTTCCTTTACATTGCATAATTTCTAATATTACCAATTTAATTTGATCTTTACCTCTTATAGACATAAACTAAGGGAACCACTTTAATAACATAGTTTATTGAAATATTTAACAAAATTTTGTGAATGAGATATTGTTTGTGCATGTACGTATGTGGAAAGAAGACTCATATGTCAAAATTTCCAAGGCATGGGTGAACCAGGAAAATATTTAAGAAGGGCAGTAAAAAAATGCAGGAAACAAAGTTATTACTTATTCAAAAAGAAATATATCAGCAATTCTTATGCTTCAGACACAATTCACTTCATTGAAGACCTACTAAATACATTGAATACAAATAATAACACTACTTACAAAGATATATCAAGGGCTTGCTCAGAGCTGAGCTCTGTTGTTGGGAGACAGCTTACATTACCTAACTTAATCATTGGTACAAACCTGGAAAATAGGTATTATCATATGGTTGAGAATATTGCAACTCAGAATATGAGATATTTACCCAGGGTCATATAAGAGTGAATGAAAGAGCCAGAATTGGTATCCATTTAGGTTCTAAATCCTATTTTTTTTTTGCCAGCAATAGAGTAGGCACTTAATAAAAGTGAATTAAATTAAATTTAAGGATTGACACAAGGAAAATGTGATAAGAGATAGAAAGGAAACATACTTACCTTTTATTCACTTAAATATACTTTTTTCCCCAGTAGTTTTAAAAATATGTGACAATGGATCTCTCTTTAGTTTTCACTTGTGTATTCAAAAAATTGTCAAACTACCATTGTATGTCAGGAATTTTATTGTGAATTAAATGGAAGAAAAATGAAGACATTTTTGTTGTCTTTTGGGAGATCCAATTCAAGCAAGAGAAACAAATAAGAAACAATTTTAAAATAAAGAAACTTACCAGAATCGGCCTATAACCATCAAGGAAATTGAAGCAGTAATTTAAAATTTCCCAGCAAACAAGAGTCCAGGGCCAGAGGGCTTTCCAGGGGAATTCTATCAAACATTTAAAGTAGAATTAATACCTATTCTTCTGAAGCTGTTTCAAAAAAGAGAAATGGAAGGAAAACTTCCAAATTCTTTCTATGGGGCCAACATTACCTTGATCGCAAAATCAGACAAAAACCCCACAAAAAGTAGAATCACAGAGCAATAACCCTGATGAACATACATTCAAAAATTCTCACCAAGATACTAGCCAATAGGATCCAACAGCGCAGTAAAAGGATTATTCACCACAACTAAGTGGAATTTATTCCTGGGCTGCAAGGTTGTTCAACATCTGCAAATCAATCAATGTGATACACTACATTAATAAAAGAAAGGACAAGAATCATATGATTCTCCCAACTGATGCAGAAAAAGTATTTAACAAATACAACATCCTTTCTTGATTAAAACTCTTCACAGTTTATGGATAGAGGGAACATATCTCAATATCATAAAAGTCATATACCAAAAGCCCTCAGCAAAGATCATTCTCAATGGGGAAAAACTGAGAGCTTGTCCCCTCAAGTCAGAAACATGACAGTAATATCCACTCTCACCACTGTTGTTCAGCATAATACTGGAAGTCTTAGCCTCAGTAATCAGATGACAAAAAGAAATAAAAGGCTTCTGAATTGGCAGAGAAGAAGTTAAACTCTCAGTCTTCAAAGATGACATGATAGTCTGTATGGAAAACCCAAAATACTCTACTCCAAAATTGCTAAAACTCATAGAGGAATTCAGCAAAGTGGCAGGATGTAAAATCAATGCATAGAAATCAGTTGCATTTCTATACACTAACAATGAGACAGAAGAAAGAGAAATTAAGGAGTTGATCCCATTTACAATTGCACCCAAAACCATAAGATACTTGGAATAAATGTAACCAAAGATGCAAAGGATCTATACTCAGAAAACTATATAACACTTATAAAAGAAATTGAGGAAGACACAAAGAATTGGAAAAACGTCCCATACTCATGGATTGGAAGAAAAATTTTGTTAAAATGTCTACAGTACCTAGAACAATCTAAACATTCAATGCAATCCCTATCAAAATACCATCAATTTTTTTTCACAGAAATGGAACAAATACTTCTAAAATTCGTATGGAACCAGAAAAAAACAAAAAAACAAAACAAAACAAAAAAAACAAAAAAACAAAACTCTGAATAGCCAAAGAAATGTTGGAAAAGAAAACCAAAGCTGGTGGCATCACAATTCCAGACTACAAGCTGTATTACAAAGCTGTAATCATCAAGATTGTATGGTACTGACACAAAAACAGACACATAGATCAATGAAAAGGAATAGAAAACCCAGAAATGGATCCTCTACTCTTTGGTCAACTAATCTTCAACAAGGCAGGAAATAATATCCAGTGGAAAAAAGACAGTCCCTTCAATATATGGTGTTGGGAAAATTGGACAGCCACATACAGAAGGATGAAACTGGAACATTTTCTTACATTGTACACAAAAATAGACTCAAATGGATGTAAGACCTAAATATAAGACAGGAATCCATCAAAATCCTAAAGAAGAACACATGCAGAAACCTCTGTTACCTCTGCCACAGCAACCTCTCCAAAGGCAAGGGAAACAAAGGCAAAAATGAACTATTGGGACTTAATCAAAATAAAAAGCTTTTGCACCACAAAGGAAACAGTCAACAAAACCAAAAGACAACCTATAGGATAAGAGAAGATATTTGCAAATGTCTTACCAGTTAAAGGGCTAGTATCCAAAATCTAATAAGAACTCATCAAACTCAACACTCAAAGAACAAATAACCCTATCAAGAAATGGGCAAAAGACATGAACAGACACTTCTCCAAAGAAGATACACAAATGACCAAAAGTCACATGAAAAAGTGCTCCACATCACTCAGCACCAGGGAAATACAAATCAAAACCACAATGAGATACCATCTCAAACTAGTAAAAATGGCTAAAATTAACAGCTCAGGAAAAGACGGATTTTGGCAAGGATGCAGAGAAAGAGGAACCCTCCTACACTGTTGGTGGGAATGCAAGCTGGTACAGCCACTCTGATAAACAGTATTGAGGTTCCTCAAAAAGTTGAAAATAGAGCTACCCTACTACCCAGCAAATTGCACTATTAGGTATCTACCCCAAAGATAAAAATGTAGTGATCCAAAGGGTACCTGCACGTGTATGTTTATAGCAGCAATGTCCACAGTAGCCTAACTATGGAAAGAGCCCAGATATCCATGGCTAAATGAGTAGATAAAGAAGATGTGGTATCTATATACAATAGAATACTACTCATCCATCAAAAGAAAAATGAAATCTTGCCATTTGTAACCACATGGATGGAACTGGAGAGTACTATGCTAAGCAAAATAAGTCAATCAGAGAAAGACAATTATTGTATGATCTCATTCATATGTGGAATTGAAGAAACACAGCAGAGGATCATAGGGGAAGGGAGGGAAAAATAAAACAAGACAAAAATTAGAGAGGGAGACAAACTATAAGAGACCCTTAATCACAGGAAACAAACTGAGGGTTGCTGGAGGGGGAAGAGGTGAGCAGAAGGGGTAATTGGGTGACAGACCTTAAGGAAGGCTTGTGATGTAATGAGCTCTGGGTATTATATAAAACTGGTGAATCACTGAAATCTACTATTAAAAAAAAAAAGCCTTATTGTACCATACTCACCCTTCTCATTGTGATTTGAGACAATAAAATACCCCATGTAATGAAAAAAATTAATTAATTAAAAAATAAAATAAAGAAATTAATTTAATTAATTAATTAAAAAATAAAATAAAATAAAATAAAAAATAAAATAAAATAAAGAAATAAAAAATAAAATAAAATAATATCTTAACAGTGGTCAAGGAAGCCCCAATACTTATTATCTAAAATTTATTTTTGTACTTTACTAAACCTACCAAATTTGTTCTTCAACTTCTAAAGGATCATATGCATCTTTTTAGAGAGGAAAGATTTTGAATTCATGAAGTCTAAAACCGCCCCTAAAAATATGCTCAATAATTTAAACAAAAAGTGAACCGTACTTCATCTCATCCAATCTCTTCTTTTTGAAAATGAAAGAGGAGTCCTTAATAATTGAAAGACTTGTTGGGAATGACAGCCAGAACCAACACTGAAAGCCAAGTGTCTCATATTCTGGGCTAATGTTTCTTCTTTGATGCCACAGAGTTTTTGTCTGAGGTCTTAAGGAATCAGGTATTCTAAAAGGAAATTGGGCTTCCAGCCTAATGAAAATTAAAATAATGAATGAAATTCCAGTAAGGGTGAGGTGATATGTCATTATAGTTTTGATTACATTTCCTTATGATGGGTGATATTGAGCATTCTTAAATTTTTCCTTGGCTTTTCTTTCACTTTTTTTTGTAATTTAATTTTATTTGTTTTTCAGTGTTCCAAAATTCATTATTTATGCACCACACCCAGTACTTCATGCAATATGTGCCCTCCATAATACCCACCACCAGGCTCACCTCCCTTTCTCCCCCTCCAAAACCTTCAGTTTCTTTTTTCTCTTTCTTTGGATGACGTGGAAGTTTTTGTTTTGTTTTGTTTTGTTTTTCTTTTTCTTTTTCTTTTAGAATCTTATGCTTTCCCCAGATCCCTTGGAGTCCCAAGGAACATGGTGTGGGATTTACTGCATAAGAAATGGTATCTTGGAGGAAAAAAAAACAAAAACAAAACAAAACTTAGAGCCATTTGAATTATAGAAAATGAAAGATAGAAATTACTTTAAAGTCATATAATACATTGTCTTCTTTTGTATAAGAAAATTAAGACTCAGAATGAGATTGAACAATCTACAAATTTGAGTTAACCCTAGGATTTTTATGAGTGCTTTTACTGTGACAAACATAGCTCAGTGTTTTTTTTTTTTTTTTTTTTTTTTTTTTTTTTTTTTTTTTTTTTTTTTTTTTTTTTTTTTTTTCAAAGATTTTATTTATTTGACAGACAGAGACCACAAGTAGGCAGAGAGGCAGAGAGAGAGAGGAAAGCAGGCTCCCCGCTGAGCAGAGAGCCCGATGCGGGGCTCGATCCCAGGACCCTGAGATCATGACCTGAGCCGAAGGCAGAGGCTTAACCCACTGAGCCACCCAGGCGCCCCTAGCTCAGTGTTTGATATAAGTAGATACTTAATGAATGTTGAAAAGCACATGGACTATTAAAAATAAGGATGATAAAACTTTTAATGAAATTTAAGATTTAAAAGCAAAAGGATCAAAGTTCATATACTATAGTGTCTCAGAGTGGTTCTTATCTAAAGTATAGAGAATAAATTTAATAATTCTCATAGAATTTTTTTACATTATTTTTTGTTTCATAGTATTCTATTTTTTTTTCAAGTTTATATGAAACTCAGTCAAAGCAAGTTTTTATGGAGCTCCTGAGTACTATACATGTACATGTAACATGATTAATTTTAACCATTTCTTGATCTTCTACCATGGATTCACTTCTTAAGCCAGTGCTGTGTTTAAATACTTTTCTTTGATAGAAACTTTCTCTAATATTGAATATTTAAAGTAGGAAAACAAATCTAAACCCTCTGTCAGTTTAACACCCACCATGGGAATAATGAAAGTCATAAATTAGAATGGAACAGTTTCTATTGTGAATTTTCATACAGAATTATATATATATATATATATATATAGGCACATTTACATATATACACACATGCACACATGCTTTACATATGTAAATTTTATCTTATCTAGCTATTTTGGATCATATTTCTTTTCAAATGGTTTGATTTAAGAAAATTGTAACTATGTGATTTCAAAATAATGAAGTATGAGATACGTTTAAAAGAAGAACACAGGGGTGCCTTGATGCTGCAGTTGGTTGAGCGTCTGACTCTTGACTTCAGCTGAGGTCATGATCTCAGGTCCATGACCTTGAGCCCTGCATCAGGCTCCATGCTGCATTGGGTGTGGAGCCTGCTTAAGATTCTTATTCTCCCTCTCCCACTTGCCCTGCTTGCGTGCGCAAACATGGGTGCACGTGTTCTCTCTCTCTCCCTCTCTCTCTCTCTCAAATAAATGCATAAATCTTTTAAAAAATTTTAAAAAAGTAGAGCACAGTAAGAACACTGGAAACAGGGAAATAAAATGGTCATTCTACTAAATAAAAATTGCACAAAGATATTTGGTAATTTTGTGTATTAATGTCTTCAAATAAAACACTTTAGGCTGAATTTCCTGAATAAGTTTTTAATCCATGGTGTTCTGCTTCTATGTTATTGCTGACCAAGTAGTTTCAAGACTTCTTAGAAACAGGAACAAAACATAAAAATAAATACACAAAAATTCCTGTACCAGGGTAGTGTCTTTGTCTTGGAGTATACCGACCTATTAAAAGAAGGTGTGAGGCACAGCTCAAGTGTAGTGAATAAAAGTTCAAGCATTTGACAATGGCACAAGGAAATGTCTCTTGAGTGCTTTTTTTTTTTTTTTTTTTTAAGTTTTTAATAGGCATCATTAAGAGTCAAAGAAGTCAAGGGAGTAGCTAGAATACTAGAGTGTAAGAGAACCAGGGTTTCCCACCATCATGCTACACTGAGAGTGCGTTTGAGGACCTCCCGGCTTAGCTAACTTGGGTTCTAGTGTTATGAGTTCAATAACTTCATAAATAGATAAATGTGGTTGGGGTAGTGTGTGTGGTTACAAATCCAAGCAGATATGTTAAAAAAAAAAAAAAAAAAAGTCCCTTTAGGCACTTTGGCCCTGTAAGGTTGTTGGCTGCTCTTGCCAAGCCTTATTTTAAAATCAATTAGAGAAATATTTCTTTTGAATTTGAATAAGATGCATCAGAAAAGCCAATATGTTCCGCTTATATTGATAACCAAACTGGGGTAGCTTTGATGTGGCATTTTGAAAATAGAGTCAAATAAATGTTCATTTACAAATGTATGAATAGCTCAATTCATCACTGTTGAAAATCTAAAGAAAAGGAAGCAACAAAACACCCTGACGTTGAACAACACACACCCTGATTTAATGCTCACGACAGCTCTAAGAAACTGTTAACATTGCCATGTTATCTTAGCTTTCCTCAGAGTGGGTATATTAGTGATGTGTTGTAGCCTGATGATGAAAGCTGTGATAAGCTTTGGGGTCTATTAAGTCTTAAAGGATAAATCTAATCTTTATTGTCTTAAAAAAAAAATAAAAAGTCTAAAGCAAGTGGGAAAAAGCCATATGGTATTTCAAACCACAAGGGAAATTATACTTCTTTATATAAAATGTTCCCACTAGAAAAAAGGGTAACCCTTCTGTTTATCATTATATTTTATGAGGTAACTTCAATGAAATCATGGAAGTATTATCACATGAACAGCAAAGGATAAAATCTTTCTTTCAGGGCCCTCAAAGGATGGGAAATTGAGAATATGGCACAATTGAAGCTTATTTTCCACACTGCAAATGAGGTTCAAGATGTGGTATGGGTGAGTGACAGAAGGTTTTTTTGTCATCAAAAAAGATGGTCAACATTTTCAAAACTTTTATGGGGGAAATGAGGGTATATTTTACATGCCCAATTCAGGAACTAAAATGTACTTTTAATACAGTTTATGTTGATATTTTATGTGGGCAGAGTTTGTCTGAGTTGACTCAAATATTCCAGTGTGTGAAGGAAGTAACCAGCAAACATGCACAGGGAACTCTTACTAAAAACAGTATGTGTAGTGATGAGGAAATATATGAGGAAAACCAATGAAGTCATAGCAAGGGTATTTTCCATCATGAAAAATACCAGTTCTGTCTATTCATTTCCCTTGAAAAATAGATCAAACAAAATCTTTTAGTAGACTGTTTACTTTCACATATAACAAAGATTTTTTTGCAATAATAATGTGTTTCTCCTTCTTTCCATATGCTCTTGTATTCATTCATCAAATATGTGCCATGTGACAGACACTGTGCCATAGTTATAGTAACAACAGTCAGCATTTATATACTCTCTATTATGTCACTTAGCAAAATAGGTGTTCCTTGCTGATCTACAGCCCGCAAGAAAACTGTGAGGGAAGTGTTCATAGTTTATAGCTGAGGAAAAGGGAGCTTAGTGAGGTTTTGGAAGTGATATTCTTAAAGCTTATTATGGAACCAATATTTGAATCCAGGATATCTGGTTCTGTAACCCAAACCTTCCCTATCCTCAAGTAACACTTATGTCTCAAAGGAGAGACAGATGATTATTTAGTCACCAAAAACTAGAACACTTATAGATAATTCACAAGGAAATAAGTATTTTGAAATCCATAAAAAGGAACAAGTTAAGTATTCACTCATGAAAGTTCATTTAAAAATAATAATTATTTTTAAAGATGATATTAGGTAATTCACTACATCAATATACTATATAACAAATTATTTTCCGCTTATTCCTAAAGCTGTGCTAAAGCGTACAATGAAAGAAAAAGAAAGAAACAAAGAAATACACAATGTGGTGTGACTGACTGTTCTTTTTGACTTGAGCAGAACCTGTGTAAGTGGTCAGAACACTTGAATGGCTGGAAAGCATAGTTAATTTTCCCACTCTGAAGCAAATAAGTTTTGTGTACAAAAATTGCATTTATCCAGCATCAAAACCAGTCCGTTTTAAATATGAAATAAAAATAAGTTCCTCGATGGAAATAATGATAAACTAAACAAAAATGCTATTTATCTAATTATACCCATAAAAAGTTTGCAGGGTAAAGTGGTGACTTCATCTAAGAAAGAACAAAGTGTTCATGATCAAAGTTACATTAATTATCACTTATTATGAGCAGTTTCATTGAAAGTTCATATTTTTTATTTAGAGATTTTATTTATTTATTTGACAGACAGAGATCACAAGCAGGCAGAGAGAGAGGGAGGAAGCAGGCTCCCTGCTGAGCGGAGAGCCCGATGCAGGGCTCCATCCCAGGACCCTGAGATCATGACCTGAGCCGAAGGCAGAGGCTTTAACCCACTGAGCCACTCAGGTGCCCCAAAAGTTCATATATTTTTATGAAAAATGTTGTTTTGTTGTTTTTGGTTTTGTTTTTTTCCTGCTTTTGCTTTTTGTGGGTTTCTTTGTTGTTGTTTTGTGTTTTTTTTTTCTATAGTCTCTATGAATTGCCCTTTAACTAGACACCAATAGTATTGTCTCTTCATCTTTCTTTTTCAAATGACCACTCTCCATAGAAAAAAAATGCCTTGCATAAATTATTCCATTACCTTACAAAATCGTTTGTATTTTTAAAATTTAGAACCTAAACAAAAATGCATTGAAAATTAGAGAAATAACCCCGTTTTGTCTTTCCTTAAAAAAAAAAGTCTCACCATTGCTGGTGGGAATGTAAAATTGTACATTCAATTTTTAATTTTATTTATTTTTCTAGAGAGAGGGAGTGCAAATAGTGCAAGCAAGGGATGGAGGGGCAGAGGGAGAGGAAGGAATCTTAAGCAGACTTCCTGCTAAGTATGAGCATGTTGTGGGGCTTTATCTCACAACAGTGAGATCATGACCTGAGCTGAAATCAATAGCTTGACATTAAATTACTGAGTCACCCAGTGGCTCTTACTGAGCATAACTTAACGAGTGCCTCTTTACATTCACTTTAGAAGACATTTTGGCAATTCTAATAAGATTAAATGTTCTTTCCCAGTATGATCAAGTAATTTAACCATAATTGCTAAAAGTTGGAAGTGAACACAATATCCTTAGATAGGTGAATATATAAACTGTGGCATATCCATAAAATGGAATATTATTCAGGATTAAAAAGAAATGAGTTAGGTCACTAAAAGATATAAAGGAAACTTAAATACATATTGCTAAGTGAAAGAAGATAATCTACTGGCTATATATTAATGATTCCAATTATATGACATTCTGGAAAATGCAAGCTATGGGTGCAGTAAAAAGATCAGTGGTTGTCAGAGGATATGGAGAAAGGAGGTGTGGGTGAATAGGTAGAACACAGAATTTTTTTCAGGCAGTAGAATTATTCTGTATGATACTATATTGGTGGATACATGTTATATATTTGTCAAAACTCATAGAATGTATAACAGAAAGAACAAATCTTAAGGTAAACTGTGGATTTTAGTTAATAATAATGTATCAAAACTGGCTTATAAGTTTTAATAAATATACTCTATTAATGCTAGATGTTAATAATAGGAAAAACTGGAAAGTGGGGGAAGAGAGCTATATGAGAACTCTCTGTACCCTCTGCTCGATTTTTCTGTAAAATTAAAACTGCTTTAAAAATAGTTTATTAAAAAGAAAAACCAGGGACACCTGGGTGGCTCAGTGGGTTAAAGCCTCTGCCTTCGGCTCAGGTCATGATCCCAGGGTCCTGGGATCGAGTCCCAAATGGGGCTCCTTGCTCGGCAGGGAGCCTGCTTCTCTCGCTGCCTCTGCCTGACTCTGCCTGCTTGTGTGTACTCTCTTTCTCTCTGGCAAATATAAAATAAAATAAAATAAAAATAAATTTAAAAATTAAAAAAAAAAAAGAAAAGAAAGAAAAACCAAAGTTGGGGGCATTACAATGCCTGACTTCAAGCATATTATAAGGCTGTGATCATCAAGACAGCATGGTATAGGCACAAAAACAGACACATAGATCAATGGACCAGAATAGAGACCCCAGAAATAGACCCTCAACTCTATGGTCAACTAATCTTCAATAAATCAGGAAAGAATATTCAGTGGAAAAAAGACAGTGTCTTCAATAAATGGTGCTGGAGAAAAATTGGACAGCCACATGCAGAAGAATGAAACTGGGCCATTCTCTTACACCACACACAAAAATAGATTCAAAATAGATGAAAAGCCTCGGGGGGCCTGGGTGGCTCAGTGGGTTAAAGCCTCTGCCTTCGGCTCAGGTCATGATCCCAGGGTCTTGGGATCAAGCCCCGCATCGGGCTCTCTGCTCCGCAGGGAGCCCGCTTCCTCCTATCTCTCTCTGCCTGCCTCTCTGCTACTTGTGATCTCTGTCTGTCAAATAAATAAATAAAAATCTTAAAAAAAAATAGATGAAAAGCCTCAATTAAAGATGGTAATTCATCAAAATTCTAGAGAAGAACTTAGGCAATAACATCTTCGACATTTTCCACAGCAACTTCTTTCAAGACATGTCTCTAAAGGCAGGGGGAAAAAAAACTAAAAATAAATATTTGGGACTTCATCAAGATAAAAAGCTTTTGCACAGCAAAGGAAACAGTAAACAAAACTAAGAGGCAATGCATAGAATGGGAGAAGATATTTGCAAATGACATGACTGATATCCAAGATCTATAAAGCACTTCTCAAACTCAACACCCAAAGAACAAATAACCCAGTCAGTAAATGGGCAGAAGACATGAACAGTCACTTCTCCAAAGAAGACACACAAATAGCTGACGGACACATGAAAAAATGCTTCACATCACTTGTCATCAGGGAAATACAAATCAAAACCATAATGAGATACCACCTTACACCAGTTAGAATGGCAAGAATTAATAAGACAGGAAACAACAAGCATTGGTGTGGATGGGAAGGAAAAGGAACCCTCTTACATTGTCAGTGGGAATGCAAGCTGGTACAACCACTCTGAAAGACAGTATGGAGGCTCCTCAAGAAGTTAAAAATAGAGCTACCCTAAAAATAGACCCGGCAATTGCACTACCAGTTATTTACCCCAAGGATACAGATTTAGTGAAAAGAAGAGCACATGTACCCCAGTGTTCATAGCAGCAGTGTCCATAATAGCCAAACTGTGGAAGGAACTGAGATGCCCTTCAACAGATGAATGGATAAAGAAGATGTGGTTCATATATACAACGGAATATTACTCAGCCATTAGAAAGGATGAATACCCACCATTTGCATCAACATGGATGGAACTGGATGGGATTATGCTAACTGAAATAAGTCAAGCAGAGAAAGACAACTATCATATGGTTTCACTCATATGTGGAACATAAGGAACAGCACGGAGGACCACAGGGGAAGGGAGGAAAAACTGAATGGGAAGAAATCATGACAGGGAGACACACCATGAGAGACTCTGGACTCTGGGGACCAAACTGAGGGTTCTGTAGAAGGAAGGGTTAGGGGGATGGGGAAGCCAGGTGATGGGTATTAAGAAGTGCATGTGTGATGATGAGCACTTGATGTTATATGCAACTAATGAATCATTGAACACTGCATCAAAAATTAATGATGTACTAGAAGTCGGCTAATTTAACATAATAAAAAAATAAAAATAGTATGTTAAAAACTGTAAAAGAAGAAACAAAGATTTGGTTTCAAATATAGGCAATTAATAATTTGAACATGGGTCAAAACAATTGTATAAGATATGACTCAATAAAACCATGCTGTGAATAAAGTCAGTCAAAATTAAAATAACTGCCTGCAAGGGTAAAAAATAAACAAAGAAAAGACAAAAAGCAAACAAACAAAAAAAAAGAGAATGCATATTTCTATGTGCCGTTTCTATATGGTTAGGCAAAGGTAAACTTTAATGTGTATTCCAGTTCTAACCAAAGTTCTAACCAAAGTTCTAACCAAAGTTCTATTCCAGTTCTAACCAAAACCTGCCCTGCAAAGGGCATGTTTTTGTCTTTTGATTGTGATATCTATCTAAATGTAAGCTCTTACTTTAGTTATTTGATTTATAACACTAACATTTGACTATTTTTATTTAAAGTAGAATTGTTCACAGTACTTCTTGATAAATTGAAGTAAAATCTGGTAGACGTATTGATTGGATCTTATTTTTTGGTAAAGGAAGTATTTACACTGAAAAATAAAGTGTGATAATTACTGAGAATTATCCAGATGCCAGTTATTTGTGAATACTTTATTTATTCTTAACTAGGTTAAGTACCTATTGGGTTAAGTACCACTATATCTTCCATTTCAAAGATGGAAAAAACACGACTTTAGTACTTACTCGCTCAGTGTCACAAGTTTCATAATTGGTGCAACTGAGAAGTCAACCTAGGAATTTGACACAACCTGTACTCCTAAAATATTTTCAGTATTACTGTAGAAACAATGCAGAAATAAAAATGTCATTATCATTTAACAACAGAAGCATTATTTTCAATAGCACAATGTACAATGTAAAAAATTAAAATTAAATTTAAAATTTTTATATCACCTTAGTATCACAAAACTATTGTTAAGCAAATATGAATGGTGTAAAAATATATATACAAAAATATTTCACAAAATATAACTCTCATGTAAAAGTCACAGAAAGTGTCATGATTGATTTGTTGATTTCCAAGGTCTAATATGATTATTTAATAATTTTTTAAATGTATTTAATATTTAATATTAAAATATGTGCTTAAGAAATTGGAATTTAAAACATTCAGATAATAATTAAAACATATTTTAAGTGATTCTTTGATTTATAGAATAATTTAGATTCTGACAATGCCCAATATCACATTTTATATGATGTTATCTTTATACATGCATGAAAAATCTAGTTAACAAGCCTCATTGATCTACTATAGGACAATATATATCTGCCTGTAATTCATGAAATTTCCATAGTCAGATTACTAATTTAGTGAAGTTCTTTTTAGCAATTGTAAATTAGTATATTACATGTTTTCAATAATTTTAGACTCCGAAAATTTTTAAATAAAAATAGTATATCATATAACCTAATATAAAACATTTTCCTTTAAATATTTGATTATTACAAGAACTTAAAAATATTTTAATTAGGGACATCCTTACTCTTAACTTCCTATAACTACCACTTTCAATCATGATCATTTTTTATTATAATTTTTTATTTGAGTATAGTTGACACACAATGTTACATTATTTTCAGATGTACAAGTAATTCAACTTCTCTACATGTATGCTATACTCACATGAGTGTAGCTACCATCTGTCACCATTCAATGCTATTACAATATCATTGACTATATTTTCTATGCTATGATTGTTATGCCCATGACTTATTCATACCATGACTGGAGACCTATACTTCCCACTCCCTTTCCCCCATGTTGCCCCTCCTCCCATCAGTTTGTTCTTTGTATTTATAGGTCTGACTCTGCATTTTGTTTATTCATTTGTTTTGTTTTTTAGATTCCACATATGAGTGAGATCATATAGTATTTGTCTTTCTCAGTCTGACATATCTCATTCAGCATAATACCCTATAGGTATATCCATGTTGTCACAAATGCCAAGACCTCATCCTTTTTTATAACTGCATAATACTGAAAATAATACATTGGTCCAGAAGTGGCCCCAGCAGGGGACAGAGGAGATATCTGTTCTGACTGCATGTTGTGCCTTCCAATGAAAGATTCTCAGAGGACAATAGAGGGAAAGCACCCTGCAGTTTGGTGCTACCACATCTCTGGCAAATACCTGGTCTGACTCAACTCAAGTTCAAGGCCACTAAACTGGCCCACTAACAAAACAGGAAGAAAACCAGGTCCACAACAGGCAAAGAGAGCCATTGCTGATGACTGGACTGAAGGCAAATGTGGTTCAGCCACAACAGTAAGGCACACACAACACACATAGGAGACACCCTTGAAGTGCCAGGTTCTGGTGAACAGGGGCCATTACACTGCAAGGCACTACAGAAACTATTCTTCATTGGGCCACCACTTTCAAAAGCAGGAAACATAGCTGACTTTCCTAACAAATACAAATAGATGCAGATAGTTGGACAAAATGAGGAGACAGAAGAATATTCCCAAATGAAAGAACAGTGCAAAATCATAATAAGAGAGCTAAACAAAACAGAGATAAGTAATATGCCTCATAGAGAATTTAAAGTAATCATCATAAAAATACTAACTGGACTTGAGAAAGGAGGGAAGACCTCGGTGAGACCCTCAACAAAGAGATAGAAAACGTAAAAAAAGAAACTAATCAAAGATGAAGAACTCAATAGTTGAAATTAAAAATATGGAATATGGAATAAATAGTAGACTAGAAGAAGTAGAAGAATGGATGAGCAACTTGAAGGACAGAGTAATGGAAAGCAAACAAGCTGAACAAGAGAGAGAAAAAGAATAATAATAAGTGAAAATAGACTTAGGGAACTCAGTGACATAAAGTAAAATAACATCTGCATTATAGGGGTGCTAAAAGAAGAGAGATAAAGGGGGCAGAAAAATTATTGCAAGAAATAATAGCTGAAAACTTCCCAAACTTGGATAAGAAAACAAAAACCCAGATGCAGGAGGCAAAAAGAGCACCCAACAAAATCAATGCAAGGAGGTCCATACCAAGACACATAGTAATTAAAATGGCAAAAAGTAGTGATAATGAGAATATGTTTAAAAACAGCAAGAGAGGGACACCTGGATAGCTCAGTGGGTTAAGCCTCTGCCTTCAGCTCAGGTCATGATCTCAGCATCCTGGGATCAAGCCCCATATCGGGCTCTCTGCTCAGCGGGGAGCCTGCTTCTCTTCCTCTCTCTCTCTGTCTGCCTCTCTGCCTACTTGTGATCTCTGTCTGTCAAATAAATAAATAAAATCTTAAAAAAAAAAAACAAAAAACAGCAAGAGAAAAGAAAATAGTTACATACAGGGAAACCCCACAAGGCTATCAGTGAATTTCTCAGCAGAATCTTTGGAGGCCAGAGAGAGTGTCATAATATATTCAAAGTACAAAAAACAAAACAAAACAAAACAAAAAACCTGTAGCCAAGACCACTCTATTCAGCAAAGCTGTCATTTGGAATAGAGCAGAGATCAAAAGTTTCCCAGAAAAACAAAAGTTAAGGGATTCATGAATTAAACAGCCCTACAAGAAATATTAAAGTAGACTCTGAATGGAAAGGAAAGATCGAAAGTAGGAGTAAGAAAAATAGAAAGCACAAATACAATAAAAATAAATATATTTGTAAAAATTAGTGAAGGGGGGTGATGCCTGGGTGGGCTCAGTTGGTTAAGCAGCTGCCTTCAGCTCAGGTCTTGATCTCACAGTCCTCTGTTTGAGCCCCTTGTTTTTTTTTTGTTTTTTTTGTTTTGTTTTGTTTTGTTTTTTTGTTTTTTTAAAGATTTTATTTATTTATTTGACAGAGATCACAAGTAGGCAGAGAAGCAGGCAGAGAGAGAGAGGACAGAAAGCAGGCTTCCTGCTGAGCAGAGAGCCCGATGTGGGGCTCGATCCCAGGACCCTGGGATCATGACCTGAGCCGAAGGCAGAGGCTTTAACCCACTGAGCCACCCAGGCACCCCGTTTGAGCCCTTTGTTGAGCTCCCTGCTTGGTGGGGGGAACTTGCTTCTCCCTCTCCTTCTGCCACCTCCCCTCTCCCCACCGCTTGTGCTCTCTCTCTCTCCCTGTCAAATAAATAAATAAAATTAAAAAAAAAAAAAAAAGATCAGTGATGCAGCAGAAGTGGTTCTAAGAGAGAAGTTTATAGCAGTGTAGCCCTACCTCAAGAAATATGAAAAATCTCAAACACCTGAACTTACACATAAAGGAGCTGGACAAAGAAGAACAAATGAAACCCAAAACCAGTAGAAGGAAGGATATAAATGAAGATTAGAGCAGAAATAAACAAAATAGAAACCAAAAAAAAAAAAAAAAAATCAATGAAATGTGGAGCTGATTCTTTGGAAAAATCACCCAAATTGAAAAGCCCTTATCCAAACTCATAAATAAATAAATTAAATAAATAATAAGAGAGGAACAAATAAATGAAATCAGAAATAAAAGGGGAGAGATAACAACAACACCACAGAAATACAAACATTCTAAGAGAATATTATGAAAAAGTATATACCAACAAATTGGATAACCTAGAAGAAATGGATAAATTCCTAGAACACATATCTCCTAAAACTGAATTAGGAAGAAATAAAAATTTGGGCAGACTAATTACCGTCAATAATCAAAAAAATCCCAATAATCAAAAGTTCAGGACCAGATGGCTTCACAAGTAAATTCTACCAGATATTTAAAGAAGAGTTAATACCTATTCTCCTTAAACAATTCTAAAAAATAGAAGAGGGAAGATGGCTTCCAAATTCAGTCTATGAGGCTAGCATTCCTTTGATATCAAAACCAGATAAAGACAATACCAAAAAAAAGAACCATATCTCTGATGAATATAGATGCAAAATTCCTCAACAAATTATTAGCAAACCAAACCCAAGAATACTTTAAAAATCATTCACCATGATCAACTGAGATTTATTCCTGTGATGCATGGGTGGTTCAGTATTTTCAAATCAATCATACATTACATCAATGAGAGAAAAGATAAAACCATATGATCATTTCAATAGATACAGAAAAAGCATTTGACAAAGTACAATATACATTCATGGTAAAACAAAACAAAACAAAACCCTCCCAAAAAAATAGGCTTAGGAGGAACACACCATACCATAAAGAAGGCCAATATGAAAAACACAACTGATGTAATACTTAATGGTGAAAAACTGAGAGCTTTTCTCCTAAGGTCAGGAATAAGACAAGGATGTGCACTCTGACCACCTATATTCAACATAGTACTGGAAAGCCTAGCCACAGCAATATGAGAAGAAAAAAAGAAAGACAGAAAGAAAGAAACAAACAAACGTCCAAGTTGGTAAGGAAGAAGTAAAACTTCCACTATTTGCAGATGACATGATACTATATAGAGAAAACCCTAAAGACCCCACCAAGAAACTACTGGAACTGATAAACGAATTCATTAAGATCACAAGATACAGAACAAATATTCAGGAATCCACTGCATTTCTATCCACTAATAATGAAGCAGCACAAAGAGAAATTAAGAAAACAATCCCATTTATAATTGCACCAAAAATAATAAAATAATAAATAATAATAAAAATAATAATAAAAAATAATAAATAATAAAATAACTAGAATAAACTTAGCCATGGGTTGGAAGAACAAGTATTGTTAAAACATCTGTATTTCCGGGATGCCTGGGTGGCTCAGTTGGTTAAGCAGCTGCCTTCAGCTCAGGTCATGATCCCAGGGTCTTGGGATCAAGTCCCACATCGGGCTCCTTGCTTGACGGGGAGCCTCCTTCTCCCTCTGCCTCTGCCTGCCTCTCTGTCTGCCTGTGCTCACTCTCTCTGACAAATGAATAAATAAAATCTTTTAAAAAAAAATCTGTATTTCCAAAACTATCCATAGATTTAATGCAATCTCTATCAAAATACCAACAGCATTTTTCAAGAACTAGAAAAAAATAATCTTAAAATCTGTATGGAACCACAAAAGACCCTGAGTAGCCAAAGTCATCTTGAAAAAGAAGAACAAAACTGAAGGTAACACAATACCAGATTTCGAGATATCCTACAAAGCTGTTGTTATCAAAAGAGTGTGGTAGTGGCACAAAAATAGACACATGGATCAATGAAACAGAGTTGAGTCCAGAAGTGAACCCACACTTATATGGTCAATTAATCTATTCCAAAGAAGACAAGAATATGGGGAAAAAGGCTCTTCCACAAATAATGTTGGGAAAACTAGATAGCTCCATGCAAAAGAATGAGACTGGACCACTTTCTTACACCATACACAAAAATAAACTCAAAATGGATTAAGGACCTAAATGTGAGACCTGAAAACATAAATATCCCAGAAGAGAGCACAGGCAGTAATTTCTCTGACATCAACCATAACAGTATTTTTCTGTATATGTCTGCTGAGGCAAAAGAAATAAGAGCAAAAATAAACTATTTGGACTACATCAAAATAAAAACATTTCTGCATAGCCAAGTAAATAATCAACAAAACTAATAGGCAGTATATTGAATGGGAGAAGATATTTGCAAATGACATCTGATAAAGGGTTAGTATCCAAAATGTATAAAGAATTTACACAATTCAACATCTGAAAAACAAATAATCCAATTAAAAATGGTCAGAAGACATGAACATATATTTCTCCAAAGATAACAGATGATTAACAGACACATGAAAAGATTCCCAACACCATCAATCATCAGGGAACTGCAAATCAAAACTATAATGAAATATCACCTTGCACATCTCAGAATGGCTAAAATCAAAAACACAAGAAACAACAGGTGTTGCTAAAGATGTGGAGACAAAGGAACACTTGTGATTTGTGGGTTGGAATGCAAACTGGGGCATCCACTCTAAAGATAGTATGGAGGGTCCTCAAAAAATTAAAAATAAAATTATCATATGACCCAGTAATTCCACTACTGGGTTTTACCCAAACAATATGAAATCATTAATTCAAAAAATATATGAAGACCTATATTTATTGCAGCATTATTTACAATAGCCCAATTATGGAAACTACTCATGTGCACTGATATGTGAATGGTTCAAGAAGAGTTATATGTGTATACAATACAATATTAGTCATAAAAAAATAATGAAATCTTGCCATTTGCAACAACCTGGTTGGACGTAGAGAGTGTAATGCTAAAATGAAAGAAATCAGTCAGACAAAGACAAAAGACCATGTATTTCATTCATATGTCGTATTGATGAAACAAACAAACAAACAAAAAGAATATAGAGAAAAGACAAACCCAAAATTAAAATCTATCTATAGAGAACATAATGGTGGTTAACAGAAGGGAGGTGAGTGGAGGGATGGGTTAAATAGGTGAAGGAATTAAGGGTACATTTATCATGACAAGCACTGAAACTAATATAACACTGTATGTTAACTAACTGGTATTTAAAAGAAAAAAACACAAAATCTACCTTCTTTTTAATATTTATGTATTCATTTTAGAGAGAGAGAGAAAGAACATGAATGGGAGGGGCACAGGGAGAGAGAATCTCAAGCAGACCCCTGCTGAGTGTGAAGCCCAGGTGGGGCTTGATCTCAAAACCCTGAGATCATGACCTGAACCAAAACCAAGTTGAACTCTTAACCAATTGCACCACCCAGGTGCCCCACAAAATTTGCCTTAAGTTTTTGAGAGTACAGTACAACATTGTTATGTACATGCACATTTAAAGTAGACAAAACACATTTCTATTTTTAGCTTGTCCAGTTGCTTCTTATGTATCACAATTCAAATTGACTTTCATTAAATTCCTACCCTGTATTTATTCAGATATATATATGTTTTTTTAATTTATATTTGTATACATATACCATTTTATATATATGCATATATACACATAAATGGGAATATATTTCTCCTCTAAGCTACTGATAGGACAGATGAAATGATTAAATAATTTATAGACTTTGTAATATTGCAGTATCTTTGTGTTTCTGGGATAAACTTAATATGATTAGGATTTGTTATTCCCTTAGTCTACTGCTTATTTGATTTGCTAATATTATAATAAAGGTAGTTGCAAAGATGAGAGGAACTTAAGATTTTTGTGCATGTCCTATTCTCTGATTTTAGCACTGGATTTATGTTGGTCTCTTAATATGAGTTAGATAACTGCATAACTTCTTGTACTGTTTTAATGTTTTATTCCTTGAAAGTTTCATAGACTTCTAAAAGCCTGTCTGGACCTATTTAGTAAACAGAATAATGGTCTCCCAAGATGTCCTTGTCCTTATTCCTGGAACCTGGTGAATATATTACTTTACATGACTAAAAGGACCTTGCTGATGTGCTAAAGATTAAAGAATTTTGAGATAAAACATTAAACTGGATTAACCAGGCACACCCAATCTAATCACACTCATATAAGTAGAAGACAGATGAGTTGGTCAAAGATATATGACTGAGTATGACTTGAGCCAACATTTCTGACTTTTAAGATAGTGGAAAATATGTATATGAATATTAGACTATAATGGTAAATGACAGAAACAAGACAAAAAAGAATATATGTAGTGTTCCATTTAATAGTTAAAGCAGCCTCAAATTTAGAATATATATTTTAAGAACATGTACATAGGTGTTGAAGAATATGATAACTATGAGTACTATTTGATGTCACTGCTTGGAATTAATCTAAGGGGTCTGCAGATTAACATTCTGTGATAGCCAGCCTCCAAAATGACCCTCCATGCTTCTCATTTTCTGCCATTTATGTCCTTGAGTAGTCCTTCTCCGTGTTGAATAGGGCTGAAGTGTGTGACTAATAGGATATTGTGAAAGTGATGGTGTGCATATCTAGAGGCTAGATTGTAAAAGGCATTGACACTTTTGGCTGCTTCTCTTGGAGGAAGCTAGCTACATGCTGTGAGGACAAAAAGCCCTACAGAGAGGCCCAAGTGGGAAGGAATGGAGGTCTTCCACCAATAGCCCAACATTTGTTAGCCATGTGAATGACACATTTTTTTAAGAGGATCTTCCATCCAGCATTAATCAAGACTTCATAGTACTTAGCCCCACCCAACATCTGATCTAGTTTCATGAGAAACTCGCCATAACCACCCAGCCAAACTACTGAATTCCTGACCCACTGAACTCTAAGAAGTAAAACATTTGTTGTGTTAAGTCACTAAGCTTTGCAATGGTTTGTCACACAGTAGCTAACGCATTCACCATTGCTTTACACCATCAGTACAAATGTCAACACGATGAAAATAACAAGTAACATTATTGTTAAGAAAATTATTTTAACAAGGAAAACCCTTGAAAGGATCTTGGAGACCCTAAAGGTCTGCAAACCACATGTTGAGAACTTCTCCTCTGATAAATTAACTATTATTATTTTTGTGATTATTTGTATCCACTACAACATATTTAAATATTCCCCTATTGATAGGCATTTATGCCTTTTTAAAGTACTCTTCTAGAACATTGTTATAAATATAATTCTATTTATTTTTAAAAATAATCTTGACATAAATTTGTGATTTGCAAATGTTTGATTTTGGGGATTATTAGCTGCTTAGTAATTTTTTTTTGAAAGACACTATCACAAATTTACATATCATTTGTTTTGTAGTTATATTGAATTAGATAGTTTGAACTAGATAACTAAAGAGAGGAGAGAGAGAGGAACATACTATCTATATTGGTTCAACTATAGATGGCAGCAGAAAAGTTTCAAGATCCAGTTCAGTTATTTACTGGCTATTTCCATTTAGACAAATTTCATTTAATTTCAGTAGCTTCACAGCAAAGGAAACAGTTGACAAAACCAAAAGACAACCTACAGAATGGAGGAAGATATTTGAAAATGTCTTATCAGATAAAGGACTAGTATCTAAGATCTATTAAGGAATTGTCAAACTCAACACCCAAAAAACAAATAACCCAGTCAATAAATGGGCAGAAGACATGAACAGACACTTCTCCAAAGAAGATACACAAATGACCAAAAGTCACATGAAAAAATGCTCCACTTCACTCAGCATCAGGGAAATACAAATCAAAACCACAATGAGATACCATCTCAAACTAGTAAGAATGGCTAAAATTAACAACTCAGGAAAAGACAGATGTTGGCGAAGATGCAGAGAAAGGGGAACCCTCTTACACTGTTTGTGGGAATGTAAGCTGGTACAACCACTCTGAAAAACCATGTGGAGGTTCCTCAAAAAGTTGAAAATAGAGCTACCCTACTACCCAGCCAGTTACACTGCTAGGTATCTACCCCAAAGATACAAATGTAGTGATCCAAAGAGGTGCCTGTACGCCAACGTTTATAGCAACAATGGAAGTCCATAATAGCCAAACTATGGAAAGAGCCCAGACATCCATGGACAAATGAGTGGCTAAGGAAGATATGGTATATATACGTATATATGACAGAATATTACTCAGCCATCAAAAAGGATGAAACCTTATCATTTATAATGACATGGATGGAACTGGAGGGTATTATGCTAAGCAAAATAAGTCAATCAAAGAAAGACAATTATCATATGGTTTCACTCATATGTGGAATTTAAGATACAAAACAGGATCATAGGGGAAGGGAGGGAAAACAAAACAAGTCAAAATCAGAAAGGGAGAAAAGCCATAAGAGACTCTTAACTATAGAAAACAAACAGGGTTTCTGGAGGAGAAGTGGGCGGTGGGGAAGGAATAACTGGGTGATGGGCACTCAGGCAGGCACGTGATATAATGAGCACCTGGTGTCATAAGCAATTGATGAAAAACTGAACTCTACATCTGAAACTAAGGATACACTATGTGTTAACTAATTGAATTTAAATAAAATAAGTTTTAAAAATTTCAGTAGCTTCATCTGTGAAATTGGCAAAATAGTAATTCTGCATAGTCTGCAGTATATAGGTTTCAAATGGGTTAATACATGTTAGCACTTATTTTAGTAGTTTGGGTCACAGAAGAAACGTAATAACTACACATTGAATTACCTTTACATAAGCCTGGATGTATAAATTCTTATTCCAGTTTTATACCCAATATTGGTCACTTGGGATTAAAGGTCTAATCTGATCGAAGACCTGATGAATATTTGATGTCACTGAACACTGATCCACCTGAACTGATTTTTCATGGGGTTGGAAGCCTGTAGGGGGAAGAAACTAAATGAGGAGCAATGGACGAGGACAAAGCCAGGTATCCTAATGAGGGCACCAGCAGGAATCTTGCCGAAGTTCCACTTGCAATATCAACTCATGAGAATGCTGGGCAGCAAGGAACATAAAAATTAGCTTCCTTCATAAGCACATTTGAGATATTCCTGTGGCCTACATAAAAAAACTGGGGAAGACTTTTGAAAAGGATAGAGATGTTCTGTAGTGCGTGAGCATGGGCAATTACCCATAGAAAAACTACTACAGAAATACAGTTACAAATAGGTCAAGAAATAGCAGTTGAGAGCAGAAAAATTATTTGTCCAAGTTTATGCAGTTAATAAGTGGCAGATTTTCAATCTCAGGTCTTTCTATGTCCAAAGTATGTGCCCTTAAATATGAAATTAGCCACAAAAACCACTTGCCTCATTACTCAAATGCATAAATATGTGTGAGCATGATTCTCTAACCTATTTCTGCAGATGACTACTGGCTGCTTCTGGAGGATTTTGCTCTCAGGTGATGTTTACATAAAACCTGGAACCAATAGAGAATTCTCATTCCCAAGGTATCTTATCAGGCATTACTGCAGCATTTCAGTCCCTTCAGCATATAATTGTTCTCATCTTTACAGCTTTATAGAGTCAAAATTTTTTATTGCAAAGTCCCAGGTTCACTTCAAGAAATGTCTCTTGACTCTTTGGATTTGCTCTCCATTCTCTGAGAAAGGAACCTACAGGAACAACCTCACAAAACATTAATAAAGTTGGAATTACTGGGAGCTTCCATCAAATCAATTTCAGGCACAAACTAGTCAATCAAATTGTAGGTAGGAACATTCTAGGTAGGATAATAGAGATGGGATTCTGCATAATTTGGGGTCTCAAAGGAATATAGCCTAAGTTAAAATCAGTTATGGGGGCATCTAGGTGGCTCAGTGGGTTAAAGCCGCTGCCTTTGGCTCAGGTCATGATCTCAGGGTCCTGGGATCGAGCCCTGCATCGGGCTCTCTGCTCAGCAGGGAGCCTGCTTCCTTTCCTCTCTCTTTGCCTGCCTCTCTGCCTGCTTGTGATCTCTCTGTCTGTCAAATAAATAAAAATCTTAAAAAAAAAATCAGTTATGAATAGTTTGCATTCATTTCAGGGTAATGGCATAATTTTACATATAAAAATAATGTGTTAAGATTTGGAATCACACCTACTTATTTGTTAAGATAAATCTAGAGCTTTGAATAAGATTTAAGCTCTTTCTCAGTATAGTAAATTGCCTTCATCAATTTTTAAATTTCATTTGCTAGTCATTGTGATGATGCATCTTGAAGTAAATATCTCTGCAACATGTCATTCAGAGAGTAAGATATTGGTTTTGCATAGTTTTAAAATGTTTGCAGCTATGTAATTCAACCAATCAAACCATTCTAAAAATACAAGTTTCTGAATATGAGAAATTGTGTTTTTGTTGTCCACTTCAAAGTGAAAAGACCAGAAAGGGCATAGTTTTTAAACCAATGACCTTTATCATAATATGTCTTGTACTGAATTCTAAATAGAACATGCTGGTTGAAAGCCAAAGAATGACTGTCATTGAAACACAGGATTCATCAAGTTATAATGTCAACTTAGTAATGAAAATGCTTTCCTACAGTCTTGTCAATTGACAGGCTGTCATCACATATTAAAAACTGACAAGTCATTGATGAATTAGATTGTTTTTAATATTGTCCAAAGCAACTCATCTTCAAAAAATCAAAGAAAGTATTGCTCAACAGTTAAATATTCTGTTTCTTGACTTTGTAATCATTTTAAAGTAAAGGAAAGTATTTAGATGATGTGTAGGCATCTAAGTAGAAAAGAATATAATTACACATTATTGAATGTATTGCTAATACATTCAATTTTGAATACATGAATTCAATAATGTATTAAACATTATTGAACTGTTTAAAGAGCTTAAACTCTAATAGCTGAAATTGAACACATACCACATATATTGAGGAATATGTACACTGATGATAAATAAAAAAGCTTACTTTAAAAACAGATTGTCTATTATTTATAAAATATTCCTAGACAGTACAAAGTACAAAATGTTGTTTGATATTTCAAAATTTGTTTAGTTAGCTGACGTGATAGAAAATATGAAAGAAATTCAAGAGCAGAATTAACTAACTGAAATTTCCTTCACAATTTGGTACTAGTTCTCCTGATTCCTGGAGCTTATGTCTACTTTTTCCATGTACACCCTTATAATGGTGGAACATATCTTAACAAGAGCCTCAAGAATGGATTCATACACAGTAAATTATTGAAAACATGAATGTTTTAAAAAGTTTATTTCACTCTTACATTTGGTGAAGGCTAAATCTAAATTGAAACAATTTTCACTCAGAATTCTGAAAATGTAGCTCTGTTGTCTACTAGCTTCCACCTTTGCTGATGACTGATGTCTTTCTGATTTTTGACATTCTGTTTATGGTCTTTATTTTTCCCCAAATGAAGGATATTGTGATTCTCATCTTTATACTTCTTTATCTGAGTTTGCATGACCATGTTGTGGATCCTGTGTTTACATTTGTGCATGTGTTTGTGTCTATGTATGTGTGTACATGGGTGCATGTGCACTTCTTTTAATCTAGAAATTTATTTCCTAGTTGTGAGAATTTTTAATCTATCTGAAAATTTTCTCCCCTCCATATTTTTGAGCTCTTATTGAATAAATATTAATATTTAGATGTTAAACCTGCTAAATGGTATTCTATATTCCTTATTTACTGTTTTTTTAAATCAGGTTTGTTGCGATTTAATTTATATACAGTAAGTTCACCCTTTTTAGGTACACAGATGTATGCATTTTGACAAAGGTATGAAGTTGTAAAATCACTGCTACAATCAAAACACAGCATAATTCTATTACCCCAGAAAGTTCCCTCATGCCCCTTTGTAATCAATTGTTTCTTCCCACCCACGGCCCTGGCAAATATGAATCTAGTTTTTTGTCTGTATAGATACGCTTATTCTGAACATTCTTTATAAATGGAATCATAGAATACATGGTCTGTATGTCCAGTTTCTTTCACTTTGAATAAGGCCTTTTCAATTCATCACACGTTTCAGCAATCCATATCTATGGATCCTGACTAGTATATCATTGTATGGCTATACTACAATGCTTTATTCATTGACAAGTTGATGGGCATTTGGATTGTTTCCAGTTTGGGGAAATTATGAAAAAGCAGCTATAAATATTTTTGTGCAAGTTATCTGTAGACACGTTTTCATTTACTTGGGTAAATATCTAAGAATGGAGCTGCTGATCATATGGCAAGTTTAACTTTATAAAAAAATAACTCCAAAATTATTTTATAAAATGTTTGTCTTGTCTCCTGTGTAAGAAATGTTTGCCTATTTCAGGATCACACAAATGTTCTCCTGTACTTCTTCTATCATTTTTATGTTTTTCACTTAGGTCTATATCCATTTCAAGTTAATTGTTGATATTTTTAATGTGCAAGCTTTTGATATTATTGATTGTCTTTTTCACTATTCCATTCCCTTCTCAGTTTCATTAATTTCCCTTAGTATTAGTGCATTTGTGCCTTGTATATTTTCACATGTTGTTTTTATTTTTACTAAATTCAAAATATTTTTAAAATTAACTTTGATTTTCTCCTTGATTTATTGGTTATTTGGACACATTTTAAGACGTCTTCCTGTTACTGATTTCAAGTTTAATTCAGTGGTGATCAGAGAAAATGATTTGTATAATTTCAACTATTTTGACTTTGTGGGTTTGTTTTTTATGACACACAGTGTGGTCTATCTGGCAAATAGTCCATGTTAGTGCACTTGGATTGAATGTGTATCTGCTTTTCTTAGGTACAGTGTTCTGTAAATATTAATGTCAAATTGATAATTTTGTAGTCTTACATAGCTTTATCTTCTTATCATGTAGGCTTATTACATATATCATTATTATTATTTATTATTCTGTCTACTTCTAATAATTTCTCAGAGAGGCATGTTGAAGTTTCCAACAATAATTGTAGATTTGTCTATTTTGAAGACAGTCTTTTCAACAAATGGTGTTGGAAAACTGGATAGCAACATGCAAAAGAATGAAACTGGACCACTTTCTTACACTATACAGAAAAATAAATTCAAAATGAATGAAAAACCTAAATGTGAGTCTGGAAACCCTCAACATCCTAGAGGAGAACACAGGCAGTAACGTCTTTGACATTGGCCAAGCAACTTCTTACTTGATATGTCTCCTGAAGTAAGGGAAACAAAAGCAAAAATAAACTATTGGGACTTCATCAAAACAAACAAACAAAAAAAACAAAAAACAAAAACTTCTGCACAGCAGAGGAAACCAGCAACAAAACTAAAAAGCAAACTATGGAATGGAAGAAGATATTTGTAAATGATATAGCCAATAAAGTGTTTATATCCAAAATATATAAAGAACTTCTAAAACTCAATACCCAAAAAAGCAAGTAATCCTGTTTAAAAATGGGCAGAAGACAGGCATAGATAGTTTTCAAGAAATACAGATATCTAAAAGACACATGAAAAGATGCTCAATATTACTCAGCATCATGAAAACGCACATCAAAACCACAGTGAGATACCACCTCGCACCAATCAGAATGGCTGAGATAGGGGAACCCTCTTACACTGTTGATGGGAATCCAAAGTGGTATAGCTATTATGGAAAACAGTATGGAGTTTCCCTCAAAAGCTAAAAATAGTAAACTTCTTTTAGATCGAAGCTATAGAAGTTTTGGGCTTCTTTATTTGTGAAAATTATTCAAAGGAAATAATGGAAAAGTGCTATCGTGGGATATTATAATAAAAAACTTAAAGTTATTTTGCTGAAAGGTTTTTAAAACACCCTTAAACACTAAGTTCAAATGAAATTGAATTTTCTGAAGTAGTTGAAATTTGAATTCTCAATGCAAGCATGTTTCTATTTTTCTCTGTGGGTAGCAATCCTATTTTGTGCTTCTCCATTTCTTGCTTCAGTGTGACGTGTTATCTGTGCCCAACTGGAAGTGGAAGGTTCTATTTCCATGGAGGTGTTATTGTTTAATCTAAGTGACTCTAAGGCAGCTGGACCCCTCAACTCAGATAATTATATAAAGTTATTTTATAAAATGATATTGTTCCCTGGAGATACCAACCTCCCAACTAATTAAAAGAAAGGCTCTCTGTTTTATAGTTTTAAAATATTAATAAACTAAGGCTTTAGAAGTTAAATAAAACATTAAGATTAAAGTTATATATTAAACTAAAATTTTAACTTCTACTCTTGTATGCCATTGGCTTTCTATTTTTTAATTTTATTTGCTGCCTAAACTCCTTATTAATCTCATTTTCTTAAAATCTTTGAGTATGTTTAGTATCTAATTTCTAGAAGACCACTAAAAAGATTAAGTATGCCCTAATAACATTTTGCCTGTAAATTTGAAAGTGTTATTTATAGAATCTTAATGTTTCTTTTCTGCAATAATTCAGAACAACACATTATATAAACCTTTATAAACATTGTATATGCTTATTAAATATCAGGAGAAGCTCAATCCATATTATTTTGTAACATCAGTAAATACTAAACTAACAAATCTGAAAGTGGTAACATATTTACATTTGTATATTTAGAGACAGGCAGAATTACCTGATAAGTATTTCTGAGACATGATTCACAGGATAATTTGGGGTTACTTATACACAGCTGTAAATAATGACACATATTGGGAAAGTTAATCTCTCTCTCTCTCTCTCTCTCTCTCTTTTTTGTTATATAAGGGAACAAATTTCAATTTGATACTATTAATGCCTCAATGCTTGTAGGCCTTACATAGCTTTTAGTTTCCCTTTTAATAGGTAACAAAAGAATGGAAACAGCTGAATTAATTTTCTAGGATCAAACAAGTAGTAAGTGACAGAGTAGATTAGAAATTGGGTCTCTCTGACTTCTAAGTTAAAATTAGTTGTTACATATATTTTTTAAGTTTATGCATATTTTCTATTTATGACTATGATTCTAATTCCTATTCAGGTAATGATAGGATGTTTCCTTACTACAAATTTTTAAGTAGAATTTTTACCCAATTGGAAGAAAAGAGATTAGGTGAACTATACCTAAAGGAATAGATTGATCTAGGCTGATTGCCGTAATGTATGTATGCTGCCATCATTTTACATGTTCTTCTTTGTGTCACAGTGGGCTGAACCTCTACATCTCTGGGTCCCAGGTTCCCATGTCAATGTGATTCTGGATAGTTTTGATTAATGAGAGAACTCGATGGGAAATTGAAGAGAGTAAGGGAGGGATATGACAGAGAATTTATTTCCATTTTCTCTACCTCAGATTGTATCTTTCATTTTGGCTGTGTGCCTCTTCTGGCTCTCACAGGTTAAACTGGGCTCAGTTATAGGTTTCTTTAGATCATATTTCCACTGTTTCTTGAATCTGATAACATGGCCTCCTCCTCACTTGCCCCTTCACATTGGCTTTCTGCTGTTACTAATCTCTGGGTAGACTCTTGGCCTGCTTTTTACCATCTCAGCTCTTCCCTCATATAAGTAACCAATCCTGGATTTATATTTTATTTTAGATAGCATCATTTTATTTTTCTTATACAACAAAATGGCAAGAAGTATGATGAAGATTGCTGTTTGGGAAACCCTACCTTAGTTGTTAAGTATGAACTTTGGGAACGGTAATCTGGGAATCCAGTATTGGCTGTGCTGCTTCTTAACTATGTGACTCTTGGAAGTTAGTAAAAACAATTAAGTTTTCTTTTTTTACTACGTAAAGTAAAACTATCTGTCAATGTAGATGAAAAGTTTAAAGAACAAAGTATTGCATAACATTTTGCATAATCCTAGCAGTTAAAAATTATATTATCTTTGGTTGTTGTTCTTATATTTGTTGTTGACCTTATTGTTACTATTATTGAAGTCTCCCAAAAGAATGTGACTTAGGACCTTCCTTGCAAGAGTTTTCCAGTGTGAAGTCTTATTTTATTTTCCCAATTTTATAGCAGAATTGAAAATAAAAACAAACATTTTCTTAACATATTCCAAATAAATAGTAAATAATTTTCATAGAGCGTGAATTACAGGATGGATGCTGTTCTCAGTCCTGAAAGGTGGAAGAACATGACACTCCAAATTATTCCAGTTCAGCATGAAGATCACTTTGAGCTAAAGGCACTTAATCACATAGTAGATGCAAGAAGAACACTCTAATCTTCCATTTTCTTCCTGAAAATAGGGGATTAAAAACTTCCATGTGCAAGATGTCCTTTCTATACCAGAAGAAAATAAACATTTTTGAGTGGCAAGTCAAAGCCAAAAGAATTCTCCACAAAGAGACCTTGTTAAAATAATTTGTATTTTTATTTAGCCTCCCTGTATATTTTAGTTACGTTTCCACAATTGCCTCTCTTTGTTCAATCCCATATAAAAGTATTTAGGTTTTGCCACTTCTTTGGGTCTCTGTTTCCCTAAGAGGACTCCTATGTGACATAAAACATGTAAATACGTATGCTTTTCTCCTGTTAAACTGTCCTATGTCAGTTTAGTTCTCAGGTCCCATCAAAAAGCCCTAAGAAAGTAGAGGTAAAATGTTGTCTCCCCCAACAATGCTTTGTGAATTTTGGTTCATTCAATCATCACCATGATACTATTGTGGTACTATTATCATCGTGATCTTTGGACAGGAGGAAACAGAGACTTAAAGATATTTAAATAACTCTCAAATTTACACAAGAAGTAGCAGAGCAAGGGACACCTGGGTGGCTCAGTTGGTTAAGTGGCTGCCTTCAGCTCAGGTCATGATCCCAGGTCCTGGAATCTAGCCCCACACTGGGCTCCTTGCTAGCAGAGAGTCTGCTTCTTCCCTGCCTGTCATTCCCCCTGCTTGTTCTTGTTCTCTCCCTCTCCCTCCCTCTCTCTTTGTCAATTAAATGTAAAACAAAACAAAACAAAAAAAGAAGCAGCAGAGCACTGTTTTGAACCCAGGGAGCCGAAGTCCAGAATCTGAGGAGCAAACAGGCTGCTATATTAACAAGCCCAAGTATTTTGAGGATAAAGAGGAAACGGAAGCCATTCAAATGAAACTCGTAAAACAATTCCCAAAACAATCTAATATGATGGCTTAACTCTGCATCTAATAAATTATCTTTGGCTTTTCTTTACCAAACTTAAGCTCCAATGAAAAGATGGTTAGAGCCCTTTTTTTTTCTTTTCTTTTAAAAGATTTTATTTATTTATTTATTTATTTGAGACAGTGTGCAAGCAGGGGGAGGAGCAGAGAGAGAGGGACAAGCAGAATCTGCACTGGTCACAGAGCCCCACAAAGGGCTCGATCTCACAATCCTGAGATCATGACCGAGTTAAAACCAAGAGTCAGTTATTCAACCGACTGAGACACCAAGGGTGGCTTTTTTTTTTTTTTTTTTTTTTAAAGCACACACATACAGTTCTTTTTTCCTTTGCAACCAGGTATTCTCCTAGTTAACAAGTAGTTTATTTTAAGGTGAAGTAGTCTGGACATAATATTCAAAATCTCTAGAGAGTTTTTCTGGTTTGGATATGTTTATGGTCAAAACTTTCTTCTGTGTCTTTAATTTTTTTTTTTTTTGAAGATTTTATTTATTTATTTATTTGACAGAGAGAGAGAGAGAGAGAGATCACAAGTAGTCAGAAAGAGAGAGAGGGGGAAGCAGGCTCCCCGCTGAGCAGAGAGCCCGATGCGGGCCTCGATCCCAGGACCCTGAGATCATGACCTGAGCCGAAGGCAGAGGCTTAACCCACTGAGCCACCCAGGCGCCCCTCTTCTGTGTCTTATGCTCACAAGATAGCCTCGGTCTCCAGGGAATGAATGTATCAGCCGTCTTTGAAATGATACTCTCATGTGTTTTCTGTGCCTGTTTTAGGATCCTAAAATACAAATAGGTATAAAAGGTGCATTTTTGTCTGTTAACTAGTATTAACATATCTTTATGGAGTTTAATAATAATATTTCAATAAGGTTGGAATATAAAAATACAATTCATGATTATCCCCAAATAATTTCCCCTTATGTAAAAAAATACTGATCTGAACTAGAAAGGGGTGGTTTATATTACTGAACCTCAAATTCTATGTGGTGATTTTATGGCTATATATGGTAAGCAAATTCTGTTTTCAAAAGGAAAACTATTTCAAATTACTATCATATTTAATTTGGATATTACACAGAACAATCTTCAATAAATTTATAAAGATCATTATGAATCATGAATTTTTCTCAAACATTGAGTAGAATGTTGTTAAATCCTTTTAAATTTTAAAGCTAAAATGTAAGTATCACTTCATAATCTATCAGGATATGAAATCCTTCTGTCTATGCTAAACTTATTTTAATCTAAGCAAAGTCAGTGTTCAAGAAAAAATAAAATTTTAAAATTCACTTGAAGGACAATTTCTAGGTGATCAAATACTTATCTGTCTTGAATTAGAGAGTCTCCTACAGAATGCCTTCCACAGGCTCAGTTACTTCTTAAATACCATAGTAATTTTAAATTCACTTTAATAAAAGGATAAGGTACAGAAACAGGTTCTTTTGCTTTTAGGACCTTGAGTGACAGTTTAGAATGCTTAAAAGGAAAAATTTTGGAGTTATTCAGGAAAGTTTTCCCAAAATACTGATTAAAATATGCTTAAGGATTTGGTACAATGGCCGCCATTTACCAATCTGTAAGAGAGAGTAGTTTGTGCAGCTCTTTCAAAATAGCTAAGGCCAGTTTCCACAGGATATGTATGTTGCAACCATTAGCAATCTTCATCCTTTGGCACATTCAAAAATTATTAATACTTGTTATAGCAGCCACCACTTATTGAACACATACTGTGTGCCAGGCAGAGAACTAAGACTTTGACTTGCATTATCTTATTTAATCCTGGTGACAATTCATGAAGAAGGCACTGGTCTTGAACCCCTTTTAAGTACAGATGAGCACACTGAGATTTCCTCCAGTTAAGTGACAGAGCTGAGATTCAAACTCTATCTGATCTTCACTATCACCAAATGCGGCCTCACTAAGCAGAAGCTCTGTAAATACCTGCGCGTAGGAGGGTATGTGCTATAGTGAGTGCTGTGGATTGTGTAAGATTGATGATTTACAGACCTGTACCCCTGAAATAAATAATACATTATGTGTCAGTTAATAAATAAATAAATAATAAATAATACACTGCCACAATCAAGGAGCTCCCACATGCCCTCCAGGCAGAAAGGGGCCCACAGACCACCTCTCCACCCCCAGGATACAGGTTAACAGGAAATACTAAGCCCAGTTCTCTGCCTCTAAAACTAAGTCTGAGGTGGAACACAGCTGTACAAAGCAGTTCCTTTTGGTAGAACTAAATTTTGTCCCTTTCTCAGCGGGGGAGAAAAGTGCATTTCTTGTCAATAGTTGAATGACTGAAATTGGCCTTAATGTAAAATCCAGCATGAGCCCCATCTGCACAGTGTGGAGAAGTACCTCTGAGATACATGTTCAACTTCTTAAGCACACTGTTACAATACAGGCAGGTAATACCATATCCTAACAGTACTGCTTTCTGGTGACTTTGAGAAAATAGAAATTACACAGGGTAAAATTGCCAAGTGGTATGGTTTATTGCAGTACTGTCTCCATTCTCCTGATTTTGTTTCCTTATTTCTTATTCTCTTTATTTTTTATGTCCATTCTCTTGATTTTTCCTCTTTACTATGAAATTTATACTTGAAAATTTCTCCATCAATTAGAACTTTAAGGGTCATATTTAATATTTCTTATATAATTAGCTACATGGATGTTTTTATTCTTAGAAATAATAAAGGCTCTTAAATCCCCCCTCCCAAAAAAGAAACATCATTTCTTTCTTAGCTATCATAAATACAGATGTAGATATTCTTTAGTTATTAATCATGAAACTGTCTTCAATATACCCATAAAGGTAAAAATAAAGTGCAGAACTATGTATATGGTTTACCACTATTTTGTGTACAGAAAGAAAAAAAAGAATATTAAATGTACTCGTACCTGCCTAAAAAGTCTCTAGAGCTTACATGAGAAACTAGTCACATCAGTTTCCACCAAGAAAGGGGCCACGAAGAAACACCTTGCCTTTATTTTTTGTCCTTTTGAATTTTGAACTGTGAAAATGTATGAAATTAAATACATAACAAATGTGTATTTAATATTAAGGGGAAAAATGAGGGAGAATTACTAGAAATTCCTCCCATAGACCATAGATTTATCACTACATGTTATCTCATTCAATTCTCAGAGCAACTACAATGTACATTTCAATTTCCCTTTTATAGACAACAAGAAATTGAGTAAGATTGAATCAATTTCCTAGGATCAAACAACCAATCAATGGTAGAAAATAAACTTGAATCTATCTGGCTTAGGTCTATCTGGCTTCAAGGATTATGCTTTCTATTGCCTTCATTTATTAGATGATAGGTTTGTTTCAATGAATGATTATTATAAACATTGGTGAATTTTATCAGTAGTATGAACTAAATCATCTTGTTTTAGAAAATAAGCTAACTAATTGTTACATGTTATATCGAATCAATTAACTAAGTCAGGTCTGCCAAAAGAGTTGATCAAGATATGTGGACGTATTTTCCCAAAGCAGTTGGTTGAAAGGTGAAATAAAAATATAATTAAGGTTTGCCAGGGTCTGCATAACATGAAACAAGTAATTTGTTCTTTTTCTTTGTTTTAAATTGACATGAAAATTTTGGATTAAAAATTCACTTTAAAATAGTGTTTAATCCTCAATTTATCCTAATTCTAAATTTGTTTTTTGCACTGAATAGTCTATCCTAACTCTACATTTGGGGTGCACTATTTTCCACAACAAATATAATTTTTTAATAAATAAATTTTTAACCTTCAAAAGATATATTTGTGTTACTCTTAACATTTCCCTCTATTTCTTCAGAAAAATGTAGACTTCTACTAAGTTTGGTTGAAAAAGATAAATTTTAATCATTTTTTCCCAAGATTTAATTAAAGCAAGTCTATCAACTCCTGATTTTAGTTGATGTTTTTGTATGTGTGTACATTTTTCAATTTATCTGCTAAATAATCAGAACAGAAATATATTTATTATTCTTCTAAGAAGAAAGAAAGACACAGAGACTTTGGTTTCCACTATCCAATATTAAATAAACTTTGAGCACATTATTATAAATGTCCTTACTATGAGAACACAAGCTTTCACTTATGAAGACCTAATGTAAGCAACATATTAAATCAGAGGAATTGGGGCACCTGGGTGGCTAAGTTGTTAAGCGCCTGTCTTTGGCTCAGGTCATGATCCCAGGGTCTCTGGGATGGAGCCCTGCATCAGACCCTGCATCAGACCCTGCCAGCAGGAGGTCTGCTTCTACCTCTGCCCCTCCCCCTGCCTTGTGGTCCTTCTCTTGCTGTGTATCTCCCTGTTAAATAAATAAATAAGATCTTTAATAAATAAATAAACAAACAAACCAGAGAAATTGAGGACTTAAGGGCAGAAGTAGAGCTGAGAACTGAGCTGAGAACAAAACTTTTTAAAATGTGTTTTGTTTGTTAGGTAATGAATATTTCCCTTCAAGTCTCTCTCTCTTCTCCCTCCCTCTAAGTCTCTCTCTCTCCTGGTGCCACTTTTGAGATTTGGGTTTTTGTTTGTTTGTTTGTTTGTTTTAAAGATTTTATTTATTTATTTGACAGAGATCACAAGTAGTCAGAGAGGCAGGCGGGGGTGGGGAGGGGAAGCAGACTCCCCGCTGAGCAGAGAGCCCTATGTGGGGCTCCATCCCAGGACCCCAAGATTATGACTGAGCTGAAGGCAGAAGCTTTCACCCACTGAGCCACCCAGGCACTCCTGTTTGTTTCTAAGAGCCGGACCATCACCATCACCACCAACAACAAAAATCCTAACAGCATACAGGTAGACAAAGAATATGAACTGTTCTATCAAAGGAAATCTCACCATGGCTCCTCAAAAATAGAACCAGAAGTCAGAAACACTAATGAAAATAAAAGGATCACATTCCTTCAAATCCAGCGAATAGTTACGCAAAGTTTATAATATTCTCTTAAGCATTTGTTCTTTGATTAAGGACACCCTCATAGTAATGGTATTTTTGTTTTATTTTGTCTTTCTTAGGACAAAACAACTTAAGAAAGGCTATGATACAATGACATTTAATGCAACTCTATTTTTAAACGTAAGGCAGATTCTAAATAGGTGATAGAAATAGTCTTTTGAAAGAGACAGTGATTTCTTTGTAATACACTTCAAATATTTATTTGAAGTTAATACTTAATTGATCTTTGTTTTTATTTGATGTTCTCAAAATTTCGTTCAATCTCTCTTTACATTTTGTCACTATTTTTCTCATTCTACTTTTCATGTACCAGGTTAGTATTAAAAAAGAATTTTCCTTTAAACATTTCAATTAAAATTTAGAACTAGTTGAAAAACTTTATCAAAAATTTCAGACTCATCTTTGAATAGATACTCTTCATTATTCCTGAAAAATTCCTTTTGAAGTGCAGTTTCAATGGTTCAAATAGTCCAATTTAGTGGAATGAGCAATTCACAACTTTTTACATTTAACTCTTCTTTTGTTACAATCTAATTTTGGGATTCAGTTTCAGTTTTTATTTTTTTAATTTTTTTAAAGATTTTATGTATTTATTTCAGAGAGAGAAAGGAGAGAGAGAGAGAGCATGAGAGGGTGGAGGGTCAGAGGGAGAAGCATATTCCTCACTGAGCAGGGAGCGCAACTCGGGACTCAATCCTGCAACTCCAGATCATGACCTGTCGCTTAACCAAGTAGGCCACCCAGACACCCCTAGTTCCAGTTTTTAAATGAGAACTATAATATCAAGTTTAAGTGGCCCAATCAAATCTTGAATATGGTGTCAAATATTAGGCAGCTAAAATCATATCTTGGAATTGTTTCCTTTTTTATTCACTTTTATTTGAACTTACTTTTTAAATGCACACATTAAGAAACAGTTCTTCCTAAAATTTGTAAAAATATAAGTAATATAATTAAAGTTAAACCTTTGGAATATCATGCCCTATCAGAGTTCATCCCTGTTTTGTCCTGATGATAACCATAGATGTACTTGAGCTTGTACACATTATCAGATATATCAGAGTATTGATATACATCCATACACACACATACAAAATACAAAGAACTATTAGAGGGTTTCATGTTAGTTATCATTTAATACATTCCTACTAAAACCTGACTTTTACTTTTACTTAAAAATATATTTTGGAGCACTCACTACTTAAATATACGTAGAGGGGCACCAGGCTGGCTCAGTGGGTTAAGCCTCTGCCTTAGGCTCAGGTCATGATCTCAGGGTCCTGGGATCGAGCCCCACATCGGGCTCTCTGCTCAGTGGGGAGCCTGCTTCCCCCTCTCTCTCTGCCTGCCTCTCTGCCCACTTGTAATCTCATATATATGTGTGTATATATATCCATATATACATATGGATATATATATCCATATATATATGCATACACATATATATGCATACATATATATAAATAAATGATAAATAAATATATATAAATAAATATGTATGTATGCATATATATATATATGGATCATTTATTTATTTATTTGACAGAGAGATTACAAGTGGGCAGAGAGGCAGGGAGAGAGAGAGGGGGAAGCAGGCTCCCCGCCGAGCAGAGAGCCCGATGTGGGGCTCACATACATATATATATAAAAATAAATGATCCATATATATATGCATACATATATATACACACATATATATACATATATGTATGCATATATATATGGATCATTTATTTATATATGTATGCATACATATATATGTAGATTTTTCTGAATGCCATAGTATGGCTTTCTCTGTTGATATAAAGCTATCTTTTAGGGTGCACTTTCATGTTTTCTTTCAATTATACATTTAAGATGGAGACGGATGGTTGTAGAATTTGTGTACTTTCAAATTTAATAGAAAATGTCCAATGCTTTGAAAAGTGGATTCTACATTTTATTCATGATCATTTCTGTTTCCTTTCATCATTGTCAACATTTGATATTATCAACTATTAATTTTTTCCCAATTTATTGTACCTGTTACTTTGATGAGATTTTATTGTCTATCTTATTACATGTCAGGCTGAACACCTTTACATATGTTTATTGGTTCTTATGTGTATTTTTTGTTTGACAAAGTGTCTTAGTATGTATTACCTCAATTTTTCATTAGCTGTTTTTAATTACAAAATGTTAAGTATTATTTATACACCCAGTATACTAATTTTTTGCTCCTAATATATAACACAGATATCGTCACTTGCTCTACAGTTTATTTTTTCATTCTTTAATATGGTATCTTTGGATGAATAGAATTTATTAATTTTGATGTTTAATTTATCAACACCTTATTTTATGATCAATCTCTTTATTTTTATTTAGGAAATTTTTCTTTAAGCCAAAGGGATTAAAATATCCAGGTATTTTGCTTTAGTATTTTGCTTTTCACATTTAGGTCTGTAATCTTTTTAGAATTGAGTTTTGAGATTTAAGTAAAGTTTCACTTTTTCCCCCCATATAGATGTCCTCTTATGTCAGTACCAATTTCAACTTCTAATATATTTATAATTTTTGAACTATCTACCTTTACCTTCTATCCCAGTACTAACCATGGATGTTAATTTCTTGTATATTCTTTCCTATATAATTTTAATACATACAGAAACAAATATAAAGACAGATTCCTTTCTCTAGCTATTTTTACATAAAAGGTAGCATCCTATACCTTCTGTTCTGCACTTTGTATTTTTTAATCTAATAATATTCCAGAGGATTTTCATATTAGGAGAAAAGACTGTTTTCATTATTTTTAGTAACTGAATATTATTCTACTATACTGGCATAATTAATAGAAAAATCTATCTTTTCTGCACCACTTCACAGTCTCTGTCATAAGTCACACAATGACAACTGTGTGGGACTATTTCTTTCTTCTCTTGAAGAAAATTGAATTTGTTAATTTTTTAAATTTTTTTAATTTTTTTATTAACATATAATGTATTATTAGCCCCAGGGGTACAGGTCTGTGAATTGCCAGGTTTACACACTTCACAGCACTCACCATAGCACAAACCTTCTCCAATGTCCATAACCCCACCACCCTCTCCCTATCCCCACCCCCAATCCCCAGCAACCCTCAAATTGTTTTGTGAGATGAAGAGTCTCTTATGGTTTGTCTCCCTCCCGATTCCATCTTGTTTCATTTATTCTTTTCCTACCCCCAAACCCCACATTGTCTCTCACTTCCTCATATCAGGGAGATCATATGATAATTGTCTTCTCTGATTGACTTATTTCGCTAAGCATAATACCCCCTAGTTCCATCTACATCATCGCAAATGGCAAGACTTCATTTCTTTTGATGGCTGCATAGTATTCCTTTGTGTGTGTGTGTGTGTGTATATATATCTCTATATATATATCTCTATATATCTCACATCTTCTTTATCCTTTCTTCTGTTGATGGACATCTAGGTTCTTTCCATAGTTTGGCTACTGTGGACATTGCTGCTATAAACATTCGGGTGCACGTGCCCCTTTGGATCACTATGTATGCTTGTATCTTTAGGGTAAATACCCAGTAGTGCAATTGCTGGGTTGTAGGGTAGCTCTATTTTCAACTTTTTGAGGATGAATTGGTTTATTTTTAATCTCTGCACTAATACCCCATTCTCTTAAGTACCATAATTTTGAAATGAATCTGAGCAAGGACCTTTTTTATTTAATTTGATGTTTAATAACTGCATCAATTGTAATTACAATCACTTTTTCACTCCTGATATTTATTTTTTCTTCTTAAATTTGCCAGGATTATAACAAAGTGAGATTCTTTAAAGCAGCAATTTTTGCTTTTGATTTACCCTATTTGATTTATTTTTTGATTTTACTAATATCCACAGTTAGGTTCTTATTTCTGACCTTCTACATGTTCATTTATTTTAACTTATTTAAGCTTTTTTCAAGCTTTTTAAGGTGACAGACTTGCTTGTTACTTTTCTGCCTCATTCTCTTCTGGTATTAATTTTAAAAGAATAACTATCTCCCTAAATACAGTTTTAGTTGCAACTCACACACTATGTAGCATTTTTAATAAAATTTCCTTTAAAATATTTTTGAATATTTTTAATATTTAAATATATTTTAAAAATTTAAAAATATTTTTAAAATATTTTAAAATTATTTAATATTTTAAATAATTTTAGTATGTTTTTCTCTTTGACCTAGGGGTTACTTACATGTATAAATCTTCAAACATATAGTGATGTTCATAATTATATTTTATTACATATTTTAACTTAATTGCATTGTGATTCATAAACATTTTGTGTATACTTTCACAAAAGTGTGATCCTTTGAAATTTATTAAACTTATTTTAATATTCTAGCATATGATTAATTTTTATAAGTGTGTTTGTGTGTGCTTAGAAAAAAAGTATATAATTTTGCTGTTGTTGGGGGTAGATTCTGAATATGTTCCTTAGATCTTGTCTCAGTCAAGTTAATCAAAACTTTTATCTCTTTCCTAAAGTTTTTTTTTCCCCCTACTATTATGAGGTTTTTTTCCCTATTATTGAGAAGACTACCATTTGATTGTGGATTTCCCTATATCTCATATTTCCTTAAGTGTTATTTTTAATAACTGTTATTAGATGCATGCAAATTGATTTTTTATTTCTTTATTTTTTTAAATATTTTATTTATTTCAGAAAGAATGAGAGAGAGAGAGAGAGAGTAGTACAGAGGGAGAGGGAGAAGCAGGGTCCCTAAGCAGGGAACAGGGAGCCTGACATGAGCTCAATCCCAGGACCCTGGGAGCATGACCTGAGCCCAAGGCAGATGCTTAACTGACTGAACCACCTAGGTGCCCCAAGATGCATGCAAATTTAAATTTCTTTTATCTTTCTATAAAGTTAAACATTTCATTATTATAATATGTTCTTCTTTGCCCTTTACTTTTTTCTTTTTTGGTAATTGCTTTAATAAAAACTGAAGTATAATATAAATATAGAAAATAGAATAAATTACATTTACAACTTGATGAGTTACCATAAAGTGAATGTAACCTAACTACCCAGTGCTGGTAATAGAGAATTACCACAATACAGAAGCTGCCCTCAGTTGCCCAAACTGTTACTATTACACCCTCTTCTGAAAGGTAAGCACCATCATGTAATAAATTGGTTTTGCAATTTTTATTTTTTAAACTTTATATACATGGATTTTTTAAAAATCTGGCTTCTTTTCTCATCATTATATTTGTGAGGTTTACTCATCTGTTTTACTCATCTGTTCTTTTGATGGACATTTAAGTTGTTTCCAGTTTTTGGCTATCATGAATAATGCTGCTATGGACATTGTAATACATGGCTTTTGGTATATATATATATATATATATTTCTGTTGAGTATTTACTTACAAGAGGACCTGCTAAATTTTTTATTTTCGATTGCTTTTTTGTTTTTGTTTTTGTTTTTTTGCCTTAAATTCTAAATTGTCTTCAAAATATCTACAAAAGGATAGAGTCTCTACCCATCTTTCAACTTTGTTTTCCATATTATGATGTTCAAATTTTGTGTGACCTTTGTGTTTAATATGCCTCTTTTAAACATCATATAATTGGATTTGGTTTTTAGCAGAGTCTGATAATCCTTTTCTTTAATAACAAAACATTTAGGCTGTTCACATTTAATCTAATTACTGTTATATTTGGATTTAAGTCTACCATCTCATTTTGAATTTCTGTTCATTTCCTGGAAACTTCTTTTCTTGCTATTCTTTTTTTTTTAAGATTTCATTGAGTTAATGTACTATTTTAATCAATAAATTTTCCTAATATCCATATTGACCTAAATACAAAGCAATAGTTCTATAAGGATACAAAATTGTAAACAGTGGCTAACCAAGGGACTAGAACTGGGTTAAAAGGTAAAGAGGAACTTCAAAATTTACTCTATGTTTGGTTTGGTTTGATTTTTTCTTTCTTTCTTTCTTTCTTTCTTTCTTTCTTTCTTTTTTTTTTTTTTTTTACAATAAGCACATAGTTTCTACTCACTTTCTGAAACCAGAACTACAGTAATTCTGCTAAAAGATAATTCTAAAAATGCATAACAAAAAAGTAGGTTTTTTTCCCCTTTAATACTTTATTAGTTCAGCTTTTCCCTTTTATCCACATATTCCCAGGCCTAATATGATAACTATGATTTACATAGCAAAAGCATTCACAGAAAAATAATATAGAGATTATAAAGTATTTCTCAACATAGCAATGAGAGCTGTCTGTGCAAAATGACTTCCTTGGGTTCTGGCATGTGGTCTTGAGAAGTACCCTGGCCTTTGCATGAACCCTTGTTTTCCTTAAGTAAATGATGAGCTCATAGTAAATGTGATATGGGAAAAAAGACTAGAGTAGTGAAAAGATCACCAAAGGAGAGAGTTTGAGTTTTTTTGTTTACGTTTTTGTTTTTGTTTTTTTGGTAATAGTTTTTGGGTTTTTTGTTGTTGTTTTTGTTTTTTTAGCTCTGTCAAGTCTTGGCACATTTGTGGGCCTCAGCATTCTCATCCACAAATAAAAGTGGTAGAGTTGGTTGATTTTAAGCACTGTACCCGTCCTAAGAACAGATTAGTGGAACTATTTTAAAGACCGATAGTCAAGCCCTACTTTCAAATTCTGCCCCTTCCTAACTATGTGATTTTGGCACAGTTACCTGATTTCTTTGGGATGTGTTTGTTTTTAACAAAACCTGGGTTATTTTGAGGAATAAACATTAAAGCAATTGGGAAGAACATAAGTTCAGTTCTACAGGACAAAGTCAATTAATATTTATTTTCATCTTTCTAGCAGATGGTAGGCATATGATAATTATTAGTTTTACTTCTTACTGATATCTTGGAATTATATTATAAGAAAGTTCCAAATTAGTGCTGTGGAACATTGATATAGTATTTTATTGTCTAACCTGGAATTTACGAGTCTTCCCTTCCACATTAATAAAATGTGAAATATTAATGCATTATATAGCACATCTTTTTTATAAAACATGTGAATCCTTAGACATCCATGATTTAGGAACCTAAAATGTTTATACATTTAAACAGTGATATAATCTTATAAACGGTATGTAGACAGCATATTGGCAAAAACAATATAAAGAATTAGGAAAAAGGAAGCCAAGCAGAAAATTGAGTATAAAATTACTAGAGTCTAAAAAAAAGGTTACTACCATGTTTAAAGCTATTTTACCCATGTCATTTTTTATTTTGTATTATAATGTCACAATTGTAATAAATTTTACTGTAAAGTGGTCAATATCAAATTTGAAGGTCACTTTGGTAATTGGAAGTGAGAGCCTCCCAAAGTGAAGGCAATTGGAAAACACAACATTTTACTTTCATGAATACAGTGATTGAGTTCTTTGACCTCTAGCTGGTTAAGGATGATATATAGTAGAACATTTCACTTCTGATATATGCATGTGAAATCCTGACAAGAATTAAAGGCAGAGTGCAGATTTAATCTGCTGGCATTCCTCACTCTACTTGAATAATCACTAGAGTTACTTTGAAGTACTTTAGAGGAGAAAAAAAGTAGGAAAAAAGGAAAAGGGAAAGAAAAAGAAATCAGAAAGAAAGAGAGAAGAAAAGGAGGAAGGAAAGAGAAAGAGAGGGAAGGAAGGATGGGAAGAAAGCAGTTGATTTGCTTATTTTCCTTTCTGCACAAATGGCATCCTAAAGGAAAAAAAAAAATATTTTGAAAGACTTTTAATGTAAACATGGACAGCTGTTTTAGACATTGTAACATGTGCACGTTTGAAAGAAACATCATGAAAAAAAAATAATCATGCTGAAATGTCAATTTTATAGCTCTAAGAGAGAGGTCCTAGGGTTTAGAAGTTAAAAGTGAGTTAACTCCTTGCTTATTCGAACATTAAACTGTCAGCATGGAAGTAAGTTTAAAACTTATGATGGTCTGAAAATGTGGTGCTAAATGAAGTCTGAAGACCTATTAACCTGCCTGAGATGTAAACCAGGAACTATTACACTTTGCTGTTCAGCATGTATGCAAGTACTTTAAAGTAGTGTGTGAGCTATTAGGAAGTGAACAATGAAGCTGAATAATATCTCTTTTTTCCCTAAATGCAGTGATAATTTTGGCTCTTTTCAATATTCCTTCAGGAATTGTGTACATATGAAAAATAGAATACTGAATATGATTGCTTTAATTTTTTTATGATAGCAGTGCATAACTGACAATCCTTGAACAAGTTGACCAATAATTGGTTTTACCTTTGTTTTAAACCTTTACAGCAATTTAAAGGGAAAACCTAACATTTGTAAACATACCTATCTGTAGATGACAAACACTTTAGATCATCACTTTGACAAATTATTCACTGTACTAATAAAATATTTTAAAAATGAGTTTATGAAATGAAGTATTGAGACATAATAAATATGAAATAAAAATTTAAAAATTTATTACTTTGGTAAGGAATATGACCAACTTTCCTTTTGCTGTTAAAATATGTTTTTACTTATTCAACATTGTTATGTCAAACATAGTTTTAAAAAGTTTAACAAAGGCGGGGTGCCTGGGTGGCTCAGTTGTTAAGCATCTGCCTTCGGCTCAGGTCATGATCCCAGGGTCTTGGGATGGAGCCCCACATCGGGCTTCCTGCCCAGTGGGAAGCCTGCTTCTCCCTCTCCCACTCCTCTTGCTTGTGTTCCCTCTCTTGCTGTGTCTCTCTCTGTCAAATAAATAAATAAAAAATCTTAAAAAAAAAAAAAAGTTTAACAAAGGGGATTCCTGGGTGGCTCACTGGGTTAAGTGTCTGACTTGTGATTTCAGTTCAGGCCATGATTCCATGGGTCATGCGATTGAGCCTAGGCTCTGTGCTCAGCATGGAGTCTGCTGGAGATTCTCTCCCCCTGCCCCTACCCTGACTTACACTTGCTCTCCCGAAAATAAATAAATAAATCTTTAAAAAGTTTAATAAAGACATTTATCAATTATTTTAAGATAACATATCAACTAGGTATATTTGCATCAAGTTTGGAAAGATAGAGATGGATTAAATTCAAATTACAGGGCATCTGGGTGGCTCAGTGGGATAAGCTGCTGCCTTCGGCTCAGATCATGATCTCAGGGTCCGGGGATCGAGTTCCACATCGGGCTCTCTGCTCAGCAGGGAGCCTGCTTCCCTCTCTCTCTCTCTCTATGCCTGCCTCTCTGTCTACTTGTGATCTCTGTCTGTCAAATAAATAAATAAAAACTTTAAAAAAATAAATAAATTCAAATTACATAAATTGAAATAAGTTTAACCTTTTTTGACTGTGGAAACACGCTTTGTTATGAAAATATCCTTTTCCTAGATATCCCTGTTTATGGGCTTTTATATTCAAGTGGGAAAGACAATAACCATTTTTGTTCCATAAAATAGTTAAAAATATTTTTTTTAAGGATTATACCAAAATATTTGAATAAGAAACCCAGAAGTTTCTCACTCAAGTTTCTTACTATAGTTATCAGAGGGTACTGATTTCGACCTAATCCAGTGTGAGGTCCCACGAGCGTAGTATTCATTGTTACAAGGTAAAACAAAAGAAGGCTATGACTTGTTCCTCACCAAGTTTATAATCAACCTGTGGAGAAGAGATGATGGAAGCAAGGGAAAGATAATAAAAGATATTGTAGCAACTGGTACCTAAATATGTGATACACAAAATATATGCAAGAAAATGTAAGAAGGGAAAAGATCAATCTAGGCCACAGGGATGTAATTTAAGTTGGATTTGAAGAATAAATAAGATTGCATGGTTGTCATGGTGCCTGGGTGGCTCAGTGGGTTAAGCCTCTGACTTCCGCTCAGGTCATGATCTCAGGGTCCTGCAATGGAGCCCCGCATCGGGCTCTCTGCTCAGCAGGGAGCCTGCTTCCCCGTCTCTCACTGCCTGCCTCTCTGCCTATTTGTGATCTCTTGTCTGTCAAATAAATAAATAAAATCTTAAAAAAAAAAAAAAAAGATGGCATGGTTGTCTCCTACAGGATAGACAAGGAATTGGCCTGTGCTTTCATTTGGTTCAGAAGGGGAAGATATTACCAAGTACTGATGTTGTGAAAAGAACCTCAATAACATCTGAGCTTTGATTGTGTACTTGGTTCTTTCATGTAAGCAGATGGAATGAGTGTCAGCAATAGTGGTTGTGGTCCACTTGTTCCTATATTCTCTTTGTTGCCCTGTGACCCTAAAGACAGAGTGATGCTGGTCAAAATTCTATTCGTGTCTGTCTTCTTTTAACCCAGAGGGCACAATAGAGCTATGGATGTCATTCCATTTTGATGCCGTCATGATGCACTATTGCTCCCCTACTCAGAATGTGGTCCACTGACCAGCAGCATGAGCATCACCTGAGGGTTTGTCAGAGAGACATATCTCAGTCCCTCATCTCTAATCACACCCAAATACTAACAAATATAATCATTTTCATTTATCATTTCCTCTTCAATGTGCTCCATACTTTCTCTAATTCACTTATAATCCCTGCTATTTCCCTTATTCTTCTACAGTTTGATTATAGCCACTCTCATTCTCTTTCCCCATGCCATGTTTTCCACTTAAAATTATCTTCTAATATATCAATTACCTTGCAAGTTCAACACAAATGAGTAATTAGTTCTCTCCAAATGTAATTTTACTTGGTGAAAAACCCTTGTTGTCTTGATAAGTGCTATTTTATGCATATAAATGTAAATGCCAGACATATTAATGCTAATGATTTCATGGGCCAGAAGGTTTATTAACAAGAAAAGAGGAGTAAAGCTCAGCTGTGCAATGTACACAAATAAGATAGACAGAGTCAAAGGTTAGAGGGTGAAGATCCAAATATGGAAGAAAAAGCTCACATGAATTAGCTAAAAACAGAAATAAATATATTTTAATAAGGTAGGAACTGAAAAATAACCATTAAGCCTATTAAGTAAATCTATAAATCTATGAGATAATCTTAAGAAAGATTTATTTTAGTGAGTTTTATTTTCTTGTGGCATGAAAAGGGGCACAAATAATGAACTAGAATAAAACTTGATTTTTTTATATTGCATTCCTGTAACATGACAAGATTTTAAGTACAGAGACTATTAAAGTTTCTATAGTTTTTAACAATGTTCTTCTATGCTCACACATCATTCTTTCCTTAGATAAATTTATTTCACACAAACGGTTTTCTTATAGCTCCTTGGAGAAAACATGCTTCCTATGACCACAAGACCTTTGCATATACTGCATTAGTTACCTCTGTAAAAACTGCTCAACAATTTTCATTCTATAACTGCTGTTCAACCACCAGATTTCAGCTCAATCATCACTGAAGTCTAGTCCACTTTTACTGAATCTTGCCTGATTCTGTATTACTTCTATTCAGTTTCCTGCCTCATATGATTTTATGAGAACTAAGCAAGTAATACTTTTAAAGCATTCACCACAAAGACTAAAACATGGAAAATGTTCACAAAATATTAATGACTTTAAGCATTTGCTTATATTACTTGGATCAGGTAGCAATTTGCTATATTTTAATAGATGCCTAGATCTGATACCACCATTCTTCCTGTGAGGAGACTGCCTTCCCAAGGCAGTAATTCAAAATTGTTTCAAACTTCTTATTATATGTATTATTAAAGAGATTTCACTTCCCAGGATCAAGCAAATCTAGGCATTTATTGCCTCTTGCTTCTCAATATTTATTTAGTTATATACTCATTATTTCATTAATTTATTCATTTATTTATATTTCTACAACTCTGGTCTTTGGTATTTCTCTAATGTTTATCCTCTGTTTTCTTTAATTCTTCTTATCCTCCTCCTCCTCTTTTGCCTCCTCTGCCTCCTTTTCCTCTGCCTCCTCTGACTCTCTTCCCTCCTGTCCCCGTTTTTATTTTTTCTTCTTCACCTTCATATGTTGCAACAAACTTGAAGAGGGTATTCCCTGGTGCCTTCTGATCAAGGAATACATTCTTGATTGGATATGAGTTATATATTAAAAAACAGATCATCTATTACATAGAACTATTAATCCCATGACTTTCTTATGCAATACCATTAAATGTTTCCCTTGCTTATCTCAGTTTTGCATTTTAACCATCTTTTCCTGTTGAGTCCTTTATAATGTAGACAATAGTTACTTTGCAATGTTATATTATTAGAAACAATAGTTGTTTAAAGTCTCTTCAAACCATATAATTTTCATAGTTGGAACAATATTCTTAATTCTTTTTTTATATAATTTTTTATTATGTTATGTTAGTCACCATATAGTACATCATTAGCTTTTGAAAAAAAATTTTTAAATTTTTATTTATTTATTTGACAGAGAGAGAGATCACAAGTAGGCAGAGAAGCAGGCAGAGAGAGAGGAGGAAGCAGGCTCCCTGCGGAACAGGGAGCCCAATGCAGGGCTTGATCCCAGGACCCTGAGATCATGACCTGAGCCAAAGGCAGAGTCTTTAACCCACTGAGCCATGCAGGGTCCTTCCCAATATTCTTAATTCTTAATTTTATAAATTAAATTATCTTTAAAACAGAAAACTAACTTGTTTTTGTAGACACCTGTAAAACTGGATATTTTAAAAGAAAAATTTTAGGTTTAGAAAAATTGATTTATAGTTACAACAGACATGATATTATTCAGTCATCATAATGAATAATAATCCATTCTTTAATCTGAAAAACTTGGCTTCATCTTTGTCCCCACTGTGTATTTGAGGTTTGTTGATTAATTAGATAAATACAGCCTTTCCTTTCACTTAATTAGAAATGATCACTGTTATAGATATGCTATATGCTTGAACGTGAGCTGTAATTAATTTTGTGTAACTCGTGATATTTTGCCACATTACCAAAATCAATACTTTTTCTTGTTCTGAGTGACTGGCTGTCCATTCTTCATCTTTCCTATATCTAGATTTAAAAATAAAATTTTGCCAACGTAGTTCTCTAAGGGTAACACATATGTACTTGAGCTGGCCATTCACTTGAGTTTCTTCCCTAAGTAAATGCAGCTGCAAAGATAATGTCCACTGAGCTGGGTTAGGGTTTAAAACTATTACAATGATTTGAAAGGGAATGGTTGATGATGCTTTCTGAGTTTCTGCAGAAGACGTTCAGCCAGAATTTTGCCTGTGATGGAGAGCAGGGCAATGCCATTATAGTTGCTGTAGTCAGCTTTCCAGTTTTTTATGTGATAAAGTATATATCACAACACTGCCTCCAATCTGTCATACAACCCAGAGTATGATGTAAATTGAATCTTGCCTTGGTGTTCCAACTTTCATCTCATCTTTTCACATACATGGAACAAGATCTTGCCAATGGAATATTGTACGTAAGTACAGAAAACTGTCACTACCTCTGGAGTTTATAGGTGTTAAAGCACTATATAAAGTGTCAGATTTCACAGTAGGAGGTTTATACACCTGGAAAGAGCTGAACTATGTCCCACAGTTGCACAAAGTCATAAAAGTTCAGTTGAGACAAGTGTTTATTATTTTGATATGTAAATGTCCTATGACTTTCTCAGAACAAATCACATACTCAGGTATTCATTACCACTCTTACAACCAAATGTCTTCTAGAACAAATTGTATATTTTAAGCATTTGTTCCATTAACATAATTTCTTGTTTTCTCAGTGGAAAAGTGGCCAGTGTGCTTGTAAATACCACCTTACATTGCTTTAGCAAAACATATTGGCAATAGGTTTCTTTGTTGTACTTTCAAATGTTCTCATCTTTTCAGAAGAACAAGATTGAAAGCTCAGACTGAAGAAAACTGAAGAAACAGAGTAGAGAGAGGAAATAAAAATAACTTTTGAGCAAGACATTTGTTTAAGCAAAAATCAAAGTGATTAGACTGTTTTACATGAAGGAACTAGACCAGCAACAATGCTTGCTTTCACCTAGGTCTCCTAGCCCAGATTGAAACACATAATAAATAAGAAAAAGTGGGGGGAGGTCTTTAAAAGTCTGCTGCAGTGTCCATTTCTAATTATCAATAATGAAACAATAAAAGGTTTTCTCTTTGTTACTAGTTGTATGAATTATATTATGTCATAAATGAAATGGAAAATACTACATAATAGTAACAGTATTATCTTCTTTTATCTCCCAAACACATACCCATACACAATAACATATCACCCAGGAAAAGAAAAGGAGCTTGCTCTGTCCTTTCGAAAATTAAGTTGTTTTCCTCAAAAATAAATTGGCCCATTAATTCACCTCTGGTATGTTAAATTTATTATTATTTTTTAGACTCTTCTGAATTTAATTATATATTTGCCTTTACCAGAATGTTTTATTTTTCATATATTTTCATGTTGCTGATCAGCATTCTGCATTTAAATTTGAACTGCTCCCTTTAGAATTTCTTTTTTTTTTTTTTGGAGTGTCAATATCATTTTTTTTATTGTGTTCAGTTAGCCACTGTATAGTGCATAAATAGTTTTTGATGTACTGTTCAATGATTCATTAATTAAGTATAACACCCAGTGCTCATCACAACATGTGCCCTCCTCAATACCCATCACCCTCTGCAATCCTCTGTAGGCAAGTAGCCTCTTTTAGAAATTCTTTAAAAAATACATTAGATCTACTCAAGGCCTTTTATTTCCACTAAAGTTGGAAGAGCATTATTTCCCCCAGTATACTCCCACCTGTAGTAGATACTGCTAATCTGTCCCCTGTGCCCCCAGGATCCATTCTCACCTTTGTCCTTTTAGGAGTGAACTCTCCCTTATCTTCCCTTCCCACACTCCCAGCCTCTCTTGCAGTCAAGTATGTCTTTGTAACTAAGTTTTTGCCAGCAGGATATAAACAGAAGTTATTTGTATAATTTCTTGTTCACTTTCAACCTAAAGACAAGTCACTTGTTCCGACTCCACTTTTTCCTCTTATGTCCCAAGAACCACAAATTCAAATGCAACCTTGTTGCAAAAATGAAAGTAATTTTTTGTGCAGAGCTGGCTAGCCCAGAAACAAGAGCCTGCCTGCCTACATTTAGATTCTAAAGTGAGGGAGACACAGGCTTCTGGTTTATCTAACCACTGTACTATTGGGCCTCTCTCTTTTAGTAGCTGCTTCTGTATCCCAACTTGCAACACACAAAAGTATAAGCTTAAAATAATAGTGTTCTTGAGCTCTAAGGTACTGATGTATAAAACCAGTGTGTAAACAGAGAAAACAAGATATTTTAAAAGAGGAGGGCAAAAGCAAAACCATCATTTGCTTTTTCTCCCCCAAGAAATCTCAGCAGCTTATAAATTGGTTCTGATTTTAACAAGGAATAGTGTATAGTGAAAGTAAACTGTACTTCTTGAAAATAATTATTTATATGTATAATTTATATATATATAAAGTTAACCTTATTCTTAAAATAATTATATATATACATATACATATATCTCCATACAAATATACAATATACATGTATATATACATATACATATATACATATGTATACATATATGTATGTGTGTATATATATATATATATAGTGTTGAGAGGAATAAGATACACTACATCATGTCTAAGAGTATAGTACGTATATACTGAGCTTTGGTCTGAGATTTTTCACAGCATTCAATAGCCATTCCTTTGTGCTTTGCTCCATCATTGGAGATACGTTAGCCTTCATATCAGTGGTCCTCAAAGTACACTTCCCAAAACAACAGCAGTCGCAATAGCACCGGGAACTTGTTAAAAATTCAACACAGATGTATTGAATCAGAAATGCTCAGTAGGGCCCACAGATCTGTAGCTCAAAAATCCCTCCAGATGATTCCAGTGCATGATAAAGCTTGAGGGGAAGAAAATGGCTCTTGTAGGTAAAGTAGAATCAGCAGTCAGTAGAAGAAATTTTTGAAATTACATGGATTTAAAAACAATGATCTCAAAAAAAATTTTTTTTAATTAAAGAAGAAATAAAAACAATGAACTCAATACATGTTTTTAAAATATCCTAACCTAGTTATTTTGCCTTCTGACAATTAGTCTTACTTAATTCTATAAGCTGGTAGGTAGGTAGGTAGGTAAAGTAGAATCAGCAGTCAGTAGAAGAAATTTTTGAAATTACATGGATTTAAAAACAATGATCTCAAAAAAAATTTTTTTTAATTAAAGAAGAAATAAAAACAATGAACTCAATACATGTTTTTAAAATATCCTAACCTAGTTATTTTGCCTTCTGACAATTAGTCTTACTTAATTCTATAAGGATTATAAATATTTTAAAATTATGAAAAATTGCAGATATAATGTAAAATTGCATTGTAAAAATTGTAAAATGTAAAAAAATTGTAAAATGTAAAAAATTGCAGATATAATGTAAAATGCTATTTATTTTTCTCAGGTAAGAATAGGCATCACTACTCAAATGCGACTGTTATTGTCATTCATATATTATGTGATGTTTCTTTTTTATATGAAGACAGTATTCTTAAAATTCCATTAATCTCTACCATACTTTAGAAAATACATTGATAAATATGAAAGTATCCATACTTTCATATTTATGTGATTGCCCTTGCATTGTTATATAACATTCAGAAATAATTGTAAAATATTTACTATTTACCTTACACATATTTTCATATTTATTAGCTAATTTGAGAGTCCTGTTACATTAACACTGTCTTCTCATACAAGTAAACAGAAGGTTTCAAGAAATTATGAGGTTTATCAAAAATTATACACTTAGCAAGTGGGACATCCAGGATTAAAATTAATAAATTTTGAATCCAAATATAATCACTGCATTTGCAAGATAATAACAATAATAAATAAGACACAAATCCAGTCTCAAAATGTATATTGTCCCTGTAGTGCTACAATGCAGATTCTTCAAAAGGAAGAACAGCTGGGCATTGCATGATCTCTTTTGTGAGCTGCAAGTCAAGTGAATGTTCTTGGGTAATTAACTTCAGTGAATATATATGATTGGGGGGGGAGGAGAGAAGAGGATTCTGGGGCCAACTGCGGAAAGTGAGAGAGAACTTTGTTCAGCCAATTTGTTTATGTGACATGGCTGGGATATTTATTTGGCATTCCCTGAGAGAGATCGATAAATACTTATTTTTCCATTACATGGACTGACAGGGAGGCACGTCTTTGGATACAATACCATTTCAAGATGGATGTTCAGGTAAGAGCAAACTTGTCTATCTTTCTCTGTGTAACTTGATATTAAGTAAAAATAAAATAAAATAAATGCATATGGCAGAATGCTAAACTACTATGAAAATTTAGGAAATAAAATAGCATTTTAAAGGAATGTCATGTTTGCTGCCAGCCTCAGAACTTCTGCAAGAATACATTCTCTCCTTCGCCTGAGGAACACTGCGATACACAGGTAAGAGGCACATGGCCAGAGATATATAATAGGACTTAAAAAAACATTTGAAGAGTTTCTATAAGATTATTTAAAATATTTTTTCAGTAAGAAAGTGAAATTGCTGTAAACATAATTGGAATCAACCTCCAAATGCATCTAGACATTCATAAATTAGAATTTTAAAAATGCTGTGTTATTTGAGAGGTGAGATTATGGTTTGTTTCCACCAAATTTTCCAGTGTGACCTTTCTTCATTTCCGGCAAGTGCAGTGCAGTCAGTCTGAGGGAGCACGTCTGCTCCAACGTCCTACTGTATTTGTACGTGTAACCTTCACTACCCAGTCTTCAGTTTAGTGGTAAATCGTTCATCTTATTTTGTAGGTTACCCTTCCCAGGGCTCATTGATATTCAGAATTGACTTTGCACGTTTTTGTTTCTGTCCCCTTTTTTATGAATATGTTGTTTCTAATGCATCCCATAGTGACCCAGTTGAATCAAGTCTGACACCTGCTTGTGCCACCACTGTAATACTGTCAAAAAATAATAATAATACATTTCTCTCTCTTACCTGGGAGTTGCATAGCCAAAGAAAGAAGAAACAGGTATTAGTTTTCTACTGTTTTAGCCATTAATTATAAAAGTAGCATTCCAACTGAAGAGGGCAAATCTGATCCATTCATCTGTGTACAGAAAAGTGAAAAATGTTAAAACAGCTGGTTATCAACATTTTTTATGAGGCTTTTCCTCATCCTTCCATATAGCTTGAAAGACCATTTTGAATGGGGGGTTTGGATCCCCATAATGATGGTTTATAAAGAGGTTGCTAAACAATGTTAAAGTGCCCTTTCTAAAAAGCTAAGAATTTTGGTGCTGGCTGAAGCAACAAAAGGCAAGAAGGAGAAGAAAAAGGTTAGCATGATACGGTGGAAGAGACAGGAGCCCACGGAGAATATAGGCTGGTGAGAAATTCATTATAATATGGCCAAAAGATCTATTAGAGTCCAAAAAGTTAATACAGAGTATTAATTTATCCATTCACAGAGTATTAGTTTATCCATTCTGATACAACTTAAACTCCTTTTGTTCTAATTTTTAGTGGAGCATGCCAAACAAAATTTTATGTTAATGATTTGGGGGAAATCAAAAAGGGTTTCTATTTCAGTGACTCTCAATATGTGTGCCTGAAACAGCAACATCAGCATCACCTGGGAACTTGTTAGAAATGCAAATTATTAGGTCCTAATCAGACCCTCTTAATCAGAAGTTCTGTCGATAGTTTAGCCATCTGTATTAAAAGAAAAAAAACATACACTTCAGGTGATTCTGATGCAAGCTAAAGTGTGAGAACCATTGTGTTATTACACATACAGGTTTATGTGGACCAGAGTGAAGGCAACAGTTACAGGAGATGAGGTGCTGCAGAGATTAAGAAATCTGCTGAGTATGAATTTGGTGTTAAATCAATTAGAATGCACATAAGTGAAATAATTTTCTGGGTTGTGGGAAAGGGTATATCCTACGTGGTAATTTTAAATCTTTGTTTAAATTTTAAGAGGGTGGTATTAGCTTATACTTGGCTTCTAATTTTAAATATGAAATTATGGATATTCAATGCTAACTGTTTCACTGTGTATGCTATGTTGCTGGGAAACTTTCACTAGCACTAGGATTTTGTCAATAAGCTGTTTCACATGTCTCAGTTTTTCTATTTTTTTTAAATTGAAGCATAATTAACATACAACGTTACATTAGTTTCAGGTGTACAATGTAATAATTCAACAATTCTATGCAATACTCCTTGCTTACCACTCTTAGTGTTGTCCCTATCTGTCACAACACAACACTGTGTACTAATATATTGACTGTATTTCCTATGTTGACTACTTTTCATCTCTGATTTATTTATTTTATAACTGGAAGTTTGTACCTCTTAATACTCTTCACCTATTTCCATCCATTCCCTATGGACCTCCCTCTGGCAACAGTTTTCTGGATTTAGGAGTCTTTTTTTTTTTTTTTTTTAAGATTCCGTATATAAGTGAAACCATATACTATCTGTCTTTCTCTGCCTAACTCCTTTCACTTAGTGTTGTACCCTCTGTCTATTCATGTTGTCTCAAATAGCAAGAGTTAATCCTTTATAGCTCAGTGATATCCCGTGTGAGTGTGTGTGTGTGTGTGTGTTTTTGCAATGCTGACTACTTTTATACATGTGTTTCTATATACAAACATACATACACACACACACACCGCCTCTATTTATCTATCAGTAGACACTTGGATTACTTCTATATCTTAGTTGTTTTTAATAAAGCTGTAGTAAACAGGGGTATGTTATTATAATATCTTTTAAAATTATGATCTATTTTGTTTTCTTTAGACAAATATCTAATAGTAGAATTATTAGATCATATTATATTTCTATTTTTAATTTTTTGAGGAACCTCTATACTGTTTTCCAGAGTGGCAACAGCAGCCTGCATCCCCAGCAACAGTGTATGAAGGTTCCCTTTCTCCATATGTTCCCCAACACTTGTTTTTTCTGTTTTTGATACAAGGCATTCTGATGTGAGGTAAAAGCTCCTTGTGGCTTTGATTTGCATTTCCCTGATAATTATTGATGTTGAACACCTTTTCATTCTGCTGGCCATCTGTATCTCTTTTTTGGTTAAAAAAAAATGTCTATTCAGATTCTCTGTCCATTTTTTAATCAGATTGTTCTTTTGGTATTGAGTTACAGGCCTTATGTATTTTAAATGTTAAGCCTTTATGAGATAGATCATTTACAAATATCTTCTCCCATTCATGAGGTTGTCATTCTGTTTTGGTGATGGTTTCCTTTGTGCAAAAGCTTTTTATTTTAGTATAGTCCCAATAGTTTATTTTTGTTTTTGTTTTTCTTGCCTGAGGAGATCTATCTAGAGAAGGGTTGCTAAGGCCTGTGTCAAAGTTTTCTTCTAGGATTTTTATGGTTTCAGGTCTCAAGTTTAAGTCTAACCATTTTGAGGTTTTTTTGTTTATGGTGTAAGAAAGTGGTCCAGTTTCATTCTTTTGCGTGTATCTGTCTAGTTTTCCCAGCACCATAAATGAAAGGCTATCTTTTCACCCATGGTATATTTTTGCCTTCTTTGTAATAGTTTATTTGGCCATACAAGCACAGGTTCACTTCTGGGCTCTCTGTCCTATTCCATTGATCTATGTGTCTATTTATGTACCAGTATACTACTGTTTTGATTACTACCACTTTGTAGTATATCCTGAAAGCTGGGATTGTCCTATGCCCAGCTTTGTTCTTTCTCAAGATTGCTGTGGCTATTCAAGGTCTTTTATGGTTCCACACAAATTTTAGGATTATTTGTTCTAATTCTGTGAAAAATGCTGTTGGTATTGATAGGGATTGCACTGACTCTAGATTGCTTTCAGTAGTATGGACATTTGAATAATATTCCAACCCATGAACATAGCCTAGCTTTTCATTTGTTTTGTCTTCAACTCCTTTCATCAGTGTTTATGGTTATCAGAGTGTAGGTCTCTCACCTCCCTAGTTAAATCTATTCCTGGGTACTTATTCATTTTGGAACAATTATAAATGGGACTCTTATTTCTCTTGCTTCATTATTCAAGTATAAAAACACAAAAATTTCAGTATATTTCGTATCCTCCAACTTTACTGAACTCATTTATCAATTCTAATAGTTTTTTGATGGAGTCTTTAGGATTTCCTATATATAGTATCATGTTATCTGGAAATATACTTTTACTTCTTTCTTACCAATTTGGATGCCTTTTATTGACTTTCTTGTCTGATTGCTGTGGCTGGGACTTCAGTACTATGTTGAATAAAAGTGGCAATAATGGGCATCTTTGCCTTGCTTTTGGTCTTAGAGGAAAAATTCTGTTTTTCACCATGTAATAGGATATTAGCTGTGGGTTTTTCATAAATGACCTTTATTATGTTGAGATATGTTCCCTCTCAACCCACTTGGAGAATTTTTATCATGAATGAATGTTGTATTTTATCAAATGCCTCTTCGGTATCACCTAAGATGATCATATGGTATTTATCTTCATTAACATGATCTATCACCTTGATTTGTGAATACTGAACCACCTTTGTGCCCTTTGAATAAACCCCACTTGACTGTGGTGAACGATTTTTTAAAATGTATTGCTGAATTCGGTTTGCTAGTATTTCGAGGATCTCTGCTTCTATATTCATGAGAGATATTGGCCTGTAGTATTTATTTATTTTGGGGGGGGGCGGAATATCTTTGTCTGGTTTGGTATCAGTAATGCTAGCTTCATAGAATGTATTTGGGAGTTTTCCTTCCTCTTCTGTTTTTTTGAAATAGTTTGTGGATAGTAGGCATTAACTCCAAATATTTGGTAGAATTCACCTGTGAAGCCATTTGGGAATTCATTACTGACTCAATATCATTACTAATAATTGTAAAATTCTTAAAAATAATAATTTTTAAGATCCCATATATAAATGAAATCATGTAATATCTGTCTTTCTCTGCCTGACTCCTTTCATTTAGCATTGTACCCTCTATGTCCTTCCATGTTGTCTCAAATAGCAAGAATTAATCCTTTTTTGTAGCTCAGTGATATCCAAGTGGGGGTGTGTGTGTGCTTTGGGGAGTTTATTACGGACTCACTCAATATAATTACTAATAATTGTTCAAATTTTCTATTCCTGATTCAGTTTTAGAAGATGTTTTGGGGTGCCTGGGTGGCTTAGTCAGTTAAGCATTTGCTTTCAGCTCAGGTCATGATCCCAAGGTCTAGGGATCAAGCCCTGCATCAGGCTCTCTGCTCAGTGGGGAGTCTGCTTCTCCCTCCTTTCTCCCCCTGCTTGTTCTCTCTCTCTCAAATAAATCCTTTAAAGAAAAAATGCATTTCTAGGAATTTATTCACTTCTTAAAGGTTTTCCCATTTGTTACCATCTAATTTTTTATAATCTCTTATGATCCTTTGTATCTCTGTGGTATTGGTGGTTATTTCTTCTCCATTGCTGATTTTATTGATTTACTTTTCTTGTATGTTCAGGTAAATGTTTGTCAATTTTATCTTTTCAAAGAATCAACCGTTTTATTAATCTTTGGTTTTGTTGTTTTTTTTCTTTTCTTTTGTCTCTACAGTCTAATCTTTCTTATTGCCCTCCTTCTAGTTTTGGGTTTTGTTGTTTTTCTAGCTCCTTTAGGTGTAAAGTTTAATTCTTTGAGATTTTTCTTCTTGAGGTCAGTCTAAACTTCCCTGTTAGAAATGCTTTTGCTATCTCCAAGGATTTAGGACTATTTTCATTTGTCTCAATGTATTTTTTTTTATTTCCTCTTTAATTTTAGTTGACCCTTTTATTCAGTAACATGTTGTTTAGTCTTCATGTCTGTTTTTTCCAGATTTTTTTCTTGTAATTCTAATTTCATTCCATCGTGGTTGGAAAAGATCATTGTTATGATTGCAATTCTATTAAGAATTTATTGAGAGTTCTTCTGGCCTCTATGCGATCTGTCCTGGAGACTGTTGCATGGGCACTTGGAGTGTGAATTCTGCTGTATTTGGATGGAATGTTCTCTGCTAGGTTTTTCTGGTCTAATATGTCATTATAATCCATTGTTTCTCACTTTTTTTTTTGGTCTGAATGATCTGTCCATTGTGTAAATGGGGTGTTAATGTCTGCTACTATTATTGTATTACTATTAATTTCTCCATTTATGTCTGTTACTACTTTATGTGTTTAGGTCCTCTTGGGTTGAGTGCATGGATGTTTGCAATGATATATTCTTATTCTTATTGGATTAATCCCCTCATCACTGTATAGTGTCTTTCTTTGTAGAGTCTTTGTTTTAAAGTCTATTTTGTCTAATAGAGTATTGCAACTCCAGCTCTTTTTTTTTTTTTTTTTCTTTCCATTTGCCTGGTAGGGTTTTCCACCCTTTCACTTCTAGTCTGTATGTGTCTTTAGGTCTGAAGTGGGTCTCCTGTAGGCAGCGTATAGATGGGTCTTTAGTGAATATGTGTGCATGTGCCTGTGTTTTAATCTGCTCACTAACACTATGGCCTTTGCTCAGAGCATTTATTCCATTTCCACTTAAATTAATTGATAGCTGTGTACTTATTGCCTTTTTTGTTACTTGTTTCCTAGTTGTTTTTATAGTCTTTTCTATTATTTTTTTTCTTTTTTCCTTGCTCTTTCCTTCATGGTTCTCTTTACTGTTATGTTTGGATTCCTTTCTCTTAATTTTTTCTGTACCTATTACAGGTTTTTGATTTGTGGTTACTACTGGTTTCCTATATACATCCAGGTACTAAGTTGATGGTTGCTTAGGTTCAAACATATAAAAACACTAAACTTTTATTCCTCCTCCACATTTTATGTATGTAATGTCACATTCTATATCTATACTCTTCTCTGACGCTATTAGAATGAAAATTGATTAATTTAGAAAAGATAAGGGATAAAGGATTCATGATCAAGTTTGTAAATCTCAAATGTGCATTATCTTTAATCAATTGTTTCTTAAAGGTCAAAGCTTGTTTTTTGTTGTTTTTTTTATAATGGTCTGTCATCTTTGTAATCAAAAAAATTGTCATCTTTGTCATGAGAGCTGTACCCACAGTATACTCTAATTTCTTCACGGTGGACTCAGGAACTTATAAAACAACTTGCACAAAGAATTACATTGTTTAATGGAACACATCATAAATTTGTGTGTCATCCATGTACAGGGCCATTCTCTTTGAATTGTTCCAGTGTTACTCTATATGCTGCTGAAGAAAGCGTATGTGGAATTATTTAAATATTTTTTTTTCAAATTTTTACTGTTGCCTCACCCACACTTTATTAGATAGCATTTTATACATTAGCTCATTTTATTAAACATTTCCAAAACATTGACTTCAGTTACCATAGAAATAGCACATTTTTCTTTCAGCTTACGTAGTACTTGATTACATTATGTAATTAAAATAACAAGTTCAACTAATATAAGAATTTGCAGAACACACACAACAGTCTCTTCATGATATTTAAGTGAACTTCAAGGCAGCAGAATTTGTGGATAGGTTGGTGGACCACTTTTAAGGGTCTGCTCGAGGCCCTGAAGGAACATCAGTATATCAGAAAGGGCATGAAGAGAGTTAATTAGTAAGTCAGGGAAATGGATTAAAAGTAGTTCTTCACCAGAATGAATGAATGAATAAATAAATAAATAGAAGTTCTTATTTATTGAGCTTTCCATTTGAAATTTTGATATTATATTTTAATAAAAAGATAAATAAAAATGTAAAAAAAAAGCCTTCTAAAAATATAATATTTGCTCCAGGGGTACAGGTCTGTGAATCATCAGGTTTACACATTTCACAGCTCTCACCATAGCACGTACCCTCACCAATGTCCATAACCCAGCCACCCTATCCCTACCACCAACCCCCTAGCAACCCTCAGTTTGTTTCATAATATTAAGATTCTCTTATAGTTTGTCCCCACCCCGATCCCATTTTGTTTCATTTTTTCCTTCCCTACCTCCCACAACCCCCCAACCCTGTCTCTCAAATTCTTCATATCAGAGAGGTCATATGATAATTATCTTTGTCTGATTGACTTACTTCGCTTAACATCATAACCTCTAGTTCCATCCATGTTGTTGAAAATGGCAAGATTTCAGGGTATTTTGATAGCTGCATAGTATCCCACTGTGTGTGTGTGTGTGTGTGTGTGTGTGTGTTCACATATATGCACACACACTCTCTCTATCTATATAGATCTCTATAGGTACCTATAGGAGGGTTCCCCTTTCTCTGCATCCTTGCCAGCATCTGTCATTTCCTAACTTGTTCATTTTAGCCATTCTGACTGGTGTGAGGTGGTATCTCGTTGTGGTTTTGATTTGTATTTCCCTGATGCCGAGTAATGTGGAGCACTTTTTCATGTGTCTGTTTGCCATCTGGATGTCTTCTTTGCAGAAATGTCTGTTCAGGGGCACCTGGGTGGCTCAGTGGGTTAAAACCTCTGCCTTCGGCTCAGGTCATGATTCCAGGGTCCTGATGTCAAACCCTGCAATAGGCTCTCTGCTCGGCAGGGAGCCTGCTTCTTCCTCTCTCTCTGTCTGCCTCTGCCTACTTGTGATTTCTGTCTGTCAAATAAATAAATAAAAGCTTTAAAAAAAAATGTCTGTTCATGTCCTCTGTCCATTTCTTGATTGGATTATTTGTTCTTTGAGTGTTGAGTTTGATAAGTTCTTTATAGATTTTGGATACTAGCCCTTTATCTGATATGCCATTTGTGAATATCTTCTCCTATTCTGCCGGTTGTCTTTTGGTTTTGTTGACTGTTTCCTTTGCTGTGCCAAAGATTTTGATCTTGATGAAGTCCCAACAGCTCATTTTTCCCCTTGCTTCCCTTGTCTTTGGCGATGTTTCTAGGAAGAAGTTGCTGTGGCTGGGGTTGAAGATGTTGCTGCCTGTGTTCTCTTCAAGGGTTTTGATGGATTCCTGTCTCATCCATTTTGAGTCTTTCATCCATTTTGAGTCTATTTTGTGTGTGGAGTAAGGAAGTGGTCTAGTTTCATTCTTCTGCATGTGGCTTTCCAATTTTCCCAACACCATTTGTTGAAGAGGCTGTCTTTTTTCCATTGGACAGTCTTTACTGCTTTGTCAAAGATTAGTCGACCATAGAGTTGAGGGTCTATTTCTGGGCTCTCTCTTCTGTTCCTTTATCTATGTGTCTGTTTTTGTGCCAGTACCATACTATCATGATGATGACAGCTTTGTAATAGAGCTTGAAGTCTAGAATTGTGATGCCACCAACTTTGGCTTTCTTTTTCAACATTCCTCTGGCTATTCAGGGTCTTTTCTGGTTCCATATACATTTTAGGATTATTTGTTCTATTTCTTTGAAAAAAATGGATGGGATTTTGATAGGGATTGTGTTAAATGTGTGGATTGCTTTAGGTAGCATAGACATTTTCACAATATTTGTTCTTCTAATCCATGAGCATGGAACATTTTTCCATTTCTTTGTGACTTCCTCAATTTCTTTCATGAGTACTTCATAGTTTTCTGGCTATAGATTCTTTGCCTCTTTGGTTAGGTTTATTCCTAGGTATCTTATGGTTTTAGGTGCAATTGTAAATGCAATCAACTTCTTAATTTCTCTTTCTCCTGTCTTGTTGTTGGTATATAGAAATGCAACTGATTTCTGTGCACTGAATTTATATTCTGACAGTTTACTGAATTCCTGTATGAGTTCTAGCAGATTTGGAGTGGAATATTTTGGGTTTTCCACGTCCAGTATCATATCATCTGCAAAGAGTGAGAGTTTGACTACTTCTTTGCTGATTTGGATGTCTTTAATTTCTTTTTGTTGTCTGAATGCTGAGGCTAGGACTTCTAGTACTATGTTGAATAGCAGTGGTGATAATGGACATCCCCGCCGTGTTCCTGACCTTAGCAGGAAAGCTCTCCATTTTTCTCCATTGAGAATGATATTCGCTGTGGGTTTTTCATAGATGGCTTTGATGATATTAAGGTATGTACCCTCTATCCCTACACTGTGAAGAGTTTTGATCTAGAATGGATGCTCTACTTTGTCAAATCCTTTTTCAGCATCTATTGAGACTATCATATGGTTCTTGTTATTTCTTTTATTAATGTATTGTATCACATTGATTTGCAGATGTTGAACCAAACTTGCAGCCATGGCATAAATCCCACTTGGTCGTGGTAAATAATCCTTTTAATGATCTGTTGGATCCTATTGCCTAGTATTTTATAAGAATTTTTGCATCTGTGTTCATCAAGGATATTGGTCTGTAATTCTCTTTTTTGGTGGGGTCTTTGTCTGGTTTTGGGAACAAGGTAATGCTTGCCTCATAAAGAGTTTGGAAGTTTTCCTTCCATTTCTATTTTTTTTTGGAACAGTTTCCGGAAAATAGGAATTAATTCTTCTTTAAATGCTTGGTAGAATTCCCCTGGGAAGCCATCTGGCACTGTCCTCTTGTTTTTTGTTAGATTTTTGATGATTTCTTCAATCCCCTTACTGGTTATGGGTCTGTTCAGGTTTTCTATTTCTTCCTGGTTCATTGTGGTAGTTTATATGTCTCTAGGAATACATTCATTTCTTCCAGATTGTCAAATTTGCTGGCGTATAGTTGCTCATCATATGCTCTTATAATTATTTGTATTTCCTTGGTGTTGGTTGTGATCTCTCCTCTTTCATTCATGATTTAATTTATTGGGGTTTTTTATCTTCTCTTTTTCATAAGTGTGGCCAAGGGTTTATCAATCTTACTAATTCTTTCAAAGAACCAGCTTCTAGTTTTGCTGATTTGTTCTACCATTTTTTGGTTTCTATTTCATTGATTTCTGCTCTGGTCTTTATTATTTCTCTTCTTCTGCTGCGTTTAGGCTTCCTTTGCTGTTCTTTCTCTAGCTCCTTTAGATGTAGGGTCAGTTGTGTACTTGAGACCTTTCTTGTTTCTTAAGAAAGGCTTGTGTCACTATATACTTTCCTGTCAGGACTGCCTTGGCTGTGTTCCACAGGTTGTGAACAGTTGTGTTTTCATTATCATTTGTTTCCATGATTTTTTTCAATTCTTTAATTTCCCTGGTTGTCCCATTCATTCGTTAGTAGTATGCTCTTTAGCCTCCATGTATTTGGGTTCTTTCCAAATTTCCTGTTGTGATTGAGTTCTAGCTTCAGAGCATTGTGGTCTGAAAATATGCAGAGAATGATCCCAGTCTTTTAGTACCAGTTGAAACCTTATTTGTGTCCCAGGATGTGATCTATTCTGGAGAATGTTCCATGTGCACTAGAGAAGAATGTGTATTCTCTTGCTTTGGGATGGAATTTTCTGGATATATCTGTGATGTCCATCTGGTCCAGTGTGTCATTTAAGGCCTTTGTTTCCTTGTTGATCTTTTGCTTGGATGATCTGTCCATTTCAGTGAGGGGGGTTTTAAAGTCCCCTACTATTATTGTATTATTGTCAATGTTTCTTTGATTTTGTTATTAATTGGTTTATATCATTGGCTGCTCCCATGTTAGGGGCATAGATATTTAAAATTGTTATACCTTCTTGTTGGATAGACCCTTTGAGTCTGATATAGTCCTTCCTCATCTCTTATTATAGTCTTTGGCTTAAAATCTAATTTATCTGATATAAGGATTGCCACCCCAGCTTTCTTTTGATGTCCACCGGCAAGGTAAATTTTTTTCCACCCCCTCACTTTAAATCTGGAGGTGTCAGGTGCCTGGGTGGCTCAGTGGGTTAAAGGCTCTGGCTTCGGCTCAGGTCATGATCCCCGGGTCAAGGGATTGAGCCCCACATGGGGCTCTCTGCTCAGTGGGGAGCCTGCTTCCCTTCCTCTCTCTCTGCCTGCCTCTCTGCCTACATGTGATCTCTGTCAAATAAATAAAAAATATTTAAAAAAATCAAAATAAATCTGGAAGTGTCTTTGGGTCTAATATGAGTTTCTTGTAGACAGCGTATCGATGGGTTTTGTTTTGTTTTGTTTTCCATTCTGATACCTTGTGTCTTTTGACTGGGGCATTTATCCCATTTACATTCAGGGTAACTATTGAGAGATAGGAATTTAGTGCCCTTGTATTGCTTGTAATGTGACTGTTACTGTATATTGTCTCTGTTCCTTTCTGGTCTACTACTTTTAGACTCTCTCCTTGCTTAGAGGACCCCTTTCAATATTTCCTGTAGAGCTGGCTTGGTGTTTACAAGTTCTTTTAGTTTTTGTTTGTCCTGGAAGCTTTTTATCTCTCCTATTTTCAATAATAGCCTAGCTGGATATAGTATTCTTGGCTGCATATCTTTCTCATTTAGTGTTCTCAATATATCATGCCAGTTCTTTCTGACCTTCCAGGTCTCTGTGGATAAGTCTGCTGCCAATCTAATATTTTACCATTGTATTTTACAGACTTCATGTCCCAGGCTGCTTTCAGGATTTTCTTTGTCACTAAGACTTGTAAGTTTTACTATTAGATGACAGGGTGTAGACCAATTCTTGTTGATTTTGAGGGGGGTTTTCTGTACCTCCTGGATTTTGATGTTTGTTCCCTTTGCCATATTAGGGGAATTCTCTATAATAATTCACTCCAATATACCTCTCTCTTTCTTCTTCTTCTGGAATCCCAATTATTCTAATATTGTTTTGTCTTATGGTATCACTTATCTCTCAAACACTTCCCTCATGGTCCAGGACTTGTTTGTCTCCCTTTTGCTCAGCTTCTTTATTCTCTGTCATTTGGTCTTCTGTATCACTAATTCTCTCTTCTGCCTCATTTATTCTATCAGTAACAGACTCCATTTTTTTACTGTACCTCACTAATAGCTTTTTGTGTTCAGCTTCGTTAGATTTAATTCTTTTATTTCTCCAGAAACGGCTTTTATGTCCCCAGAAAGGTTTTCTCTAATATCTTCCATGCCTTTTTCAAGCCCAGCTAGCACCTTGAGAATCATCATTCTGAACTCTAGATCTGACATATTACCAATGTCCATATTTATTATGTCCCTAGCCTTTGGTACTATCTCTTGTTGTTGTTGTTGTTTTTCGTAGTGAGGTTTTCTAGCTTGTTATTTTATCCAGATAAGAGTATATGAATGAGAGAATAAAATACTAGAAGTGTGGCAAAGACCCCAGAAAATGTGTGTTAGCCAAATCAGAGAGGTCCAAATTGTTGGGAGAAGAATGGGGGTAAAAAGAAGTTCAAAAAAATTTTTTTAATTAAAAAGAAAAAATATATATATTAGACTGGTGAATAGAACAGAGCCACCCACTTGATTTTGGGTGTATTTTGGTCTCTTAGAAGAAACTACCTCCCACAATTTTAAAGAAAGGAAAAAATATATATATATATATATGTGTGTGTGTGTGTGTGTGTGTGTGTGTGTGTGTGTGTGTATAAAATAAGGGTTAACACAATGAAGGGGTGGAATATGACTATAAAGATGAAAATTTTTTAAAAATACTAAAAAAAATTGTTGATAAGATAAGTTGCTTGGGAAAAGAAAGAAAAAGAAAATGGAGAGAATTTGCTCAGGCTGGAGACTAGAACAAAGCCCTGTTTAGATTTAGGGTATATTTTGATCTATTAGAATAAGTTGTACCCCAAAATTTTTAAGAAGAAAAAAAAACCTTATATGTATACAAAAAATGAAGTTAGATAGAATGAAGGATAAAATAGGATAAATAGGATAAAATAGGACTATAATAATGAAGGTTCAAAAAGATTTTAAGGAAAGTTATTGTTAAGATAAACTAGTTAAAAAATGTTGAAGAAAGAGTAAAAGTTAAATAAAAAATAAAGTTAGAATGAGGGATAAAATAGGATAAATAGGATAAAAAAGGACTATAATAATGAAGGTTCAAAAAGGGTTTTTTTTGTTGTTTTTGTTTTTTTATGGAAAGGCATTGTTAAGAACTAAAAAACGTTAAAGGAAGAAAGAGTAAAAGTTAAAAAATTAGAATAAAAAAGTAATATTAAAAAAATATAATTAACTTTAATTTTGCAAGACTAAAGAATCATGGGGAGAAAGCCATGAATTCCATGCTTTGCTTTCCCCTACTCTGGAATTCCAGTGTTCTTGATCAGTGAGCTTGGTCTTGGGTGGATATTCTTGCTGATCTTCTGGGGGAGGGGCCTATTGTAGTGATTCTCAAGTGTCTTTGCCCAAGGTGGAATTGCACCACCTTTGCCAGGGGCCGGGCTGAGTAATCCACTTGGGTTACCTCTTGGGAACTTTTGTTTCCTGAACATATTCTGTAGAGCTCTGGAGGATGGGAATGAAAATGGCAGGCTCCCAGTCTCTGGCCCAGAGGAGCCGAGAGATCGGGGCCCCACTCCTCAGTGCACTCTCAGAGAAAAATGCTCAATCAGTCCCATCTACCTGTCTCTGGCCATGTTCCAAGCTCACCCAGTCTGTGACTGAGCATTTCTGTCTCTGGAACACAGCCATGGTTGGAATCATCAAACCCAGCAGATTCTTACTGCTCTGCTCTTCCAGGAGGTCTACCCAGATCTGCCACTTGTTGGGTCCCTGACCTGACTGTGTCAAGGATCACATTTTCTTTTATTTACTTCTGTTGTAGTCTATTATTACCTTTCTCCTACTGGTTTTCGGTTTTGTTGTTCTTCTCACTGCATTATGTGTATGATTTGACTGTTCATTAGAGATTTTTCTTGCTTCTAAAGGTAAGCCTGTATTGCTCAAATATATCTATTAGAGCCATCTAGTCCAATATGTCATTCAAAGCCACAGTTTCCTCATGGATTTTCTGTCTAGATGACCTATCCATTGATGTAACTGGGGTGTAAAAGTCCCCTGCTCTTATTGATTACTCTGAAAATTTTCCTTGTTTTTAATAGCTGCTTTATGTATTTGGGTGATCCCAATTGGGTGCAGAAATATTGGCAATTTTTATATGTTCTTGTTGATTGTCTGCTTTAGGATTATGTAGTGTACTTCTTTGTCTCTTGTTTCAGTCTTTGTTTGAAAGTTGATTTGTTTTTTTGTCTGCTGTAAGTATTTTTACCCTGGCTTTGTTTCACTTTTGTTTACATGGCAAATGTTTTCCAAACCTTCACTTTAAATTTAGATCTGTCTGTAGGTCTGAAATATGTCTCTTGTGTGCGGTATAGAGATGGGTCTAACTTTTTATCCATTCTGTCACCCTATGTCTTTGATTGAAGTGTTTGGTCCATTTACATTCAAAGTAATTATTGGTGTGTGTGTGTGTGTGTGTATTTCCACTTTTTTATTTGTTTTATGGTTGTCTGCACAGTTCTTCTTCTCTTGCTCTTTCTCTCATGGTTTGCTTGATTTCTTTAGGCTATACTGAGCTTTCTTTCTGTTTATTTTTTGCATATCTGTTACCAGTTTTTATTTATAGTTACAGTAATGTTTTTATATAGCATCCTATGCATAGAGCAGTCTATGCTGAGTTGATGGTTGCTTAAGAGTGAAATCGATCCTTTACACTTTTCCAATCCACGTTTTTGGGATATGATACATACTTTACATCTTTTTATGATATGCATCCCTTGACTGATTTTCAAAGATATATTTAATTTTACTGCTTTTGTGCTTTCTCCTTTTTTTCCACCTACTTATCCTCTTTCCTTTCCACTCAAAGAGTCTCCTTTAACATTTATTGTACAAGTGGTTTAGTGATACTAAATTCCTTTAACTTTCGTTTGGGAAACTCTATCTCCGCTTCTATTCTGAGTGATAACCTTGTTGGATAGTGTTCTTGCCTGGTTTTGTTTGATTCGGTTTTGTTTTGTTTTTGTGTCTCTATTTTTTTCTTTCTGTACTTCAAATGCATCAGCCCACTCTCTTCTGGACTGCAAAGTCTCTGCTGAAAAGTCTGCCACAACTCTTATAACAGAACTCTTGTAAGTAACTGTCTTCTTTCTCTTGCTGCTTTTAAAATTATTTCTTTTCACCACCTTTTTGCCATTTTGATTACTAGCCATCTTGTGGATTACCTTGGGAAGATATTGTTGGGGCTCCTTGTGCGTTCTGGATCGGGATTTTTTTTCCTTCTCCAGATTCAGGAAATTTTCAGCTATTATTCATCCAAATAAGTTTTCTGTCTCCTTCCCTCTCTTTTCTCCTTCTGGAATCCCTATAATGCAAATATTATTACAATTCATGGAGTCACTGAATTCTCCAATCATATTTCATTTTAATCATTATTTTTTCTCACTACCCTTCAGCTTGATTGTTTTCCATCATTCTGTCCTTCAGAACACTGATCCTTCTGCTTCCTTTAGTCTACTATTTGTTCTATCTAATGGATTTTTGGCACATAGAACTGTATTTTAGTTTTACAAAGATTTAAAAAAAGAAAGAGGGGGGATAAAGAAAATTAGTCACGGAGACAAGCATACAAACCTCCCCCCGCCCCCCCCCCCAAACCTTGCCATGTATCTGACTACATGGGAATGCCGGTTGCTGGTTGGGTTCCAGGTGGAATGTTGAGGGTGTGTTGTGACTACTGGATCCACGGTGACCAGCACTTGTCCTGTGGTTGAGCAGTACCATGGAGGAGCTGCCAGGCTCTCTGGAGCATGGCTTTGAGCTGATCCTTGGGAAGTTGGATGAGATGATGGCGAAGCTGCTGCCAAGTGACTCGAGTCCTAGACTGATGTTCCACAGCCTCCAGTGGGAGACACCGCTGTGTCCGCCTGTCATTGGCTTCTTGGTGGGCCTACTCTTTCTATTCCGACTTGTTCGGTCTGTTAGAAGTCGCTCCTATGCAAAACGTGAGAAGCAGCTGGCAGAAGCACTGGCTGCAGGGATCGAGGAGAAATGCCACCTCATTGACAAGGTCTTTGTAGCTGAGAAGGAGCAGGCCGCAACTGAATCCTCTGCAGAAAAGGCCAGACTAGAGAAAGTGTCATTCGACATACCCAGCCTTGCAGACTCTTACAGAAAGGGGAAGATGACCCACGTGATGCTGAGGAAGGAACTCAGTGTTCTGTGTCGAGACCTGGAGGAAGAGAGAGCCAAAAGATCACAGCAAGAAGAGCAGATGATGGAGATGCTAACATTAGACCTGCAGGCCCTCAAAGACATGATGACTCTCGCTAAATCACAAGGAGCTTTTGCGAACCTGCTTGGAGACCAAGAGCCAAGCCCTGTGGCTCCTTTGCCTGGGCGTGGGCCTGGGGCTTAAAGCGGTGCTGTTGCCTCCCCTCCACTCCGGCCTCCCACCTGCCAGGCTTTGTTCCTGCACTTCAACGTCGATCTGCGAGTCATGGTGGCCAGTGGATGTAAAGTTTGTCCTCCCCGGACCGACATCTTCCATCTGCACTTGCTAGACACAGCACACAGCTCCTTCTTGGTTGACTCCCCCACGTCTAAACACTATTGCCTGTCCTGGAACCACACTCAGCACTACGGGACTTTCTTTGTCCTCACAGAAGTTTGGACTTTCTTTCAGTAGTACCGAAAGACATACTTTCCTTCGAAGCGAATTATCTTTTACTCTGATGCTTCCTATTTCTCAAGTTCTTATATTGCCCATGCTATTTACAGGAGTCTTGGATAGGGGACCTATTTTTATTTATTCTCTCTATGATATTGTAGTATAGCTTACAAATACATGGAACGTAGCAATAAAGACTTTTAATTATTAACAGCGGTACTTTGGCGGTTTTGTTTTTCCAACATTGATAAGTCATACCTAAAAGCACCTCCCTCAAGTATGTATTGTTTTAATTTAAATCCAACAGGCCAACTTAGAGCATATCACTGGTGTCAGTTGGAGTGCTCAGGAATTGGTCCATTGTGTAGAATACCCAGTGCTCCTCACGTCCCATGCCCTCCTTAATGGCTATCGCCGAATTACCCATCCGCCTACCCACTGCCTCTCCAGCAACAAAAGAAAGCTACCCCATGACCCTAGGTATATACGCCAAAGATACAAATGTAGCGATCCAAAGGGACACCGGCCTTCCAAGGTTCATAGAAGCCATGTCCCCAGTAGCCAAACTGTGGAAAGAGCCAAGATATCCACTGATGGATGAATGGGTAAAGAAATTGCGGGGTGCACGTGCGCACACACACACACACACACAACACACACACACACAGGAATAGTGCTTAGCCCTCAGATAGAATGAATACTTACCATTTACATCAACATGGATGGACCTGGAGGGTATTTGGCTAAGTGAAATAAGCCAATGAGAGAAAGACAAGTAACATAGGGTTTAACTCATATGTAAAACAGGGCAGGGAGCCTAGGGAACGGGAGGGAAAACAGAATTTGAAGTACTTAGAGAAGGAGAGAAACCGTAAGAGACTTAAGCATCTAATGCATTTTTAATTTCAGGTATTAAGGTCTTCATCTTTGGTTCTTGTTTTCTACCTCCTGGTTGAGGGTCTTCCGTCCTCCACTCTTTTCTCAAGTAGAGTGAGTTTTTGACCGTTGCTTTCATTACTCTAGCAGGCATATTGCTTATCTCTGCTTGATTCAGCTCTCTTGAGGGGATGTTGTCCTGTTCTTTGTTTTGGGATGCATTCCTCTGTTCATTTTCCCTCCCTCTCTCTGTTTCCATGCTTTGAGAAAGTCAAGTAGCGCCCCTGTTCGTGAACGTTTTGACCGTATAGAAAGGAGTTCCTGTGATGCTCTGCAGTGCCATGTTCCCTGCTCAGGAAGGCACTCTTCTTGTCACTTCAAGGCTGTCTCTGACCTGTGTTATGAGAGCAATACTGTTGTGGCTGAGCTGCCTTTGCCCTCAGTCAGGTCCTATGCAGTGGCTCTGTTGGTGGTGGGCAGGGTTCAGTCCCGCTGTGGTTAGTGGGCCAGTCTGGGGCTCCCTTGGGCTCGAGGTGAGCCAGACCAGGCATTGGCCAAAGATGCAGTAGCTCCACACTGTAGGGCAGTTCTCTTGTGTTGTTCCCTGAAAAGCTTCCTTTGGTGGGAGGGGCCTGCTGTCAGACCAGATACCGGCTTGCAGCCCACTGCTACGGTTATAGTTATTTCATATGTGTGGTTATCTTCTCGTTTCCGTAGGTTAGGAGTCACTTTAGAGTGCTGGACTGGCCCCTGTCACGGTTGCTTGAACACTGTCAGGCACTGTTTCGGAGGGGCTCTGGCCAAGAAGTATTGGTAGGGGCCATTCCGCAGGAGGGAGCGAGGACTCCTAGTGCTAACAAGGTTGTGCAGATGTGTTTTGGGAGGGGACCTGTCGAAGCATTTGCAGGGCGGGAGAGGATGAATTGGCAGGCGAGTCCGAGTGCAGGATAAGCGATAGGAGCAAGGTCCATTTGGGGAGGTAACCTGCAGCCACCCAAAACTCCTCCTCGACCCGCACTGGGTTGGAAGGCGGGCAAGTTAGCAGAGGTTAGCCAGCTGGGTTAAGAGTACTGAGCTGGTTTCCACAGGCGTCTGGGTCTCTCCGCTGGTGGGCAGGGATGGGAAATGGCGCTAGTCAGCTCCTTTGTTCCTGGAGAAGTCGCTCAACACTCCCTTCCAGCACATACTCTGGGATTAGTCCACAAATCGCCCTCGTGTATACCTCCGTCATGTTTCAAACCACTGCTTCTCGGCTTTCCTCCTGAGGGCTGTTTATTCGATTGTCCCTTGAAGGGCAGGTGCTCAGGACTCAGTTTCCACTTATCCTCCTGGCTCTCCCAGGGCTGGGCCGACTGATTGCTAAAGTGCCAAGTATGGAACCCTGCCAGATTGTCAGAACCCACAGAATTTGGTCCCTCTGGTTTGTAAAGCCAAGTGTGATGGGGATTTGTCTTCCCCATGCCTGGATTACGGCATGGGACCGTCTGTTTTTCTCTACCCTCTTCATCCATGGCATCTCTCCCTCCCAAGCACAGTTGGACAGGTCCCTTGAGATCCTGATGGCATCTCTGTGTTTTCTAGTCTCCCGATCGAGCCTCTTTTGGACATTTAGCTGGAGAGAGTCTGTTCTGCCAGTTTTGGGGTAGCTTTCTGGGTTATTGACTCTGTTGTGGGTGCTGTGTAGATGGATCCATGGGCCACGGTGAGCTTAGGATCCTCCCACTCCACCATCTCCCTAGAAGGTGTTCCTTCATTCACCATAGCATATTGTTGTTATGGACACTGTCTACACTGGCTTTCAGAGCTCAAGGTTTAGAGAGGTTGGTCTCTCAAATGGGAGTCTTAATAGGTGGGGAACCGGATGTGGGATTCAAATCTTTCCCTGCTCAAGAAGACATTCGCAGTTAACCTTTCCTCCTGAGTATGTGTCTCAGCCTCTCCTAACTGTTTCAAAATGGGTTTTTCTTATTCATCGGACGTATACCAGCAGCTCAGCTAGTTTGGATTCTGTCAGAGGTAATGGTTCCCTGTGTAGCTGCAGATTCCGTGTGTCCTTGGAGGAGGTGATTTCTGGAGTGTCCGATGTTGCCATCTGGACCTGGAACCCACTCTTGTACCTTCTCATTCTTTCTCCTTTGAGTTGCTAATATCAAGAGATCTATCTTCAAGTTTGGAGCCTCCCCCTTTTGCCTGCTATTGAAGTTTCCTATTACGTGTTTCAATGCATTTACTGGATTCTTCAGATCCAGAATTTGTTGCGTTTTTGTTGGTTTGTGTGTTTGTTGGTTTTTCAAATGACCTCTGTTTACTGAACTTGTCGTTTTGCTCATGCATTGTTTCTCTGTTTATTGAGTTGTCTGTGGTCTCTTGAAGTTCGCTGGAGTTCCTTAATTATTTTGCATTCCTTGTCAGGCAACTAAGAGGCTGCCATTTTTCGGTGGTTAGTTCCTGAAACATTATTGTGTTGCTTGACAGTA